>NC_060272.1:104436302-104786348 GCF_021613505.1 Equus quagga
TCAATAACTCAATAAAAAAAAGTGCATAAAAAAATAAAAAATAAAAAGTAGTTTACAGTTGTGATTAAGTTAAGGACCTTGAGATGGGAAGATTATCCTGGATTATTCCAATGAGACCAGTGTAATAACAAGAGTCATATAAGAGATGGGCAAGAAGATCAAAGCTAGTAATAGGATGTGTGGTAACAGGAGCAGAGATGTGACTGATGCAGCCACAAGCTGTCAGCCTCTAGAACCTGGAAAGGGTCAAGAAACAGATTTTTCCTCTGGAGTCTCTAGAGGAAATCTGCTCAGCTGACACCTTAATTTTAGCTCCGTAAGACTCATTTCAGACTTCTGACCTCCATAACTATAAGAAAATAAATGTGTGAGGTTTTTAGCCACTAAATTTGTGGTGATTTGTTACAGCAGCAACAAGAAACTAAAGCAGTTGCTTTTAAGAAATCTTCTGACAGACTAATTACAATTCTATCATTGATAGTTTGTTTTTTTCCTTTGGCTGCTCAACTTTTAAAGTTGTCAATTTTTTTTAGTGTTCTGCAAGTTTATTTTCATGTCTAAGAGTGGATATCCTTTTGTGTATCCTGCTTGAGTTTCCTAAATGGTGTGTGATCAGTGATAGAAAATTCTCACTTATTGCCTTTTCTAATATCATCTCTCCTCCAATCTCTATATTTTCTCCTCCTGGAACTCATTTTAGGTTTGCAGGTCTGTTTCACTCCATCCTCCACGTCTCTTAACCTCTCTTTCATATTTCACATCTGTGTTTCTAGGTGCTAGATCCTCGCTAATTTCTTACATTGATTTTCCAAATTCGCTCTGCAGCTTTATCCAATCTTCTTATTCCACTCATTGACTTTACTATGGAAATTGCTATATTTCACATCTCTAAAAGTTCTATTTTGTCCTTTTTCAAATATATATTGTCAGTTTTGATAGTCTCATGTTCTTTCATTGTACTTTCAACACCCGCATTTATTTCCATAAATATATAAAATATACTTTATTTTATTTTTTTGTTATTTTATTGAGGTCCTAATAGTTTACAGCATTGTGAAATTTCAGTTGCATATTATTATTTGTCAGTCACCGTATATATGTACTCCTTTACCCCTTAAGCCCATCCCTCAACCCACTTCCCCCCTGGTAACCACTAATCTATTCTCTTCATCCATGTGTTTGTTTCTCTTCCACATATGAGTGAAATCATGCAGTGTTTGTCTTTCTCTGTCTGGCTTATTTCACTTAACATATTACCCTCAAGGTCCATCCATGTTGTTGCAAACGGGAAGATTTTCTCTTTTTTTATGGCTGAGGAGTATTCCATTTTGTGTATGTATATACCACATCTTCTTTTTCCATTCAACCATTGATGAACACTTGGGTTGCTGCTACATCTTGGCTATGGTGAATAATGCTGAAATGAACATAAGGGTACATAAGTCTCCTTGAATTGTTCATTTCAAGTTCTTTGAATAAATACCCAGTAGTAGGATAGCTGTGTTGTATGGTATTTCTATTTTTAATTATCTGAGAAATCTCGCTGCTGTTTTCTACAGTGGCTGCACCAGTTTTCATTCCCACCAGCAGTGTATGAGGGCCCCCTTTTCTCCACATCTTCTCCAACGCTTGTTATTTTCTGTCTTGGTACTGACAGCCATTCTGACAAGTGTAAGGTGATATCTCATTGTAGTTTTGATTTGCATTTCCGTAATAATTAGTAGTGTTGAACATCTTTTCATGTGCCTGATTGCCATCTGTATATCTTCTTTGGAGAAATGGTTGTTCATATCCTCTGAGCATTTTTTGATTGGGTTATTTGATATTTTTGTTGTTGAGTTGTATTGCTTTATATATTTTGGAAATTAACCCCTTGTTGGATATATGATTTACAAATGTTTTCTCCCAGTTGGTGGGTTGTCTTTTTGTTTTGTTCCTGGTTTCCTTTTCCTTGCAGAAGCTTTTTAGTCTGTTGTGGTCCTATTTGTTTATTTTTTCTTTTGATTCTTTTGCCTGAGTAGACATGGTATTTGAAAAGATGCTGCTAAGACTGATGTCAAAGAGTGTACTGCCTATATTTTCTTCTTGGAGTTTTATGGTTTCACATCTAACCTTCAAGTCTTTAATCCATGTTGAATTAATTTTTGTGTATGATGTAAGATAATGGTCTACTTTCATTCTTTGGCATGTGGCTGTCCAGTTTTCACAACACCATTTATTGGTGAAACTTTCCTTTCTCCATTGTATGTTCTTGGCTCCTTTGTCAGAGATTAGCTGTCCATAGATGTGTGGTTTTATTTCTGGACTTTTAATTTCTCTTCCATTGACCTGTGTGTCTGTTTTTGTGACAGTACCATGCTGTTTTGGTTACTATAGCTTTGTAGTATATTTTGAAATCAGGGATTGTGATGCCTCTAGCTTTGTTCTTTTTTCTCAGGATTGCTTTAGCTATTCAGGGTCATTTGTTGCCTCATATAAATTTTAGGATTTTTTTTTCCTATTTCCATGAAGAAAGTCATGGGGATTCTGACTGGGATTGCTCTGAATCTATAGATTGCTTTAGGTAATATGGACATTTTAGCTATGTTTATTCTTCCAATACATGACGTGGAATAGCTTTCCATTTCTTTATGCCATCATCAATTTCTTTCAATAATATCTTGTAGATTTTATTCAATAGGTTTTTCACCTCCTTGGTTAAATCTATTCGTAGATATTTTATTCTTTTTTGTGACTGTAAATGGTATTGTATTCTTGAATTCTCTTCTGTTAGTTCATTATTAGAGCATAGAAATGCAGCTGATTTTTGTATGTTGATTTTGTACCCTGCAACTTTGCTGTGGTTTTTGATTATTTCTAATAGTTTTCTGATGGATTCTTTAGAATGATGTAGAATCATGTTGTCTGCAAACAGTGAGAGTTTTGCTTCTTCTTTGCCAATTTGGATATGTTTTATTTCTTTTTCTTGCCTAATTGCTCTGCACAAATCTCCAGTTCCACGTTGAATAAGAGTGGCAAGAGTGGGCACCCTTGTCTCGTTCCTGTTCTCTGAGGGATGGCTTTCAGTTTTTCACTGTTGAGTATGATGTTGACTGTGGGGTTGTCATATATGGCCTTTATTATGTTGAAGTACTTTGCTTCAATACCCATTTTATTGAGAGCTTTTATCATAAATGGATGTTGGATCTTGTCATATGCTTTCTCTGCATCTATTGAGATGTTCATGTGATTTTTATTCCCCATTTTGTTAATGTGATTTATCACATTGCTTGATTTGTGGATGTTGAACCATCCTTGCATCCCTGGTATAAATCCCCCTTGATCATGGAGTATAATCCTTTTAATGTATTCCTGAATTAGGTTTGCCAATGTATTGTTGAGGATTTCTGCATCTATGCTCATCAGTGATATTGGCCTGTAATTTTTCTTCATTGTGTTGCCTTTGTCTGGCTTCAGGATAAGGGTGATGTTGGCCTCATAGAATGAGTTAGGAAGGGTTCCATCTTCTTAAATTTTTTCGACTAGTTTGAGAAAGATAGGTATTAAATCTTTGAATGTTTGGTAGAATTCCCCCCAGAAGACACCTGATCCTAGATTTTTATTTTTTGTGAGATTTTTGATTACTGTTTCAATCTCCTTACTTGTGATTGGTCTAGTCAGATTCTCTATTTCTTCTTGATTGAGTCTTGGGAGGTTGTTTGAGTCTATGAACTTATCCAATTTTTCTAGATTGTCCGATTTGTTGGCATATAGTTTTTCATAGTATTCTCTTGTAATCCTTTATATTCCTGTGGTATCCATTGTAATTTCTCCTCTTTCATTTCTAATTTTGTTTATTTGAGCTTTCTCTCTTTTTTTCTTAGTGAGCCTACCTAAGGCTTTGTCAATCTTGTTTTTCTTCTCAAAGAATCAGCTCTTAGTTTCATTGATCCTTTCTACTGTTTTTTTTTGGTTTTTATTTCATTTATTACTGCTCTAACTTTTATTATTTCCCTCCTGCTGTGACTTTGGGCTTTGTTTGTTCTTCTTTTTCTAGGTCTGATAGGTGTCGTTTAAGATAACTTATTTGAGATTATTCTTGTTTGTTAAGGTATACCTGTATTGCTTTGAATTTCCTTCTTTAGGACCGCTTTTGCTACATCACGTATGAGTTGATATGGTGTGTTTTCATTTTCATTTGTCTCTATTTTTTTATTTTTCCTTTAATTTCTTCATTGATCCATTGGTTGTTCAGTAGCATGTTGTTTAGTCTCCACATATTTGTCACTTCCCCAGCTTTTTCTTTATAGTTAATTTCTAGTTTCATGGCATTATGGTCAGAAAAGATGTTTGATATAATTTCACTTTTCTTAAATTTATTGAGGCTTTCCTTGTTTACCAACGTATGGTCTATCTTTGAGAATGTTCCATGTACATTTGAGAAGAATGTGCATTCTGCTACTTTTGGATGAAGTGTTCTATATGTATGTATTAAGTCCATCTGGTCTAGTTTTTCATTTAATTCCACTATTTCTTTGTTGACTTTCTGTCTGCATGATCTATCCATGGACATAAGTAGAGTATTGAGGTCCCCTACTATTATTGTGTTGCTGTTAATTTCTCCTTTTAGGTCTACTAATAGTTGCTTTATATACTTTGGTGCTTCTGTGTTAGGTGCATATATATTTATAAGTGTTATGTTCTCTTGGTGGAGCGTCCCTTTTATTATTATATACTGCCTCTTTTTTTCTTTCATTTCTGTTTTTATCTTGAAGTCTACTTTGTCTGATATAAGTATGGCAACACCTGCCTTCTTTTGTTTGTCATTAGCTTGGAGTATTGTCTTCCATCCCTTCACTCCAAACCTGTGCTTGTCTTTAGAGCTGTGATGTGTTTCCTGGGGGCAGCATATTGTTGGGTCTTGTTTTTTAACCCATCCAACCACTCCGTGTCTTTTGATTGGAGAAATCAATCCATTTACATTTAGAGTGGTTACTGATATATGAGGGCTTAACACTGCCATTTTATCATTTGTTTTCCAGTTGTTCTGTATGTCCCTTGTTTCTCATCCCATGTATTTGCAACTGCCAGCTTGGTTTGGTGATTCTCTATGATGATTTTTGTCAGTTTTCTCTTTATTTATTATTTCTGTCTCTGTTCTGATTTTTTGTTTAGTGGTTACTATGAGGTTTGTATAAAAGATATTGTAGATGAAGTAGTCCATTTTCTGATAGGCTCTTATCTCCTTAGTCTAAGCAATTTACATCCCATTCCTCTTCTCTGTCTAAGTTATGGTTGTCATGACTTATTCCATTTTGTGTTGTGAGTTTGTAGTTAAAATGAAGTGATTATAATTATTTATGATGACTGCCTTCCCTTTATCTTTGAGGTTATAATTAAATGTTTGTTAACCTATTCTGATAGAGAGCTGCTATTTTCTGGTTTTGTCTGTCTATTTATCTCCTTGCTCAAGGCTTTGTAAACTTTTTCTTTTTTTTCAGGTGTGAGAGCCTTCTTGATGATTTCTTTTAGGGGGGTCTTGTGGTGATGAACTCTCTCAGCTTTGGTTTATCTGAGAAATTTTTATTTCTCCATGATATCTGAAGGATAGTTTTGCTGGATAGAGTATTCTTGGCTGAAAGTTTTTGTCTTTCAGTACTTTGAATATATCATTCCACTCTCTCCTAGTCTGTAAGGTTTCTTCTGAGAAATCCACTGAATGCCTGATAGAGGTTCCTTTGTAGACTATTTTCTTCTGCCTTGCTGCCCTTAATATTTTTTCTTTGTCAATGTCTTTTGCCAGTTTTAGTAATATATGCCTTGGAGAAGATCTTTTGACACTGATGTAATTAGGAATTCTACTAGCTTCATTTACATGTTATTCCAGTTCCTTCCTCAGGATTGGGAAGTTCACAGCTACTATTCCTTTGAACAAGCTATCTGCTTCTTTCTCTCTCTCTTCTCCCTCTGGAATACCTATAATCCTTATATTGTATTTCCTAATTGAATTGGATATTTCTTGGAGAATTTGTCATTTCTCTTTAGTCTTAGTTCACCCTCCTCCTCCACCTGAAGTATTCCTATATTTCTGTCCTCTAAATTATTAATTCTGTCCTCTATAATTTCAGCTCTGTGTTTTAAGAATTCTAGATTTTTAAAAATTTCATTCATTATGTTCTTTATCTCCCAAATTTCTGATTGGGTTATTTTTAGTTTCAATCTCTTTTGTGAAGAATTCCCTCAGCTCGTTAATTTTATTCCTGAGTTCATTGAACTGTCTTTCTGAGTTTCCTGTTACTTGTTGAGTTTCTTTATGGTAACCATTTGAATTCTCTGTCATTCAGATTGTAAATTTCTGTGACTTCAGCATTGGTTTCTGGGTAGTTGTCATTTTCCTTCTGGTCTGGAGTATTAATATATTTCTTCATGCGTTTGGGGGTGGACTTTTGCCATTACATATTCGTAGTATCTGGTCACAGATTTCACCTGCCACCACTGGGAAGGCAGCAGGAGCTGTGTTTTCTGAGCCTGCCACCACCTCTGGCAGTTGTGTCCATCTGTTGTAGTTATGCCGATAGGGCTCTCTGCATCTGGCTGCCACTGCTTTACACACGTAGGCACAGGTGCTCTGGCAGGGATCCCCTGCTCTGGGCAGCTGGCTGAGCTGATGTGTCAGGTGGGATGGTGGGGAGTACTCCCACTCTGTAACCACCTGGGCTGCTTGGCTTAGTAAGGGCCCCCATGGTTGCTTAGCAACCTTGGTGTGGAGCATTCCTGCAGGCTAGGAGGCAACTGCAAGAGTGAAAGTGTTCCCATGGAGGGTTGCCCTTTCCCCCATCTCCTTTCATAGTTGCTTGCAGGCCACTGTGTGAGGTCATGCATTCTAGATAGCTGCCACTGTGGAGGGAGCGGAAATCCACTTACCTCCTTCCACTGCCTCCTGGGGGGATCTAGCTCTCCCCCTCCAGATGTATGGCTGTGTGGATCTCTCAGACATCTATTGTGTTGTGTGGATATCCTCTGTTGGTTTATGAATGTCCTTTTTGTTATATCATAGAGGCGAGAGACTAAGGGAAGAGCTCACTGCACCATGATGCTGATGTCACTCCTAAAAATACTACTTCATATTCTGTATTCAATCATTCCACTATATACAGTTTTTATAGGCCTAATAATGTACTCTGTTTTTTCTCCTGACTCTTGCTCATGATATTTTGTCCCTTCCTGTGTTTAGTGAGTTTGTGAGTGCCTGTGTCTTGTAACTTGTATTTATGGAAATTCTTTTAGGCAGGTGTATAGTGTGGTCCTTCAGAAAGAATTTGTATTTGCTTCTACTAGGCACCTTGGAGAATTATCAACCAGGAAATTTGAGTTTAGGACTTTGTGTGTCACACAGTTAATACAGATTCAAGCCCCAAACCTCTGTGTTTTGTGAGTTTATGGCTAGGGATTTTAATGGGAGTCTTGTTTCCTTTTTATTCTTCTCTTGGCTCTATCCAAGCTTAGACTAGAGACATATCACCACTATCTCCTTCTGCATGGTAGATTTTTATCTAGGTCACCTACTGAGCATGTCACAGTTTTGATGACATACGTGAGAGGGGATTCCAATCACAGTTCCCACACAGCTCAAACCCAGGGCTTTGCCTCTGTCCTGTCAGTCCATTAACACCCAGGACCTAAGCCACCAGGGACTCGCAGATTTCTTCAGGGTAAAACAGACTCTAGTACTTGCTTATCAGTTACTGGGTTTTCACTTCTTGTCATTTCTAGTGTCTGAGATTCCTTTATTTTCCCGGCAGCTCGTGTACACATTAAGAAATATGTCATCAATATTTTATGCATCATCTTTATGTATGAGGTCTCTAAAAATCTAGTATGCCATATTTTTATAAAGCTCGTTGGATTACTTAGCTATTTCTATGCAATATATTACCCCAATACTTAGTGTTTTCAAGCAACTGCTATTAGCTTTGTGGGTCAGGAATCTGTATGCAGCTTCTCTCTCACAAGGCTGCAATCAAGGCATCACCCAGGGCTTCAGTCATTTAAAGGCTCGACTTGGGGAGGATCTGCTTCTAAGCTCCCTCATGTGACTGTTGGCAAGACTCATGTCATTGCTGGCTGTTGGCTGGAGATATTAGTTCCTTGTCACATAGTTCTTTCCAAAGGGCTGCTTACAATGTAGCAACTTGCTTCTCCCAGAGCATGGGCTCTGAGAGAGGGAAAGAGAAAGGAAGTAAGAGAAGGTGAATAACATGCAAGTTACAGTCTTTTTGTAACCTAACCTCAGAAGTGACATTCCATGACTTTTGCCATCTTCTATTCATTAGAAGCCAGTCACTATTTCCAGTCCATTCTCAAGTGGAGGTGACTACACACATCTGTAAACACCAGGAGGTAAGGATCATTTGGAACCATTTTAAAGGTTTCCTACCTCACTTCTATAAATCACTTAAAAAAAAGAAAAAGAATATAAAACTAGGAAAAAAAGATAATATGAATAGACATTTTTTCAAAGAATAGTTTTAAATGTCTCATAACTATATCAAAATTGTACAGTCCCTCTAGTAATCAAAGGACGCGTACTTAAAACAACAATTAAATAGTAATTTTTACCTATCAGATTGACAAAGTTCTTTTTAATATCATCAAGTTTAAATGAGAATATATAGAAACTAGCAACCTTGTGCAATGCTAGTGGGAGTGTAAATTAGTGCCTATTTTGTAGTTTAATTTAGGACTGTGTCAATATCCTTAAAAATCTATACATAAAATACATTTAAAATTTATCGTCCAACAATTTTACAATGATAGACTTGCCCTAAGGAAAAATTATAAAAGCATGAAAATATTTGTGTAAATTATACTCATCTTTGTGGTAAACCTATTGGAAATAAATGTCTAAAAGGAGTAATTGGTAAATAAATTACCCCACATGCTTGCAAGAGAAAACTATGCCTCTGTTAAAAATAGTATTGCAAGCCTACATATGTTAACATGGCAAGATGTACCCAACATATTGTTAGTAAGCAAAATAGTGTACATAGTATGATGCACTTTTATTGCATATAATGTTCAGATACATGTATATGTAGAGAAAATATCAGCAAGCTATAGCTAATACTGTTAATGAGGTAATCTCTGGGTAATGGAATTACAGTTGATTTTTATTATCTTCTTGCTTATTTGTATTGCCTAAATTCTCAAAGAACAATCAGTAAATGTTCATTACCATAATTTTGAACAAAAAGGAATTTTTTTCTAAAATAAAGACAAAAAAGTGTAATCTAAGCAAGCTCCTATAAGATATAACTTCCTCATTATTTAGTAAATTCTTTCTGATGTTTTTGTTAAAAGTTCAGAAATATATATTTGTTACTGCATTGAAGATAAAGGTGTAATGCCAATATTTCTTTTGCATCTAGGAATCCTGCCATTAAGAAATTCACACTCTTGACCTACGGATAATTATGCAATGAATCTAATTTTCACATTGGAGCCCCATTAACATACTAATAATTAAAATAATAAAACTTCTTATAATGCAGCGTACAGCGTACAAAGCAATTTTTACTTCACCAGTTCATTTAATCATCAAAATCCTTCTGTAAGATGGGTATCATAATCATTATTCATTTTACAAATGAGGAAACTGAGACTCAAAGAGACCAAATAATTTTCTCAGGACATAATCATTAGCAAATGGAAGACTTGAATTGCAGAATTCTGCACCATTGACTGTAGGCATCGGGTGTCCTTTCAGCTTCCAACACTTGTGTGCACCTATTTCATGCTGTGGCACTCTGCTAAGTGCAGGGAGCAGAGAGATAAACAGAACATTACTCTATTCTGGGGAAGTTTATCTTAAGACCCGCAGGTACACTTCTCTCCTAACAGGTAGTTTTGTAAATGGATGTCTGGCACAGACCATTCTTTATAATATACACACTGAGATGCTCCTATCTCTCCCTCATTGACCGAACCTGTATGCCACTCACGTAGTGATTTCCACAGCTACTTTTTACATCTTGCCAGAGTCTTATGTGGCTGAATTCTCTGAGTTCAAGAACTTTCCTTAGTTTGGAACACTGTGCAAAGTTAAAACATCTTCCTTTGCACCAGTAATGGGAGTGGAAGATCTATGGTGCCCAACAGGTTACTGTAGCATTGTAGATGAAAATGCAAAATGGTTCTCATAGGGAAATGTAAAATGTGCCCTCACAGCACTGTTCCTTGACTGCAATAAGGAGTCAGGAAATGGTAGTTGGAACCCCCTGCAGGGCAAACTTAGAAATTTGAATTAGAACCATTGAATTTAGTTATTGTTTTAATTTCTATTTGATTTTCACTTTTAATATCTATGCTATTTTATGGGTATTAGCATGAAGTTCTATTTTCTCAGTTGTGTTGTGCAAAATTCCTTATCTACTTGTATTTTTAAAACAGCTAGGCCCTGCTTTTAGAAAGGAAAGTGCCATGTGTCATTAAAAAGCAAGTTTCTTAGAGAAAAAGAAAAACTCTGGAGCAGAACTGGAATCATGCAGCCCATGTAAAGAGTTTGGTCTGAAATGTGATCATATTAACTTTAGTTAATGCATTTAGTTAATATATTAACTAAATTAGTTAATATATTAATTATCCTCAGTACATTTCACTTATACTCTGAACCTCAATTTTGAGATAATAATGATAAAAATGTACTCATTTTTGTAATAACAGAGTGTTTATATTAACTGCCACCCAAAAGGAGGAATCAATCAATTGTAAGGCAGCCGTAACGCAGGGAAAAAGGAAGTAGAATATGATTCAGGTGACTTTGTGGGAATAATGAGGATCCCTGTGCCCCAACCTACTAATTGTGTGATTTTGGATAAGTAACTCAGTCTCCCTGAACCTGTTTCTATCTGGAAATTACGGCTCATAATTGTTATAGAGATGTTGTAGGATCAAACAAGATAATCCGTGTAATGAGACCAGCTCATATTTACTGAAAATTTGCTATGTCTGATGGTGTTCTAAGTCCTTTAGGTAATTATTTCATTTAACTGTCACAACGTTACCTTTCAGTGAGTACCAATATTATTATCATTATCCCCAAGTTACCGATGAGGAGACCGAGGCACAGAGTGAATTGAATAACTTACTCAGAGTTGCACAACTAATAAAACAGGATTCAAACTCAACCAGTTTGCTTCCAAAGCTTACACCCTTAGCTACTGGGCCACTGGGATGTGTTGCCTTTCAAGTAAAATCTGTGGTTGAGTTTTAGCTCATAATGGTACACAGTATAAAGTAGTTTTTATTATAGTTAATGTCTGTAAAATGTGGTTATTAAAAACTACCCTGCAGAACTATGGTAAAGATCAATGAGCACTGCATATGAAATTACTTGGCACAGACCAGCTTCTCAATATATGCACAGCATCTTTTGGATTCAATTCTTTATAGCACAGAGTAAAAGAGGAGAAGAGATCGAGGGATGCATTATAAGGTGGCAGTGGAAGACTTGCGGCCGCTCTGAGTTTCAGAGCAGGAGACATGAAGACTTCTGTTGAATGCCTCTTGCTGCTCCATTATAGGGCTTCAGTAACTGAAAGCCCAAATTCTAGATATTCAGCAAAAATATCTTCTCTGGTATGAAATTGCCATTGCATGCAGGATTATATAGTAGAAAAAGGTCTTGCACTAGTAGTGGAGACAAAGGAAAATGCTTAGATATGTTTCAATGCTGAGAGAAAAGAGCCTATGGAGAGAAGGTTGTTGAAGACAGAAAAAGAAGGGACTAGATGAGCATCATGGTTAAAACAAAGGGCTTTGGATTAACCAGCTTAGATTCTATCTCCAGGTCTGCCACTCACACGGTGTCATCATATGTACACTTTCTAAGTGTACGTTTATTTATCGAAGTGTATTTATTTATCTGTAAGTGAGTATAACAATTGTTTCTACCTCATACGATTGTTGTCAAGATTAAAGGGAATATTGCATGTAAAGCCCTTAGTGCTGTGGCTAAGAGAGAACTCAATAAATATTAACTTGTATTATGATCCTTATTGTAGTTGAAGGAATGAAGACTGTGTAGTAAAGACAGCACTCCATCTGTGTGTACTGGCATAACGCAGGTGCCCATTACACAGTTGTTATTATTAGCAACATCGTTGTTATTAGGATTGTAATTATCATAACTAGTCATGATATTTGGATTTTATTCCTTATCAGCTCTGTGATCTTCGAAACATGATTTCACCACTTTGAACCTTGTTTTCTCCGTCTGTCAGATGGAATAGTTGGACTAAATTAGTGGTTCCCGAACATGGACAGGCAGATCTGTGCTAGATCATAACAAAGTTTTGTCTGGGCCATGTTGAAACTTTCTCTGTAAAATTGCTAATTATTCTTTACTCTGAGATAAAGTCCTTCCTGCATTTTTACTGTTATTAATTTATTTCATGAACTGATGATGGTAGACAGTAGCCTTTAAAAAGTGATATTTGGCAAAATACAATGTTGACAACCTTATAAATGTCCATATCTCTTCTTTCTTAAAATATATTTTAAGAATACTGCTCTGTGAAATATAGAATTCTGGGAACTATCACTGCCATGATGATTTCTAAAGATATTCTTCAACACTGTCAGCTTAGAGCAGAGAACGTGGAGCCCCTCGCTGATGGTGAAGTAAGCAAATAGATGGAAGAGAAGACATTCAGGCTGTGGTGTCAGGCCACTGGTGAGACCTGTGGATGGAAGCAAGAGAGGAAGAAAGCTCTGAAAAGGGGGCCGTAAGCATTTATTCTTTCTTTTAACAAATGTTTATGGATCTCTATGTACAGCCCAGGCACCATGCTAGGCACTGGATGTGAAATGGTTAGTGTACTGGGTTAAATGGTGATCCCCCCACAAATACATCCCTGTCCTAATGCCTGAGACTGAGATGGAAAATTGGTACTGAGAGTGGAGTGCTGCTATAACAAATATCTAAAAATGTGGAAGAGGCTTTGGAACTGGGTAATAGAGGCTGGAAGAGTTTGGGGGTGCATGTAGAAAAAGCCTGTGTTGTCGTGAATGCACTATTAAGGGTGATCCTCCTGAAGGCTCAGGAGAAAAGACGAGCTGTAGAGAAATCCTCAGTCTTCACAGACAATACCTAAGCAATCCCAAACATAATGTCGGTAGAAATATGAATGGTAAAGTTCAGTATGATGAGGTCTCAGACAGAAATGAGGAACACATTGTAGGAAACTGGAGGAAAGGGAATTCTCGTTATAAAGTGGCAAAGAGCTTGTCTAAATGTGTTCATGTCCTAGTGTTTTGTGGAGGGTAGAACTTGTGAGCAATGAAATTGGATATTTGGCTAAAGAAATTTCTAAGCAAAGTGTTGAAGGAGCATCCTGGCTTTTCTTGAATGCTTATAGTAAAATGTGAGAAGAGAGAAATAATTTGAAGGTGGGATTGTTAATCAAAAGGGAAACAGAAGTTGAAAATTTGGAAAACTCTCAGCCTATCCATATTGAAAAAAATAAGAAAACATGTTTGGGAGATAACAAAGGTGTGGCCAAATCACTTTTTGAGATGAGTCAGCCATCTAAACAGAAGTCAGGATGTATTGTCCAAGGCAATGGAAGAATGACCCCCAAAGGCATTTTGGAGATCTTGGGGCCACCCCTTTCAATGCAGGCCCAAAGTGCGCGGCCTGCTGAGCAGAATAATTTCAAAAGAGGTGCCACCACTGTCCAGTGCTGTCTCACACTGCTGACTTGGCTTCTCGAATTCTGGTGCCATGCTCAGCGACCATCCCAAGTTTTGCTCTGGTGGGACCTGGTGACATGCTGGCCTGGTGGCTGTCCTTCTGGAGGGCACAGGCCCTAACCCTTGGCAGCATCTGTGTGGTGCCTTCTCTGCAGGTTCACAAAGTTCAAGAGCTGTGGAGGCAGGGCCACCACAGAGAGTCACTACAAGGGCACTGCCTAGTACAGCCATGGGACAAGGACGATGTCCCAGATCTCCCAAGGACCTGAGCTCAGAGAAGCCACAGGCCTTGGGGACTCCAACCTGTGAGACCTGCAGTATGGGCTGCGCCCAGCAGAGCCATGGGAGCAGGCTGCCCAAAGCCATGGAAGGCAGAACCACCCTAGTGGGCCTTAAGGTTTTGGACTTGCTAGGGCCCTGGTACCCCTTTCCTCTTTCCGATCTCTCCCTGGCAGAATAGGCATATTTATCCTTTGCCTATGCCAACACTGTGTTTTGGAAGCATATAACTTGTTTGATTTCACAGGGTCACAGCTGGAGACCAATTTGCCTTCTGATGAATTGTGCCTTGAGTCTCACCCAAATCTGATTTAGACATTTAGATGAGACTTTGGACTTAGACTTTTGAATTGATGCTTGAACAAGTTAGGACTTTGGGGTTATTGGGATAGAATGAATGTATTCTACATTTGAAAAGGACATGAATATTTGGGGGCCAGAGGTGGAATGCTATGGTCTGTGTGTGTTCCCCCAAAATTCTTATGTTGAAATCTTTCTTTTTTTCCTGCTTTTTATCTCCCCAAACTCCGCATGTACATAGTTGTATATCTTAGTTGCACGTCCTTCTAGTTGTGGGATGTGGGACGCTGCCTCAACGTGGCCTAACGAGTGGTGCCATGTCCGTGCCCAGGATCCCAACCCTGGGCCGCCACAGCAGAGTGCGCGAACTTAACCACTTGGCCACGGAGCTGGCCCCTTATGTTGAAATCTTAATCACCAAAGAACCGGTATTAGGAGGTGAGGCCTTTGAGAGGTGCTTAAGTCATGCGGGTGGTGCCCTCATCAATGGGATTACTGCTCTTGTAAAAGAGACACCAGAGAGCTCCCTTGCCCCTTCCACCACATGAGGACATAGCAAATAGGCAAGAGCTATGAACCAGGAAGAGGGCCTTCACCAAAACACGACCATGCTGATGCCTCGATCTCAGACTTCCCAGCCTCCAGAACTGTGAGAAATAAATTTCTGCAGTTTACGAGCTATGCAGTCTGTGGTATTTTTTTGTAGCAACCCCAACAAACTAAGACATGGGGCCAGAAGTGTTTGTTCTTTCTTTCAACAAATGTTTATGGATCACTTACTACAGCCCAGGCACCATGCAAGTCACTGGATGTGAAATCATCAGTGTAGTGAGTTGAATGGTCCCTCCTCCCCCAAAAATATGTCCATGCCCTAGTTCCTGGAACCTGTGAATATTACCTTATATGGCAAAAGACTGAATGTTACCCTATTTTTAAAAAAGGTCCACAAGACCCCTTTTCAAAATCAGTTAAGGATAATTGTAATTAAGTGATTAAGTTAAGGATGTTGAGATGGGATCATTCTGCATTATCTGAGTGGGCCCTAAGCCCAATGACAAGTGTCCTTATAAGAGACAGAAGAGGAGAAAACAGAAACACACAAAGAGGAGGGGGCAATTGATCTCGGAAATGGAGATTAGAATGATGTAGCCACAAGTCAAGAGACATCTGGAGCCAACAGAAGCTGGAAGAGGCAAGGAACTGATCCTCCCTCCTAAGGCTTTTAGAGGGAGCCCAGCTGTGCCCACACTTTGATTTCAAACTCTGGCCTCTAGAATTGTGGGCGAATAAATTTCTGTTGTTTTAAGCTAAGCATTTTGTGGTAATTGGTTATAGCAGCTACAGGAAACTTAAACAATCAAGAACTTGGACGTTATAACTTGCCTTCATGGAGTTTAGAGAAAGAGATAGTTAAAGAAGCATTGCAGTAAAGAGGGACAACAGTGATGAGCAACAGGACAGGAGAAGAAAGAACATGAGCACTCTGAAACTCTTGACCACCTATTTAGATGAGGAGTTGATGAAGCTTTTCCACTGCAGGTTGAGCAGGAGCAGGGGGTTCCCCCTGTTTTGTTTTGTTTTTTTTTAGATTTTATTTATTTCATTTTTCTCCCAAAGCCCCCCAGTACATAGTTGTATGTTCTTCATTGTGGGTCCTTCTAGTTGTGGCATGTGGGACGCTGCCTCAGCGTGGTTTGACGAGCAGCGCCGTGTCCGCGCCCAGGATCGGAACCAATGAAACACTGGGCCGCCTGCAGCAGAGTGCGCGAACTTAACCACTCGGCCACGGGGCCAGCCCCTCCCCCTGTTTTTTTGCTCTTGCCTATTTGCATTTGAAGCCCAAGAGGGGCATGCTGTATATTCTTGAATCCCTCTTCCTCCACCTGGAAGGTGTGCAGGTTAGAGCTGCCTGGACTCTGAAGCTGCCTGTCAAGATTGATGAAGCAGAGCAAAGCAAGTGATACCAAACACTGGAAACGCTGCCAAAAATATGTGAGAGAGCCCCTGCAGGTCCCAGCCACCAGGGCTGCCTATCAAAGGGAAAGTCTGCATCCTACCAGGTCCAACACATGCTGATTTTGCAGCACGTCATTAATTAGGATGTCCCTTGGCATCTATGAGACTGAGATAGAGACCAACAGACTAAGAGTGAGTTCCAGCTTAAATTTCAGGGAGTTTGTCAACTCAAGCTATGAAAAAGCCTCTGGTTTCAAGATGAATTCCATGAACTTTGGTGGGGGTGCATATGTAAGGGCGAAATAGGGGCCTCTTCATGTCGTTTTTACATTTTCCGGCACTGCATTTTTCTCTTTTTAAAGCATTCTTCTTAAAGGACATATGCGAGGATTGACAAACTAGACAGGAAGCTTGGGGAATATGAATACGTGTAAATACCAAGTCAGACATTTTTTAAGGATGTCATTTATTCTAAAGCGTGTAAGAGTTACTCTAAAGCCATTAGTGTCTGGAATTCTCTAAAGGTAGAGACACGTTTTAAAAACACACTTTTCCTATCAGACTTTAATAATGTTAAAGGCAGATCTTCTTTTTCAACAAGAAAGAAACAAAAAATATTGCTTTTGACCTGACAAACTGTAACATCTGCCTGTAAGCTTTTCATCAGGGTCTCAAACACAGCATCTTGAGGTGTTCGGCTGTAAAAGTTATTCTGATTAGAAATTTCAAGGAAAAATTTGTGATGTTGACTTCAGTATTGTAGGTTCTATGTTTGGGAATAAGTCAAACCTTGAACAGCATTCATTGTCTGACTTTAGATTATTGCAGATTTTGACATGTTTCTTTCATGTTCCCCTTGCCATCCTTAGAATCATATGCAAAGAACGTTCCTTTCTTCTTTGTTACTTCCACTCATCCTGAAATTTTGAGTCAAGCATCTTTGCATTGCATTGTAAGGCACTGTGGGTGACATAAAACAAGGATAAAATATTAAATTAAGTGTCCAGTGTCAAAGCTTTTAAGCGAATCACGAAAATCTGCCAGCCTTTAAGAGCAAACTTCTTTTCACAAAAGAATAATTTAAAATGAGAAAAACAATCATAGTAACTCCATTTGCATTTTATTTCCAGCAATTTTCACAGGCTTCCATCATCTCCTGGTGTTTCCCTTCCTACATATTTCAGAGAAAGTTAATAGCAGTTCTGGTCTAACATTTTGCCCTGCAAAGACTTAGTGGGAACTATTTTTACAAGCTTAGCTCTATGCATGCTCTCTGAAAAATTACAGTCGGATGGCAATTGATCTGATTGTGGATGGGAAAAATGGGTTTGGAGGGAAGAGAACCCTTGCTGGAATGATACTTTTGCTGATTCTGGGAAGTGGTCTTGTTAGAAGTCGCAAACACTTGCCTGAAATGTTGTAGCATTCTCTCTCTCTCTCTCTCTCTCTGTCTCTGTCTCTGTCTCTCTCTCTCTCGCTTTCTCTCTCTGTCTCTGTCTCTCTTTCTTTCGCTCACGCTCTCCTTGTGAGAAGAATGTGAAGAAAGAACTTTCCCAGAAAACTCTCCTCATCAATTTTACGCTTGAAATATAGGAGGGATTTTAATTCATGGCACCAAGAATCGGAAAAGGAGAGAGCCAGAGAGAGTGGACAGGAAACCAACAAGAGAGAAAAGGAGAGAAAGAAAAACCTTGCACAGACACTGTGTTCTCAGCCTCTGTCCCAATGACGTATTTGCTTATTCATTTGAACATGTACCTGGAATTAATATCAGCTCCTGCGGACAAAGGGAATGATCCCTGGACGGTTTCAGGCATTTATTTCATCTTCTGCATAGTTTGACTTGTAGAATAAATAGAAAATAACTTGCAGACCAGGCAACGTGTTGGAGGTGACAATTTTGTCATGTCTGTAAATCTGAACTTTCTCCTAACCACTCTGTGTGAAATACTACTCTTGTCAGCAAGTCACCTTGAGATGATAATTAAAGGACACTTCTATTGCTCTGTTGGTATGTTGAAGCATTTGAAAATATGTGACGTGCAATATGATCATGGAAATAAAGACAAATTATAATTACTTCAATACAAGTTGGATGCAATCATCTGAAAGAATCCCTGAGGATTAAATGATCAATCCATGGGAAACACTTAGAACAGAGTCTGGCACCTAGTAAGGGTTCCATAGTATTAGCTATCGTTATTATCACCTAGGCTTTCTCTTCTTGTCAGAAGGCTATTTTGCTTTAGAAGTGGCATGTTTATAGGTACCAGAAGAAACTGGAAAAAGAGGTTGAATTTAAAAGGAATCTGAATGGTCCAATAGTCCCCGGAGACAAGAATAAGCTTTGTCTTCGCTGCACCAGAAGTCGAAGTTTGCATGTACTTTAGTCTCATTGCTAATCCATATTCAGTAAAATGAATATTAAAGTATGGTGAAAAAGATATAGGATCTGGAGTCAGACTCATGTTAAAACCCTGCCATGTTCTTTGTGATTGGGGTGGTTACAGTAGGTGTAATCCTCAGGAGCATCATCTTTGTAATGGGAATAATTGTCCTGGTGGTTGGAGGGAAGATAAGGTGAAAACTAGGTATGCTTAAAATGTATTCATTTTAATCTGTTATGACATAAACATGTTGTCTTCTGAGGAATAAGAAAACATTACTGACTCACCGAGGAAAGCAGCTATCAAGACCTTGACTTGCAGTCCTAGTTCTCTCTAGAATCCTTAGTAAGTCCATTGACCCACTGGTTTACTCTTCCATGAGATAAAATTCTTCCCTCCGTAGCTTTCCTTCCATTTCCTCCTACATGTAAGGCCCTGGGGATGTAAAGATGTGCCAGATGGGATTCCTTTGGGTCACTTTCTTTGTTTTTTGGGTTTTTATTTTGAAGAAGAAGAAGATTAGCCCTGAGCTAACTGCTGCCAATCCTCCTCTTTTTGCTGAGGAAGACTGGACCTGAGCTAACATCCATGCCCATCTTCCTCTACTTTATATGTGGGACGCCTACCACAGCATGGTGTGCTGAGCGGTGCCATGTCCGCACCCGGGGTCTGAACCGACGAACCCCGGGCTGCTGAAGTGGAACGTGCACACTTAATCGATGCGCCACCAGGCCAGCCCAATGTGGGTCACCTTCTGACACGAGAAGAGCTCTATTCTGGGCAGGTGCAAAAAGACCTTGGAGGATGAAGGAAGAAGGCATCGAATCTGCCTGGAGCAGTGCAGGAAAGCCTCAGGGAGGAGGTTCTACTTGGGCTGGGTCACAAGGAACGAGTAAAATTTCTCCCAGCAGTGAAGGTGTCTGCAAGGGAAGAACATTTCCGGCTAAAGGCGTGATGGTTATCCCATGTAAAGCTGAGATCCACGTTCGCCCATTTCCTAGCAGGATCCCTAGGCAAAAAACGTGTTTCGATGAAAAGCCATATATCATAATTAGCTAGTATTACTATTAGTCAGAAGCCAAATTAAAATATTTAGAAACTTCACTTCCAATACTAATGATAATATTTATTGTGTACTGTTTGCCAGGCTCTTCCTACATACTTTAGATGTTTTAACCCACTTAAACATCATAGATCTTAAGGATGCTGCTATTATTATACCCAATTGACAGATGAGAAAACTGAAGCACCGAGATGTTAAGATATTTGCCAAAGATTACACATCTAGTAAGTGGAAAAATGGGGATTTGATCCAAAACAGTCTGGCTCCGGATTCTAGGCTCATATCCATTACATTCTACTGCCTCTACAGCAACAATCTGGGAGTTGAAATATCAAGATGTTATTTCCAATGCTTTAAAATATTATTTACACCACAAACTAGTCTAGGTGATTTTCTAAAAACAGGCTTTCGCAGTTTTGCTGTCATTGCCAAAGCAAGTAAAATGTGAGTTTGAAGGATTTACTAAGAACTCAAAAATCGCTTTCAGATTTCTATGTAGAATTCCATGGGAATAGAAAAAGTGAATTTGGTTCAGTATTCTGTGGTTGACGTTTCACCCATCGACAGTAGGAAGGACACTGAACTAACTCGTTCATACTGACCTCAGTTAGCCGTTTAATCAATCAATCAATCAACAGTCCATGTCACAAAAGGCAATATGGTTGGATTCATATTAAAAATTAACATTATTGAAAATCAGAGGGAAGTTGTGTCCAAATGTTTTCCTCCATTGAGAGTGACCCATCGTTCGCCTGGGTGACAGCTTTCAAGCTCTATTCTCCATCTATAGCCAAAGAATTTGGTTTGGCTGTTATGACATTCAGGTTGTCATTTTAAAATTATTATCATCATCATCACCATTATTTAAAGACTTTCTAGTTCTTGCTTTATGCTCACCCAAACCCAGGGTGAGGAGCTCACTATTTTGAGCAGTCTTCTGGCTGGCTTCCATCCCCACAGGTGCCTGGCACTGTGCACCTTGAAATACCAGCATCTGTGAATTCTCTGGGCAGTCTCTTCTCTCCTTTTCTCTTTCCTTCATTCTCCCATGTACCTTCCTTTCTCCTCCCTCTCACACATCCCTCTTAAAATGCTCTGCCCTGCGTTTGGATTGAAGAATGGCCTTGATTACAAATGCTGCTCAGACAGGCCCAGCCTCCCCAAAAAAAACCCTGCCATGGCTTTTCCGGTGTCTTAGGTGGCACATTGAGCTGTGCCAAGGACACTCAGAGTCTGCTGCAGCTCTTGTCTCTTGATTAGGCCCCAGGGCCAAGGATTCCAGGGGGGGCTACACTTGTCAGCTGTCAGTCAGGAGGCAGCCTGTCCCTCCCGGGTGCTGCCCCTGCCACAGGGGGGTGACCAGACTGTAAACATGAAATAGACTTCAGTGGGATGCCAGAAATTCATTTTCTCCCTTGGATGCTTTCTTCTCACTCATTTCACTGTGTTTACAGCCCCACAGGTTTCCTGAGGGCAGCCATGATTTAGATTTACAGTTCCCCAGGCCGTCTGATTCTGAGGAAAAGTTATAATACCTGTAATGTATTACTGTCTCCTCGAGGAGCAAAGAATGTCAGGGGCTGCAGAGGTTGGCTACCCCAATGACTGCAGGCTCTCTCTGCACTGCAGCATGGAGAAATGCAGGCTGGACTGGCCAAGCCTCAGCCTCTCTCACTGTCTACCTGCACGTAAGCACACAACACACTCAGGTTCTTAGAGATTCGGTGGTGGTAGTGATGGTGGAGGGAATGGTGCTAACTTCAAGGTGTCATTATAAGAGGCTCTGTGTACCATAAGTCCAGGAAGCCACTCCCAGACATTGGACAGGACAGAGAGAGTTCAGAAAGAAGGCCCAGAACCTAGATTGGATTTGGGGTGGGGACAGAAACATAAGATGATCTGGCTGGGTTGGGGGAGGCGTTGCTGTTAGCAAAAATGAAGCTTCCTACAGAGGCTTGTCTCTCTTGTTGATTCCTTTCACTTAAAATTTGGTACATCTTTGCTAAGAGAAGCAGAATCAGCATTAAGGTGAGTCCTGAGAGGGGTTGTCAAATGGGGGCATGCCACGTGAGGGCAATGTGACTAACCCCTGCCCTGCAAGGTGCTGACTCCGTGGTCATTTGCAGCTAGGAATTC
Source organism: Equus quagga (assembly GCF_021613505.1). NCBI lineage: Eukaryota > Metazoa > Chordata > Mammalia > Perissodactyla > Equidae > Equus > Equus quagga. The sequence continues at coordinate 104,458,155 of NC_060272.1, forward strand.
AGCTCCCTGAGGGTCTAGATGCTGCCACTCAGCTCAGTACCCACTTAGGGAGCAAAAGCCCTGCAAAGTCACTTTGTGAAACAGGAGGTGATGGGCATTTGACATGTTGAGCCAGGTTGCTTCTCCAGCTGGCCTCTAGCACAGGCTCTGCAACATGGAGATCCAAAGGCTTCATTGTCCTTCCTCACGGTGCCTTGTCCTTGTTCTCGAAGATACTCTCTGAGTTCAATTCACCATTCCTGACATGTCTGCATCGCTCTGGCTTCCCTAAGGGTGGACGATAGACTGAGACACTCATTTACTTCTGAGTGCCCCCCTTCTCGTTCTGCTCTGCTGTCTAGCGTGCAGGAGGGGCCATTGGCTCTCGCTGTGAGCTGTTCAGGTCAGGCGATATGAGGACCAGGTGAGTAAAGGTGTACTCAAACCACCAGGCAGAAATCTCTACTTAGGACTATATAGTTAAATGTGGCTTATAAATAATAAAACTGTGTACCATTAGGAGACTGAGTCCTCAAGAACCCAAAGATAATCTCAAAACCTGAAAGAACATAATGGGCTCTAACATCAATGTTCATCTTGCCCCCTCCCCTGTTGCCAGTGTTTAGGGGGTGCCCATAGTTCATAAGTTTGGTACAAAATTTTCACTTTGGTACTAGACTTAATATTAGACACGATCTGGGATACTAACAGAAAAAAAATCAATGACTCTTTAAGCTTTAACATTCCGGTCAAGGTTATTAATTTTAAATGACAGGGGGCTATTTGGAAGGAATGGCCAAAAGCTTAGGGATCTCAAAGGGAAGTTTTCTCTTAAGGGGAGGCCAAAGACTAAATGTCTAGGTGAGCAACAGAGAGGGTCCAGCACCCTAGCAGGCTCACCTGTTCCCTTTGTTTCCTACGAACACATTTCTGAGCTCTCTTGCAGGTAAGTAGGGCCATGTGATTGTCTTCTGGCCAACTTCTGCGTTCTGTGTGATCCTGCACATACTCTCTTTCTCCTTCCACTGGGTGGGTGCAGAGGAGAACGAGGCCCTAAAGTGTGTGGAGTCACATGACGCAAGGAGCCTGATCCATGAAGGACAGCATGGAGCAGAAGCTTCAATGTGCTCTACTCCCCACTACGTATACTCACGTTCCATCCCAAGCTGGACTCTAAATGGGTGAGAAATAAACTCTTATTATGTCAAACCATTGAGATGTGGGTGGCTTATATGTTTTACATGATGAAATCAGTGATTTTTCTTTTAGTTGAAAACAGTACAGGAACTTCACATCTTGATAATCTTCAACATACCTCCCTTATCCCTCCCCACCCCTCTCCAGCCCACATCCTTTGTTGCTAATGGACTTTTTCTTCTGCCGTCACTGATGCTTTATTTTTGGGAAACAGGCAAGATCACAAATTTGGATAAAGACCTCAACAAGGACATGCCAATTTGCAAACTCTAACACAAAGAAAGTGCTCAGGAGAAAAAGGTGAGATTATATTAGACAGGTTTTTGCCTCAGTTCAATTCAGTTTGGAACGTTAATAATCTTAAGGAGAGCATTGCCTTTTTTCTTATTTCCTATAAATGAATGAATGAATGAATAAATAAATAAATAAACAAATAAAATGGTTTGAAAGATATTATAGTGTTCTTAAGGTAAAATTACAGGTGGGAATAATAATACCTTACATTTACAGTAGGCTTGATATGGGCCAACTATTGTGCCAAGCATTTTACAGGAATTATTTCCTTAAAAGATAAAGAAATTGAGGCCTGAGAGGTCACGCAATTTGCTTAAACTTACAAAGCTAGGAAGTGGCAGATCCAGGAATCCAATAATCCAAGACAGCCTGGCTCCAAAGCCCATGCTGTTAAATGCCATACTCCCTCTAATAAAAGATCAACAAATATCAAGTCATCCTTAAGATGAATGGTGCATACTGACCATCTATAGTGAAAATACAGATCCATATTTCTAGACCAAAACATCCACTTTAGTTTACTTTTCATAACAAAGGCCTTTGAAATGGCAGGTGCATGATGGCCACTCTGTATCAGACTTCTGACAAGCAGGCTGTCTAATCAGTTCCAAATCCTCTCTGTTGATTTTCCTTCCCCATGGACATATTGCTTGGGATATATGTGATTTTTCTGCATCATGTTCTACTGCAACCAGATGTCACCTTACCTGCCCTGTTCTCCAAGGGGTACCCAGGTCTGCATCCTGTGACGAGAGCAAACCCAGGGTGAAAGAGACATTCAGGGAGCGATGCTAGCCAAGTTTCCTAGAGACTCTGCTTTGATTTTTATTCTTCCACAAGATGTTACTGCCATGATAGCACTCTAGCATGGCTTGGGACAGCTACAGCAGAATTTCTTGCTGTTCCTATATTAAGAATGTGTTCTCAGAAACAGCTGGTGTGTTACAAATGCAACTGAGTGCCATAGGAAGTGGGATGATTGGTGTCCCACTCCTAAGCACACAGGCTGTTGATATTTGAGAGTTGGTAAATGACACGGTAGGAAGGGGTGCCATGGGGACCAGAGGGGATTGCGTATGAGGAAGCTAAGCTCCATGCATCTGCTTGTCTTGTGAACCTGTCTTTCACCTAAGGATGATCATGGAGGACTGTTGTAGGAAGTAGTTAGTTTTTATTTATAAATCAAGTCTCAGATCTTTTCAGTAAGGTATTGGCTAAGAAGAATGCTTTATGACAGTCTTCACGGACAAACATGGATGGCATATGAGTACCTGTGAGTAGCCATTCTTCATTTCTTCTAAGATAAAATGATCAAATTAGTGTGTGAGGGCTTTTTATTCAATTAGATATTAGGAAAATGTCCCAATATTAAAGGACATACTATCAGTAGAGGCTTCACAATCTTTTAAAAATAATCACAACTAATATTACTAGAATGATATATAGTTTACAGTTCAATTTTATATGCATTGTCCAAGTTGATCTCTCAGAAAAGTTAAGTTGGAGGGATAAGTTTTACTGTTATCATCCCTATTTTATGGGCAAAATGAGATTCAAGGAGGTTAAGTGACTTGCCCAGCCTACCTACCTAAGAAGTGTTGTTGCATTCATTAACTTTCTGACCTCCTTCCTTCTTGAATCTCTACTTTTGGCTCCTAAGTCAGTGTATCACTGGTTCCTCATTTACCATCTTTATCATTACTTCTCAGTTTCATTTTTTGGACATTTTTTTCTGTCTTCCTTGAAGTACTGGCATCCCAGATCTTCATTCGCCTTTCCCTTGCTCCCTTTTTTATGTAAACTCTCATTAGGAAAACTCATCCTCTCTCATTGGAAGGAAACCAAAGAATGGTTTGTTCAACATTAACTTTAACCTCTTCCTATTTTATCTTTCCACACAATAAAAGCTGGAAAACTAAAAATTACATTTCCCAGACTCTCTTGCAGCTAGGTTTCAGGTTACAGAATAAGTTCTGCCAATTAGAAAATATGTAATATTTTTAACATTTTCATTGCAATATAAATCACATGTTGTACAAATCACCAATTTAAAGTTTATAATTCAATGGCTTTTAGTGCATTCATGGAGTTGTGTAACCACTACCACAATCAAGAAGCAATGTATGTTTTGAAAGGCAAAAGTGAGGCCAAAGCCAACTCTGCTGCTTTTAATCATTACTGCTAGTAAACACAATATGGAAGCATTGGGCTTCTCTGCAGCAATTTCGTAGTATCCATTCACTAGCTTCCCATATGTCAACTCCCATCAGAGGCAGTTGCAGCAATGGCAGTAGTGGCTTCATGATTATTTGATTGAGCCTCCTAATTATAATGGTGATTATAGCTTTCCTGGCATATTACTTCTATAGCCATTTTCTGGGCCTTGTTCCTGGAAATCCAACTTAAAGACTTCCCCTCTAATGTTGCCAATGATTTCATAAACTCTTAACTCCATGTATTAATTCTCTTGCTGAATAAAGTAGCAAGAGTGATTTGTTTCCTAGAAATGGACTAACTTGAGCCAAACTTTTATATCTTTAACTTCCAACTTCTTGCTAGTCTCCTCTCACCTTGAGAGGTACCCCATAGTCAACATGCCCAAAACTGAACTGAGTATCTCATTCACAAGCCTGATTTTCCTCTAGACTCTCTCTTAACCTAGTGAATGGATCTACCCAAGAGCCCAGTTACCAGGCCAGTAACGTTGGTGTCACCCTTGACTACTTTGCTTCCCGAGTTCTGTCTCCTCTCCTACAGTTCATCAGTCACCAAATCCTAGATCTCAAGGTTCTCTGTCATCTCTGCAACTTCTTAGACCTTCTTTCTCTGTTGCTTGGATTATTACAAAGAGTCATAGTCCTTACTCCCAACTGGACCCCCTCCCACTCTCATATCAGCCCATGTGGAGGCAGAGTGATCTCTCTAAAGCATCCTTCTCATAAGGTCATGTTCTTTCTTAAAATTCTTCAGTAGCTCCCTTTGCCTAAAGAGTAACATGTAAAATTTAAGTTCCTTACCGTAGTGTTCAAAGTCCTTCATGATTTGGCTTCTGTCTGCTCTGTAGACTCACTTTCTGCTGTTTTTCTTTTCTCACATGTTATACTTTAGTCATATTAAACTATACACAGTGGCTCTGATTTTTGAGTATGCAGTTTCTCAACATATTTTGTGGGCGAATTTTTATCTATCCTTTAAAAACCCTTCCTAACTGTCATCTCTTTGACTGTGAAGCCTTTACTGACCAACTTCCCTAAAGGCCCCCACCACAACTCAGTATAGTCAATCCCTTCCTCCACTCTCCCACTCGGTGTAATCTATTTTTGCCTACAACTCATGTGTGGTGTTTGTCCCACTAGTCTGGTGGTCTACCTGTGCACCCCAAAAACCTAACACAGAGCCTGACACGGAGTAGATCCTCAGAATATATTTGAAGAACTTAATTGAACTGGAACCCAGTCTCGCATCCATCAATATTTCCACTAAATGTTTAAGAAAAAGGTGGCTAAATCAGTATGATAGCAGTATGAGTTCTAGCCTGCCTAGGATTTGAAACATCGTGGTGTAATCAGGAAAGCATCCTTCTCCAGCAATTCCATTTTTGGATATATCCCCAAAAGATTGAAAGCAGTGACTCGAACAGATATTTTAAACCAATGTTCATAGCAGCATCATTCACAGTAGTCAAAAGGTGGAAACAACCCAAATGACCAGTGGCAGATGAATACTATTTGAAATTACAGTATTTGCACACAATGGAATATTATTCAGCCTTAAAAAGGAAGGAAATTCTGATACATGCTACAACATGGATAAACCTTGAAGACCTTATGCTAAGTGAAATAACACAGAGACAAATATTCCACTTATAGAAGGCACATAGAATAATCAAATTCATAGAGACAGAAAGAAGAATAGTGGTTACCAGAGGCTGGGGGAGTTGAGGGAATGGGAAATTATTATTTAATGGATACAAGGTTTCAGTTCGGGATGATAAAAATGTACTGGAGTTAGAAAGTGGTGAAACTTGTGCAACAATGTGAACATACTTAATGCCACTGAACTGTACGCTTAAAATGGTAAATTTTATGTTATGCATATTTTACCACAGTAAAAAAAAAAGAAAACACTGTCCTAATCAGAATACATGAGTTCTGTTCTCAGATGTGAGAATCGTCCATTCATATAGCTATATAAAATTGAACTCAGTACACTACTTTTCTACAACTCAGTTTCCTCATCTGTGTAATAAAACATTTGAAGTAAAGGCTTGACAATCCCTTCTAGCTATAAAGTGATTTTTCCACCTACTGGAAGATCCAGTTTTATTTGGTTGAGTGTTTGTGTTAATGACCATTTTGCAGAAGATTCACCACATCACAACCCTGGGGAACCTTCACAGCTTTTCTCCCGCAGGCTCTTGGGGGCAGCTAAGCTTCAGCAGAATGGTCCTGGCAATGGTTGACTAGAGTGTGGTACTTCCTTTGTGTCCATGGCATATCACAAATGGTAGAGAAATGGTATCCAGCATTCAATTAACCATTTATTCATCCATCAATCCATTCTGCGCTTATTAAGTACTTGCCATGTGTGAGGGACACTACTAAGTGCCAGGGAAATAAATCTCAATAAGGCACATGTGGTTCAGAGCGTTTCTAATACAGTGGGAGACACTGGCATGTTAACAATACTTAAAATAAAATGATTTTTCATATCAAATATCAAAACAGAGATATGTACAAAGAACTATGGGATTTATAAAGAATTACTTATTGTCTGTGAGGAGTAAAACATCACAGAGAAGGTTAATGTTGAGCTAGTCTTGAACGAGGAGGAGTTCGTGAAGCAGAAGCTGAGTAGAATTCCTGATTTTCCTTTTTATTGTTCTACCCTCTGTGTTCATGTTGGCCCAACATGGTAGCGGGGGGTATGAGAAGAATTCAGAAAAGGTTGCCATATCCATAGCATGATGGCTGCTATAAATAGCATTTTTTCTTAAACTTGTGATCTTCTGATACATTCCAGTAGATATCCTCTCTTAATATCCTTTAAAGACCCCTTTAGGCAAAAATAAAGTATTACCACAATCTGTTATTCTCTTAATAGCTTTGCCAATGTTTGCTGTTCCAATGTCAACAGTCATTATATAGCTTGGCTTTCAATGTAGGATTAAACTTCTTTTATTCTTGTAGTAATCAGAAAAGCAATTGGAGAGTTAGTATGTTCTTTGGAATCCCATTGCAAAAGAATGAGGTTCTGCCAGATCCTGTCATGGAAGAAGAAAACAGACATGAAAGGTGAAAAAAAAAAAAATGTTCCTGAAAGGGAAGTGCTGACAGGTTACACCAGTCATGAAACAGACATGCAGCACCCAAGGGTCACCGACTTGGAAGACGTGCCAAAGTTGGCCATCAGGTCCCAGCATGCAGGAGCTGGAAGGGAACTAATTAATTAGAGAGTGTCAAACACGTTGTCAGAGTGCAGACAGCAGAAAATAAAATGGACTTCACTTGGTTTAACCAGTAGGGGAAGAGTAAGATCATACTGAACTCATAAAAAATTTCTTCAGAAAAAGATAAGTTCCAACACATTTTGATTCTGTCATGGTTAGAAGACAAATTGCTATTTCACATTTTAGCCAAAATAGAGGAACTAAAGGATTCCTAAAAAGGAAGAAGAAAAGCTAACATTTACTGAGCACCTACTATGTGCCAAACACTGAGAAAAGCCTTCGGGGCAATAAGTTGACACTTTCGTTTACATTGCATTCTATCCACCCAGAATTGTGTGCTGTTTCCATGCAGACACCACTTTGTGTATGTTACCTCATTTAAACCTTGTGAAAGCTCAGTGAAGGAAATGTTATTTTTACAGATGAGGAAGCAGCTAACAGACCTGGGACTCTTGTAACACAATCTACCAGCTGTGTTACCTTTGAAAGTTACTTAACCTTGCTGGACCGGGAAATCCCTGCTCTTTTGACTACCTTATATGGATGCCAGGCAGCAGCCCTTGCAGTATAAATGGCTTCCACGGGAACAACTAAGGAAATAGTCCAAATGTCTCTAGGCATTGATGGCCTAAGCGAAATGTTGACATGAGTAGGATTTGCCTCAACCTTTCTTTTTCCCTCTTAAAAGATTTTCTTCTCAAGGAATGAGCCTTCTCAAGCTCTCTTCTCCCTCCTTTCAAAAATCTGGTCTCAAGTCGCACCTTCATGCCAGGGCATAAAATTCCCAAGAATCTTTTCTGATGTCAACTCTCTCAAGAACATCTGTGTTTTAACAGGGAACTAAGCATGAACTAGGATCCCTGAGCAGCCATTCGCGTCTGTCTGAAACCCTTAGAATCTTACCTGGGCAAGTTCTCCTGCAAGGCCTAAGAGCCCACCTTTGGCACGGTGTCTCCATTTGTGACTGCTGCTGGAATACGCTTCTTAGATTCATGTCCTCAACAGCGAAGGATGCCATAGTCTATTGCATCCATAGCCAGGTTTCTCACTCTGTTCAGATTGTTGTCTTCAGAACCTTTACATTTTGGTGCTCTCTTTGGGCCTAGACATAGGTTAAAAGCACTGCTCAGGATAGAAAAAGATGAAAAGAGGAAGAGCAGATGCTTTCATGCCTGCCTGAATGAGACTCTCTCCCAATCCATTGCCATGCCCTGTGTCTATGGTTAGTTGAGGTTCCCAGCAGGAAGGGAAGAAACCGTCATGAGGCTGGGCTCCCTTTCCTAATCAAGTCACTCTTGGTCATCTCTCCTTATACAAGACCCACTTTCAGCTGATCTTATGATTGCCGAAATAAAAATGAATAAATAAAATAGTTGGCCCCTACAAGAATGTTGGCCATCTCTGCTTTTAGCAAAAACAAGCGAAGTATAGAAGATAGATGTTTAGGCTTCAGAAAATTGTTAAAGTGGGCAATGGGAGTTGGTAGCTCATGGTATGTCCTCACACCCTGAAATCATACTAGCAATCAGTTAACTAGTTCCTATACCCTAAGGCTGTTCTTGCTTAGATTTCAATAATTTCCCTTAACCAAGGGGGTACCATTGGCACTTACTTAAATCATCCTTACGGGGATGATGCCTGCCTGCCCTCAGGTTCTTATTTGCTATATTCTCCTTCAGGAGCTTGGAAATAGAGGTTTTTGTTCTGTTTCAGACCACTCTCTTGAAAGTTTTGAAAGAGCTGAAAAGAGAGAGGGACAGAAGTGATATCCATTGAGCACTAATGATCTCCTTTGCCCATTATGTAAATGACTTCACTAAGTCCCCCATAAGAATACTATGATGTTGGTCCTACTATTGCTATCATACTGTTGGGTATACTAAGTCGCATACATTGTACTGAACTTGCCCAAGGTCCTGTAGTTATGCAGGCCCAGTGACAGGAGCCTGGCCACCTCCCTGTATCATTGCCCCTGACAGTTCTAGACTCTCTTTGTTATCTATGTAATATGAGGAAACTAGAAGGCTCTTAAGTTCTACCACAGTCACCTTGGGTAGCAGATTTAGTGCTTCTAACTCTAGAAACAATTGCTGATTTTATTCCTAATCTACAATGCAGCTGAGACCAGAGGGAAACACTGCAGTAGCTGTGAATCAGCAGCACAAAGTCACAGGACTGGGAGGGGCTTGATGACCCTTTTGATCTCTTCCCAGTTTGGGATACGGGGCCCTGAGGCCCAGAGAGACTTTGGCGTGTACAGGGTCACACAAGGAATTAAGCTCAGCTGAGAATCCAGATCTTCCAAGCCTGGTGCTTCAAAGTCCATCCCTATGACCACACAGACTATTTCTTCACTCACATAGCTCCACAATCTCCCACCTCTGAGCCTCAGAATGAGGTCCGATTGTTGCCTCTAGAGGTATGCTGAGAAAGAACAGTTCCACACAATGTACTGTTTCAAGAAATCAAGTCATTCAGTTAAGGATCCTAGATATTCACAGGCCAGTCAACCCCAATGATAGGATACTTCCAGTGCTGAGATCAGAATTAGCAGTGAAATTTTTAGCACACCACACCTTGCTTGTTTTGATTTATCTATTGTCTAAAAGATGATCCAGAAGTTGGGCGCTACGTCTAAATCACCAGGTTTTTCATTGTAAGTGACAACCTTTGCATTTTATTAGCATGGTCTACTTTTTAATAAGCCTTTACAGGGCCGATATATCATAACAACGTCATTAAAACATTCCTCTCTACTGGTTATAAATTGCCTTGATGGTGCTATGACTACATCTCCCGGAGCTCCTTTGACAGAATGAGTCTTAAGATCCACGCATGTCATTGTCACAGCAGAAGGATGACATTGCAGCCCAGCTTGGCTCCCCTCCTCAGGGAAAATGCCTATGGTGGTATAAGAAAAGGAGATGGGCAACTGTCTGTGGTGCCATTGGTGGGTCTATCACTGAGGAGCTAACTGTTAGACTTTGGAAAAGCCGCTTAACGTCCCTGGTTATCTATATCCATGAAATAAAATATTCCTTGTCTATCTCCCAGGGTTACTGTGAAGAGCAAATAAGATAGTGTATCTGAAAGCGTTATTAAGAGCAGTTTGGGTTCCCCAGATAGCAGACTCTGAGGCAGATTTTAGCATGCAGGATGTTTATTAGAGAGTGCCCTTGAGATTACAGCTCTGGAAGAGAGGTGTAGGAAGGAATATTGGACCAAGGTAGAAATCCAGTAGTTTTGCCCAATAACAGCCTTGGTAGCCTCCACAAGAAGACCTAGAATTAATGTTGCTTGTCAGCATGGTCTCATCTTGTGCTGAAATGGCCAGGCCCTTATAGCTGGCATCAATTAGTCATTGGATGTCAATTGCCTCAGTAGGGGGTATGAGCTTAGGATAGGTGGCTCAGTGCAGCTGAGATATGACAGGTGAAGGCTGCCTGCTGATGCCATTCTTAGTAGCCAGCTGGGGGGAAAATTCTTCCTTTAAAGAGGGAGTGTTGGTGGCACAACACCGTGTCTCTAACTGTTCACACTTTGTGCTTCTCCTATCCACTTCTTCATATACGTTAAGGGCTCTTCCAGGATTCCAGTGAGCATTTTTTCTTGGGGAAACTTGCAAAAAGAAGATAAATGGGACAAAATATAGTCCCTGCTGCTGCAGCTATTCTCAGGACCATTATAGATACTCTTCCTCACCCTCCTCTGCTATCCATTTCAGATTCCCCTCAACTATGCTAGTACCTCTGCTTGTCTTAGCTGCTGACCTGGTAATGGTGATCCAGACCCTCAAGTTTGATGGGTTTAAACACGTGGTCCTGGTACCCTTCTCAGGCCAGTCTTGCTTTACTTATCTTTTTACATTCATCATATGTAAGAAAGTACCAAGAGACACCCAAATGGATCTCCTGGGTGCCAAACAAGTCTTGCCTTCCCACAGTGTGTAAAAGTAGCCCTCTGATGAGGATCAATTATGTCTGCCAAGACAGCGTCTCCTCTTCTTTCCTGCAGGTTCTTAGACGCAAGAGTCCAAAAATGAACAGAGAGCAGCCATAACTTACAATTCAATGTACTCTAGCTATGTTTCTTGGCTGAAATGCACCTCTTTGGATGACTGGGACTGCTAAAACCACAGAGCCCAATGTTGTGAGGATGGAAAGCATATATATTCTAAATGGGTCATTGGCAGTAATGGTAACTGGACCACTCCTGCTTCTAACCCTTGATTCACAGGCCTATGTGTTCTGACTATTAGAGACAGAGCCCCTTATACAGATTTTTGGTTCAAGGTTTCTATTGTGTATTAGAGGTTGGCCCACCATTCTTGTAATAAAGTATTGCTTCTGAGCTGGTAGTTCAGCCATGCCTCCTGCAAACCATTCCAAAACACTATCAGGCCAGAAGTGTCTGGATGGTGAGATAGGTTGTATGACCAGCGGATCTCATGGTCTACATTCCCTCATTGCCTTTGCTTTATAGGATCCTATGGTCTGATTCTAAGATATGTAGGATTCTGTGGTAGTGGATCAAACAATTTATAAGCCCTTGAAGCATGCTTATTCCTTAGTTCCCAAGGGCAGGAAAGGCACCCTCATACCTGAGAAGTGTGTTTATTTTTGCCAGAATGAATATCTGCCATTTTCTAGCTTGAAAGGGCCTAATGTAGTCAACTTGCCACCAACTGGCCAGTTGGTTTCCTCAAGGAATGGTACCATATCAGGGACTCAGCATTGGTCTCTGTTTTTGGTAGATTGGACATTCAAGGGCAACAGTTTCTGAGTTACCTCTAGTAAGTGGAACTCCATGCTTTTGGAAGATGACCAATTTCCATTCCTGTTATGATGGCCGCTTTGCTCAACTTCCCAATGTGCTAAAACTGGATGGCCAATAACAGAGGCTGGCTGACATCAACTGACCAAGTGATTTTGTCTAATTGATTGTTTGCTCTCTCTACTTCCATAGAAACTCTCTGGTGGGCATTAATATGAAATAAGAAGATTTTCATACATTGAGTCTACTCCCATGCACATGTGCATGCTATCGCCACCCCCCACCCCAAAAAACAACTTTGTCCCTGATCTTCTAATATTTCTCCTTCTAAGTCCATGACCAACCACCCAAGTCATTCACCACTATCTGTGAGTCTGTATGTCTTTAGATCTCAGGCCACTTACCTTTCCACATTCTTCCTCTCCTTCCTCCACTATATATTTCATATTCCCCTCACCTCAGCCATCTCCTTTGCTGGTCATTTTTGCTTACCTGGTATAGTGACTCAGAAGCTTAAGTATGAGGGGTATAAATATCTGGTCCTGGAGCCCTTCTCAAGTCAGAGAAGAGTAGATGATCAGGTGCCCTTCTAAAAGCTCTGCCCATTGGGAATATTTTCTCTCACAATTGTTTTTCAAGGCCAACTCCAAGTGAGAATGTAGGATATCCATGCATTTTCAGCTTTGCACAGAATGAGCCAACCCATTCATCTGTGTTGCACTGGTCCTTTCTCCTCAGTTGGTCATAATGAACTTCTCCTCTCTACCCCATACGACTGTGGGTGTGATCTGAGGGAGGAGTGCAAGTGTAACCGTGATGGATGACATTGGAGTCTGGGCTCCACGCAGCTTGCTTGCTTTTCCTTTGGCCCTGCTTGTGACTTATTACAGATGTACCACTTCCATCTTACAGTGTATTGTTTCTGGGCCTGCCTGACCTTATGACTTGGTGATTCTGACAGAACCCAGTTCATGATAGGTCATTCTGGATACATGGTCACTTGATATCCCATGTTCAAATGCTCTATATTTATCAGAGATCAATAGCAAGACAAACACTGTTTTTCGAAAAGTGTATGATTCTCCAATGCCAGTGGCATGGTCTTGCTCCAGAAGCTCAGGCATTTATATTGTTGTTATTCTCCCACTGGGGCTTGACATAAACTCCATAAGATATCTTTTCCCATAACTGATATTCTAATACCATAAGGTTTGCAGGATAAACTTGCACGGCATCCTGAACCTGCTACGGAAGGCTCCTTTCTACTTTGGACTCTCTAAAAGCTGGTAGCCTTCTTTATATTCACTGAAGCAGCATTCCCGAGCATGGAATACGCTGCTTTCAAAATATGAAGAGGTCTAACAGGCACTGTGCTGCATTCTTTGTGGTGGGATGCCAGGAGCCGTCAGCCTACAAGTTAAGCCTCTGCCTTGTGACACAGTCCGGGAGAGAGATGAGGGGACGCACGGCGACCCTCAAGGGATTCTACCAGGCTGCCCTTGCAGCGAGTCTCCCTGGTACTTCTGACTTTTCTGCTTCTGCTCACTCTGTTCTGCACCTGGGGTTATTTCAGGGGAAGTCAGCCTGGCTCTGGGAATGAGAATGATACAATGCAATATTCTAGGGAAAGTTCTGGGGAAAAACATCTTCTAGGGAAAGAACATTCTGACCCGTCCTTTGGTCGGGTGAAGCGATAGGAGTGGAGAGGGAACAAAGAAATCTGTAGCCCCCACAGATCTCTCTAGGAGAACGGTGGTTGCCATGGCCCATTGAGTCAGGAGGCCACTGGGGGTGGCTTCCTTGAAGTAAAGGATTGCAGAAGCTTGACTCCCCCCAGGCCTACACACAATCCAGATACAATTGACTATTGTCTACCTTGCAAAAACCCGCTTACGCGAGCCAAAAATATGTACTGGGACTGTTTCATGAAATCATCCTTGCATATCCTGAGCCCTATATAAATCATACATACACAAAATAAAGTTAGACTTGGACACCAAACTCCTTGTCTCACTGCTTCCTCCTTTGCCAACGCCGTCCATCCCTCAGGAGACCCTGTTCGGCTGGGACTGGACTCCAGCAGTGGGAGAAGCATGATGAAATAATCTGACTTTTACTTTGGGTGGAATGTACCAGCATGCCCCCAACCACTGGACTTCTCAAAATTTTGCTAATATGGCAGGCTTCTTGATCTTTGTAAGAAGGATCTAAATGCTGAAGCACATGTGTCTTACCCAGGCCTCCACTATGCTAGCCACTTCTTGTTTATCTAGACCTATAAACATGATATTATCAAAGCAGTGAATTAACACAATATTCTGTGGGATATCCAGATTATCAAGATCTCTTCAAAATATATTATGACAGAGAACAGGGAAGTTAACAGAGCCCTTTGACAAATCTGTATATTTAATTGGGGTTCATTCCACAGAAATTCAAACTGTTACTTATCCTTTGTTTAATGAGGAAAGAAAAGAATGCATTTGTGAAATCAATGGCTGTATGCCATGTACCTGGGGCCATATTAATCTGCCCTAGCAAAGATATCACATCTGGCTCAGTGGCTACAATTGGAGATACTATTTAATTGTGTTTTCAGAAGTCTCCTGCCATCCTCTAGGATGCATCTGGTTTTTTCAGGGACTGAACTTGTAAATTAAATAAAAGTATGAGGGGCTGGCCCACTTAACAGTGGTTAAGTTTATGTGCTCTGCTTCAGTGGCCAGGGGTTTGCTGGTTTGGATCCTGGGCGCAGACCTACACACTGCTCATCAAGCCATGCTGAGGCAGTGTACCACATAGAAGAATTAGAAGGATGCATGGCCAGGACATACAACTACGTGCTGGGGCTTTGGGGAGAAAAAAACTGAAAATATGATTGGTACCAATATTTCCTCATCCTTTAGATTTCATGGGTATTGCCAGTTTCTGCCATCCCAAGTATGCAATTTTTAAAATTTTATTATCTGCTCCAGGAGAGAGAAGGGAACAGTTTTACAGACTGCTTTTGGTCTTTGCACTAAGATAGCCCTTGCCTCACAAGCCAAAGGACCCACTGTGGGAGTTATGCTGACCATAAGCTATGTCTATCCCAATTATATATTTGGAAAGTGGTGAAAAGACTAAACTGGTGGGTTTGAGGACATAACGGACCCACTGTGAGCTGAACCTCAGCCAGGATTCAGTTTATTAGCTGGCCTCTCTAGTAGAGGGACCATGTTAGTACTTTAGGTCTCTGGCCACTCTGACCATATATCAAGCAACTCTAAAAATGTCTGGATATGAGACTCCAGACCAAGATGGTGTCATAAGAGGTTCCCGAATTTCCTTCCCATGGACATATTGAATGTATAGTTACACATGAAGAAATTTCTTCTGAGAGAAACCCGGAAACTAGCTGAGTGACTCCTACACATCAGGCAACTGAGAGAACATCCCCATTGACATGGATAGGGAAGGCTGAGACACACTGTCACCATAAGCCCCACCCCCTGACACAATGGCATACAGTCAAGGGGGAAACCCAACTACTATGAGGAGTGAAGGGTTTGGACTGTACATCCAGGGCCCCAAATTTTAAGGCTGTCATCTAAAGGATGGGCCCCCAAAATATGTAGCTTTGAAAAGCAAAGGGCCTTGCATTCAAGAGTCCCAGTGGACTACATCAAAAAAAGGAGAAGTTTTTCATGGGTGCACGAGCACTTGTCACAGCTATCTCCCCAGGGCTCAGCACAGAGGGAGCAGGCAAAAAATGCCCATCTCCCAGTCTTTTCCTGGAAGAAGTTTGTGTACTTTATAAGCTGCAGCCTGGGGGTTCAGCTTCTAATTAGCACATGTCTATGTGCTGACTGTAATCCTTCCTGGCCCAAAAAAGCAGATAGGCACTTCCCCTGACTTCTCCCTTTGGCTCACTCCAACAACAAAGGCAATTCACCAGTATCTACCAGGAAGAAGCTTGTCTACATAGCTAGCACCCCAGCGTTTATGGCTGCCATCCATGGAACAGGCCCCCAAGTCACCTAGCTCTGATAGCCAGTGAGATGTGTATCTGTGAGTCCCCCAGGACTATAAAAAACAACAAGCGGATTTTAAATGAGAACAGGGGCATTCCCATAGCTAAACACCCAGATTCAGTGCAGAGGGAGTAGGCAAAAATGCTCATCTCTCAGTTTCTTCCTGGGAGGGGCTTAATTGCATACTTTTCCAGCTGCTTCCTGAGGTTCTGTCTTCTAAGTAGTCTGCATCTGCGTGATGACTGCAATTCTCCCCTTTGGAGCACTGATGGGTCTTGGCACACCCTAAACTACTGGGAGACATGAGAACAAAGATGACAGCTTAGAAAATCACAAAGATTTGAGAGGTAACCAGGATTTGTGGCCAGGCTGATTGATGAGGTCCATCTCCTACATGAGACCTGTATGTCAAGATTGGAAGAAGTGGCTGTTTTATCTAATGCACAGAAACCAACAAAGAGACTCAAGGAAAATGAAGAAATAAGGGACTATGTTCTGAACAAAAGAACAAGATAAATCTCCAGGAACTTATCTTAATGAAATGGAGATAAGTGATTTACCTGATAGAGAGTTCAAAATATAAGTCATAACGAAGCTCACTGAGGCCAGGAGAGCAATGCACGAACAAAGAGAGAATTTAAACAGAGATAGAAAATATTAAAAAGTACCATACAGAAATCACAGAGCTGAAGAATATAATGACTGAACTGAAAAATTCATTTATAGAGGGGTTCAGCAGAAGACTAGATCAAGTCAAATAAAAGATCAGAGAACTTGAAGACAGGGCAGTGGAATTCATCCAGTCAGAAAACAAAAAGAAAAAAGGATGAAAAAGAGTGACGATAGCTTAAGAGACTTATGGGGCACCATCAAGAGGACCACTGTATACATTATAGGGGTCCCAGAACAAGATGAGAGAGAGAATGGGGCAGAAAGCTTATTCAAAGAAATAATGGCTGAAAACTTCCCCAACCTGGGGAAAGAAACAGACATTCAGATCCAGGAAGCCCAACGAGTACCAAATAGGTTGATAAAGAGACCCACACCAAGACACATTATAATTAAATTGTCAAAAGTTTAAGACAGAGAATTTTAAAAGGAACAAGAGAAAAGCAACTTGTTACATGCAAAAGACCTCCCATTAAGACCACCAGAAAAGTATTCAGCAGAAACCTTGCAGGCCAGGAGGGAGTGGGATGATATATTCAAAGTGCTGAATGAAAAAACCTGCCAACCAAGAATACTGTACCTGGCAAGCTAGTCCTTCAGAATTGAACAAGAGATGAAGACTTTTTAAAAATATACAAGGAACTCACACTACTCAATAGCAAATAAACAAATAATCCAATTAAAAACAGGCAAAGGACCTGAATATACATTTTTCTAAAGAAGAGATACAAATGGCCCACAGGTACATGAAATGGTGCTCAACATCACTAATCATCAGGGAAAAGCAAATCAAAACCACAATGAGATATCATCTCACATCTGTTAGGAGGTCTCTTATCAAAAAAACAAGAGATAAGAAATGCTGGCAAGGATATGGAGAAAATATAACCCTTATACATTGTTGGTGGGAATGTAAATTGGTAGAGCCACTATGGAAAACAGTATGGAAATTCCTCAAGGAATTAAACATAGAAATACCATAGGATCCAGCAATCCCACTTTGGCTATATACCAAATTTGGGTATATATTCGAAGGAGATGAAATAACTGTTTTGAAGAGATATCTGTACTCTCATGTTCCTTGCAGCATTATTCATAATGGCCAAGATATAGAAACAACCGAAGTGTCCAGGGATAGGTCAGTGGATAAAGAAAATGTGATATGTATAATTATATATATATCACTATATATAAAATGGAATATTATTCAGCCTAAGAAAGAAGGAAATTCTGTCATTTGCAACATGGATGAACCTGGAGAGCATTATGCTAAGTGAAATAAGCCAGACAGAAAAAGACAAATACTGTATGGTTTCATTTATATGTAGAATCCAAAACCAAAACAAAACAAAGTTGAACTCATTGAAGCAGAGAGTGGAGTGGTGGTTGCCTGGGACTAGGGAGTGGGGGGAATAGTAGGTAGAGGCTGATAAAAAGGTACACTGTCAGTTATGAGATGAATAAGATCTGAGGCTCTAATGTATAACATGGTGACTATAGTTGAAAAAACTGCATTGTGTAATTGAAATTTGCTAAGAGAATAGAATTTAAGAATTCTCACACACAAGTATACATGTGAGGTGATGGATGTGTTAACTCAAGGATGGGAATTATTTTACAATGTATACATATATCAAATCATCACATAGACTTTAAATAGATTACAATTTTATTTGTCAATTATACCTCAGTAAATCTGGGGAAAAAAACCAAAATGAGTAAATAAAAGTGTTTGGCTATCTCCCTGCCCCCAGTGTTCAGTTTCCTGAGGAAATGGCTGAGGCTTCTTAGGAGAAAGACTGTGGCATGACAATAATTACGGTTTATCTTTGTCATCATGTAACAGGGTCCTTTCCCCAATGGATCTAGTCATCTCTTCAATCAGTGGATTCTATATCAAAAAACTAGATCAGGTTCAGACACTGGGCAAGGGATTGTGATATTTTAGGGAGGTAACTGCATTCAGACTTCTGATCATCCATCCAGGATTTCCTCTGACGGTACTAGCTGAACAGTGCCCCTGCTGGCTGCCTGGCTATTTTTCCCCTAAGGATGCTGTATCCTTTAAACCCTCTCAGTAACTCTCTGCAGGTCAGGCCCCCTTGGTTACCACTCTGACTTGCTGCTTGTTATAATAATCATCTCCATTTGTCTTTCAACTGCAAGCACTGCCACCTGGCTTCCACTGTTTTGGAGTCCTGTCACCTGCATTGTTATCAGTGAGCCTGGTTCTGTAATGATTGTGCCTACAAATGGGTCTAGTCTATAGACAAGAGCACCACTGAACATTTTAGTGGTGCCAGTACCTCTCACAACATCCCTCAACATCCTTCAGCAGCATCTCAACAACATCACTCTTTATCACCTTGGCAATTTGTGTATCCTTCTGGCCTTCCTGTGGAGCATTATCATCTGGTGGGATTTCTGGCCTTACATAATATATCTTCTCCAGCATGCCCACTTCCCTAATCCTTTTATTTCCTTCCTTCATCAATTCCCACAAGAATTCTGACATTTGAACCTCACTCAGTGTGGGCCATCACTTTTTCCAGGTCTCTAGTAGTCATCCTTGCAGCAAGTTCACATTCCTTCTTGGGGTCTTTGCCAGGGTGTTAAATCCTATTTCTCAGGAGTGTACTCTCAAATTGCTAAACTCTCCCTTATTCAACTTAGTGTTCTTGCCCTCTTGCTCAAAGATACCTCTTTTAACTCCTGCCGTTCCTAGTGGCTAACTTTTAAAGCTCCTTTGGGGTATAGTCCCTTTCGTCCCTTAACAGACCCAGAATGTCCCCAGCTATGTTTTGCGTGATTCAACTCCAGAGTCCAAAAGGGAAGGTAGAGGCAGATCCTGGGAGGGGGACATGTCACCGTGCAGGAGAGAGGCCTCTTCATTGTCTTCAAGCAAGGAGGCAGTATCAGCTGTCACTAGAGAGTAGTAGGACACTTCTGCAGACTCAGGGAATTCAGGGAAGCCTAAGGATTCAAGATTTTCAGGGACACCAACCCAGATGTTTCCATCCCGTATGTCAGGGTCCTAGATTTTCCAAGGGCCCTGATTGAAATAGCAGACCTGCCGTGGCTAGGAATTTAACCATCTTTGGAGGTTGGAGGTATAGATTGAATGTTTGTGTCCCCTCAAAATTCATGTGTTGAAACCTAATCCCCAATGTGAAGGTAGTTTAGAGGTGGGGCCTTTGGAAGGTTATTAGGTCATGAGGATGAAGCCCTCATAAATGGGATTAACGCCCTTACAAAAGAGGCCCCCGAGAGCTCACTTGCCCCCTTCTGCCATGTGAGCACACAGGGAAAAGATGGCTGCCCACAAACCAGAAAGTGAACCTCAACAGACGCAAAATCTACTTTTGCCTTGATCTTGGACTTCCCAGCCTCTAGAATGTGAGAAATAAATGTTTGCTGTTTTTAAGCCACCCATTCTATGGTACTTTTGTTAAAGCAGCCCTAATGGACTAAGACAGTTGGCTACTCTTGTGATGACGTTTTGACCCTGGTGCTAAGCTTTCTCTGCCCTTCCATTGCAGGAGATGATAGCATCTTCATATGCCACCATGGTAGCCCTCTTTTTCATATTTGGCTTTCAATTGCCTGTTAATTGCTCTCTGACATTCATCATCTTTTTTCTAGAATGTCATTCAAGTTGAGCATTAATCATTGAAATCTATTGTCCTTATAGTTACTTTCTCCCCATAGATTTCAAAAGCCTGGTATATTGCACCAGTTAATGCTCTCCTTTTGACCTGTACACCTGTATACCATCCCAGTGCACCTCCAGGTGTCCATGTTAACAACTGAACAATTCCCTTGTGCTGAAGACTCAGTATTTCACTGACTGACAGTGATCTGGTCTTCACTGATAGCCAGGCAATGAGTATGTGATCCATCTCCAAAACCCCATCTTGCCGTCTTCTTTGCCCACCAGTCCTGGTACCAACGGATCCACGTTAGGTTTCCTAGAAATCAGGTCTGAGACAAAGTTTACTACACAAGACATTTATTAGCAGTGCCCTTGGACTCACACCCCTGGAAGAGATTGGAAGGGAACATGATTAGGTAGAGGGACAAGTCAAGTTGCAATGTTGCCAAGCCCACAGGAGACTCTGGAGCTCCAATGACTCATTAGAGCTGTATAGTTATTGGATGTGGGTTGCTGCCCCAGCAAGGGGCATGGTTTGGGGTGAGGGAGCTTTGCAGCTGAGGCAATCCCTAAAGGGGCTGAGGACTGGAAGCTTTCTGCTGACACCACTCCCTGCAGCTCAGGCAACAGATCCTCTAGTGAGGGGGGATCTGGGCAGCACAGCGCAGCATACACCACAGAAAGTATTGTTGCCCTTACATCCCCCTCCATCCCTCATCGCACCTCTCAGGTCCATTGCTAGCTTTTTCTTCCTTGCCACAGTAAGTCATTGCCATCTTGATTTCTCATTTATTAAATGGGAATGGCAATCCTTCCCTTGCCTATTTCCCATAATTGTTAAAGGGCTCAAGAGGGATAATAGATATGAAAAGGCTTTGTAAACTATAAACCACCTTACAAATGCTAGGAAGTATTATCATTACTAACTTGCAAGATGATTAAACATCAAGAAATATTTGGTAAAAACAAACAAACAAAAACATCGTCCCTATTTCTCATGTTAATCTTCTCTTAACAAAACTGCCTAGCTTCTTAGGCTGATGGTACAAGTTTCTGACTCTTGGGGATTATGTTTCTTCTAATTGTGCTGCTCAAAGATACCAGTTCTTTTTAAAGCTATTTTGAATATCAGAAAACCATATTTATACGTTACTATGGATGCCAAACCCTCAATAACAAGGATCTGATATTTGGTGATGGAGGGGAGTGGGCAATTGTGGAGTGAAGGAAGGGGCTTCCATTTAGTGAATTATTTCTATTTGTCAAACACTATGTAAGGTGCTATACGTGTTGCTTTTTCCACGTCAACCACACGAAGTTTGGGTCTTCTAAACTCCAGATCAAATAGCAGGCTCTTTATTTTCGTTTTAGGAATCTCTGCTGCCTCCTTGAAGAGACAAGGAGACCCACAAATCCTGTCACGCCTTTCCTGACTTACAGACTCTGAAGCGTGTTCTCGCTTCATTTCTTGGAAAAATGTAGTTACGTCTGCAGAGCATAAATCTGTAAAAACACAAAATTAATACATCATATCCATCTTCAAAGTATCCACATTTGGGAATTGGGAAACTCCAGCAAGTATTTTTCCTGCAACAAATCAGACACTAAGCCAGACACTGAAGCCCCAGAATGCACCTGGCTTCAGCAGTTCCGTCTGGGGAGTAACCGGCATGATCTACTGCACCGGCTCTTTCAAAGAGAAGCCTCAGAAGGGAGGAGAAGAATGTCTGAGGGTTTGTCTGGGGAAAAATAAAAGAAATAATTGTTCTAAAAAAAAGGAGAAATTGGTATTTCACTGGCAGCCCAAGCTGCACAGGAGCACTTTAAACTTCTGTGGCTGGTATCCTTCATCTGGAAATCACCAACTTGTTTAAAAATCCCTCATCTGGGGATTTGGCTGCCTGCAATCAGAGAACTGGAAACTGAGTATGTCTAGATACCCATATGTCCTCAGTGGGGGACCCTGGGGTCCTCTGGTGGGCTGTGGCCTGAATTCCTCTTGCCAGCAAACGTGTGGGAAGCAGCTGAATAGAAATCCCATTTTCAGTATGCGTTTTCAGCCATTAAGAAGAAGGAGCCATGTGGAAGTGAGGTTTTGCCGTCATGATTTCAGTGGGCCCCAGGGTACACGGTAAAGGGGGTATTTTTGACCCAGAAAAGGCACTCTGTCACACTGTCCTCTGTCCCTGATTCTGCCTCTCTTAACATAGAAATAAAATGATCCTCTTTGAAAACAATGCAAGTGGCATGGTGCGCAGAGCTTGGCGGGGTGGGGGAGTCTGTGGGTAATGAATCTTAAAACCCTCCTTCCAAATTGAGTTTTGTTTAATGTTTTTGTGTCTTCACCTACAGTATTTAATTCTCTCTCCTCTTATTTAGCTGTGAAACTGTACTCTTTCTCTGGTAAAGCGTTTGGGCATGGGACAGGGCTGAATGGCGGTGAGGAGAGTAAAGCCGAGTTGCGCTGTGGTAATGATACTAAAGCCCTCAGGAGAGGCTTCGCGGCACCTGGCATGGTGGGTGGCAGCACGGACTGGCAGTCAGGGACCTGAGGGCTCCTCCTCATTCTGCCCCCAAACCAATGTGTGACATTAGCCACGTCATTCATCCCCCTTCAGTCCCTATTTCTTTCATTGGCAAGATGGACAGATTGCAGGTGGCCCAGAAGGTCGCTTTTCACCTCAGCAGATTCTAATCAGCACCGTTTTGCAGAAGTCTTTTATTCACCTGCAAATATTTGCCTAAATAATGGTGATTCCTGAAGTCTAACCTGGTGAACAGGTGAAAGGTAGGAATACTTTCAGCTGCAGGTGACAGAAACTCGACCAACAGTGACATAAGCCATGGTGATATTTACTGTGATGAAACATGGCGTGAGGTGGTTTTGGAAGGTGAGGTTTGTCTTTTGAATCAGTATCACCACGATCCAAAGCACTTTCTTCATATTCGAAGCTATGTTAGGTGGGATCCACCTGGTGGGTTGACTCCTGTATTATTATGATATGCCCCTCTTTTGTTTTGTTTTTGCCTAATATCTATATCTAGTTCTATCGCTATTTTCACCTGGGAGAATAATTGCTCTGATACTGGTATAGTTGCATTGGCTTTTGTTCTTTTGCAAGAGTTTGCACAGAATATCTTTTCATGTTGCATCTTTCAGTGTATTTATATTTAAGGCGTATAACTGGGTTTTGCAGCACATAACTGGGGTTTGCTCTTGTATCCAGCTAGCAGTGTTGATCTTCTACATGAATTATTTACTTAATTTAAATGTAACATAATTACTGATATATTTAAGATTTTATCTATCATCTTACGATTAGTTTTTCTTTTTGATCCATCTGTTTTATGTTCCTGGTCCTCTCTTTGCTTGGTTTCTTTCAGAATAACTAGATATTTTTAATATTCAGTTTTCCCCCTCCTAACTGGTTAGTTATACATTCTTTTACAGTTCTTTTAGTGATTACCCTAGAGATTACAACATTTATCATTGGCCAATTACAGTCCAAAACAAATTATTCTCTCTTCTGCTTTTTATGTTATTTAACATTTACAGTTTACCCCTTCTGCCTTTTGTGTTATTATCGTTGTGCATTTTAATTCTACATACCTGTTAAACTTGATGAGCTATTACTCTTATTGTTTTATACAATCAGTACTTATTTATATTTATCCACATTTTACCCTTTCTGTTGCTCTTCACTCCTTCCTACAATTCCTCTCTCCTTCTGGGATCATTTTCCTTCTCCATACATAAATTGTTTTACTATTTCTTTCTAGAGCAGATTTGCTGCTGGTGAATTCTCTTAGTTTATGTTTGGCTCACAATGTCCTTATTTCACTTTTAGTTCTGAAGGATAGCATTCTAGATTGTCAGTACTTTCTTTCAACATTTTAAAGATGCCATTCCGTTGTTTCCTGGCTTTCATTGTTTCAGTTGAGATGTAATAGTTAACTTTTATTACTGATATATTGGAGGTAATGTATCTTGCTTCCTGACTGCTTTTATGATATTTCTCTTTTTTTCTTTCTTTCTTTCTATGATGTACCTAGGTGTGGTTTAGGTTTATATTTATGTTGGGTTGACTTTCACATTTTTGCCCTGTCTTATCTGGTATTTAACCCATATAACGAATTCTTAATTTCAGATGTATATTTTAGTTATGAAATTTCCAATTGTGTCTTTTTTTGTTGACAGTGTTCTTTGGTGAAACTGCAACCCTTTTGTCTATCTTCTGCATCTTTTTACATTTTCTATGGAAAATATTAACCATAATTTTATTAAAGTTCTTTTCAACTAACTACAATGTCTAGATTATCTATGGCTCTGTTTTCAGTGTGTGTGCATGCATGTGTGTGTGTGTATCTTCCTCCTGGTTTTCAGTCATGTGGTTCTATCTTTTGTCAGGCCAGGTAATCTCAGACTGAATGCCAAACATTGTATATTAAAAATATATAACTTCCAGATTATTTTATCTTCCTCTAGAAGGGATTTGCTCTTGCCACTACCAGCGAGAGAGAGTGGCAACTGATCACCTGCCTTAATCCACTCAGGAACAGGACTGAATCAGGGTCAGTGTCCCCGGTAAAGCCCAGTCCATTTCCAGTTCACCCTGGCCTTCCAAGGTTGGTGCAGGTGAACCTCCAAGGTTTTCAACTATGGGCCCAGTGTGTTCCCCACGACCCTTCCCCTTTGTGGGCGCTGAGTTGCAGTGTTTGTCTTGTGAAGCTCTGGAACATTTTACCCTGCTTTCCAGAGGGTTTCTGCTTAGCTTTCTAGCCTCCCTCCCCACTCAGTCCTAGAATTCAGCAAACGTCCTGGAGGGAAAACTAGCTGCATGCTAACTCCCTCCTCCCCAAGTCTCAGCCAAAAACTCTGCCAGTGTCTCTATTCCCCAGCAGCAGTTGGTACAAATCCCAGAATCTAAACCTCATGCCCAAGCCCAGGATCACTAAATGCCCCCAGAGTAAAAATGGCTATAGGATTCAGCTCACTTCTCTGAGGTCTTCCCCTCTCCAGTTTCAGGCCATCCAGTCCTCACAGCCTCAGCAGCTATCCAATGCCTTTGACCAATGATTGCTGTGTTTTCTCTGGCATTTTTACTATCATCACTAGGAACGCTAGTCTGACACAAGCTATTTCAACTATTCAAGAGAAGAGGTTCTTCCAGGCCCTTGACACACTTCTCCTCTGTCAGTCTCAGGGTGAGGACTTTTCACCCCTGGGCTTTTTGTACCCTGGTTGCAACCTGAGATACCACTTACACCAGTATCCCGGCACTTACAGAGAGATGGATAGAAAAGAATTCTCCTTCACTTTGAGAAAAATCATACTCAGAAGCCTCCAAGCTTTTCTGTATACCTCAAATACAACAACTAGGTCACAGGCACGCTTCTGGTTACAAAGGAGTCTAGAAAAATGACTATCTTACAAAGGGAAATGAAATTGCCATTGTTGCTTTATACTGATTATGGTTTCTTTCCTAGGACCAGGCAGTTTGCCACTCCATTCCAAGTCAGTGTTCTGTTATCAAGGGAGAGGGTGGTATGGAATGACCTTTGAATAAAAAATCACATCCTATTTCACTGTGGTTAAAAGAGGTGGGAATATAGACAGAGGTATACAGCAGGTAGAAAATGTCCTGCTCCTTAAATGAGTAAGTAACAAATTAATGGCAAGATATTCATTTTGGATTGGTTGAGTGGAGAGCAAAAGATAAGCATGTGAAGCTGGTCCTTCCATTTTCCTTACTGAGTTACGCGTCTCCCTGTGTGCCCTACAAGATTTAAGAGGGACAGAGATTGTTTTGCATCATTTTTGTAGTTAACGTGTTGTTATACAGAAGGCATTCGGCTACCATTTGTTGATTTGAAAAGAACTTTAAAGATTGGAGAGGATTTGGATAGTTCTAGAGGAGAGTGCCACAGTTAAAGTGATAGCATGAAGATGTATGCGTGTGTGTATGTTCAAGGAGTGAGCCGTTGTGAGGGCTATGTGAGTGTAGGGTGTGTGGGGACTGGACAGTTTGTGACAGCTTAGCTCTGATGGAAAGTCCATGTCAGCAATAAATGAGGAGCTACCTGCCACGGCAGAGCTCTCAAGAACTTTTATACAAATGGGGTAGGGAACAATCGGTATTTCAACAAACAGAAAAAGAAATCAAAGAAATCAGAAATGAACCAGCCCAAGGTCACAGTATCTAAGATAGAATTTATTACATAGTCCAGACAGCAACCCCAACTCTCCAATGGAATCGTTCCAATGAATTTTAGAGAGTTTTGAAAGACATTCTTTGACCTAGACGCCAGATAAGTTATACACAGCTGAGCTCTACTTAATTGCATAATGAATGAATCAACTACTTTAAATCACTTTACGAAATCCCATACACTATCACATTTCCTTCCTTGTTACCAATACCTGTTAAATGCAGTCCTCATAGAGAAATAATTCACTTCATTGTATTAAAAAATGCCCAATTGGAGTCCTTTAAGTGTTGCTGTTCTCAATTATCTCACCCCAAATCCACTGTGAAGTGATAATTAGGGGCTAAAAGCTAAACCGATTACTGCAGAATTTTCTCCTGACAGCCATTTAATAGCTAATCAGGTGTTAAATCCCCAAATTATGCATTTCTCAGCAGCGCACAGATCACAATAAATTTTAAAAGTTTGAAGTTATCAACTTGTCTTTCACAACTTTGCCCCAACACACTAAAAGTAAAGGAATTACTGATTTGGAGGATTAGAAATCATCTAAATTTATTTCGTTGCTCTGTGTAGAATGTTTGTTTTGATTAATTATGACTCTTAAATCCAAGTTCTGGCCATAGCACCTTATCAAAAGAGCTGCCTTTGTCCGGTGAAAGATGGCATATCTTAACAGCATCAACATATTAGAATTGCCTTATTTGCATATACATGAAAACTACAACCAGATGGATGGAGGTTATGGACCCAATATGTGCACTAATGATGTATAGGACCAACATTTATGGTCTTACTATCTTTCACTGAGCATTCACAGCTATAAGACATGTGATCTTGCTACAGGAGTACAAACTTTCCTACGGTATCCTAACACTGCAATGTTGAGTCTCTGGCCATAGACTCTGGACTTCACTCTGGGAAGACCCCTTATACCAATCCACAGTGCCTACCTAGGGCAGCTATGAGGGAGGGAGGGAGGGGAAGAGAAAGAAAGAGAGAGAATGCATATCCACCTGGAGATTAATGGACCATCACAGACACCCTCCTAGCTGATAAGTTACTGTGGCTTTCTACTCCTACTCCAATAAAATGGGAGGAGGTGAATTAATAGGAAGATTTTTAAAATTTAGATAGGTCAGCTCATTTATATATAAGATAATTTTTCATTGTATTAAACAATTCTAAATTAGTAAGTAGCCTACAAATTACTATGATACCTATGATAGCTACTATAGATACTATGATATGCTACCTATGATCATTTTCCACATTATTACATTAAAGCTAGTGGAGTGAAGGTAACACATTTCACTCTAGATCTATGGTTTTCAACCAAGGGAGATTTTGATCCCCTGAGGATGTTTGGCAATATCTAGACACATTTTGGTTGTCACAACTGGAAGGAGAATGCTACTGGCATCTAGTGAATAGAGGCCAGGGATTCTGCTAAATGTCCTACAATGCACAGGACAGCCCTGCACCAACAAAGAAATATTTGCCCAATAATGCCAATAGTGCCAAAGTGGAGCAACCCTGCTCTAAGTCCTAGACCCCCATAGCTTTGGCACTCTACAACATGTGTATTCTCCAAGGCTGTGTGGACAGATACCGAGATGATGTGCCGTAGATCTTCCAAATCTCCATTCTGTTCCCCATCTTTTAAAAGAATATGTAATTCTACTATCTACCTCCATCATCTTGTTCTCCCATTTTTTCTGGGCTTTATTAATTTTTATTATTTACCACAATGCCTCCTCAATACCTAGGTGTGTTGTTAGTTTAACTACGTATTTACACATTCATTTAACAAATAATTTTTAATGGCCTATTGTGTGCTAGGTGTGGTCTCTGACTTCATGGATCTTAATTAGACATTAGTGGTCAATACCAAAAAAGATGTGGTAAAGGTAAAAGTTTAGAAAACAGATGTATATAGCAGATCACACATATTTGAGGGTCCTGTTGGGAAGTTTTTACTTGGACTGAGAGTCTTGGAGGAATAAACTGGGAGAATCATATCAAAAAATAAAAACTAGACAATGACCTATTTAAAAGAAATGGTTTTAGGATGGGACTCTTCAACCTATTGAGGGCAAAGCCAAAGTATATTGTCATAAAGTCATAAAAGTCCTTATAATTTTCTTTTTGTTTTAAATCTCTCTTCTAATCAAAATAGCACATGTGCTCAGTTTTAAAGTTAAATATTAATTACTGATAAACAGCAATTCCCTGCCCATTCTCTTTGCATCGTGACATCTTATCTCCAAAGCATTCATTTTTGCTATTGTAACTGTTTCTTTTGATATTTACTGTGATATTTCTAAATAACACAGTTATACTACTATTCCTTAGTTTTTCCTTTAAACTCTAGCAGAAGGAGTCTCATACTTTAGAGTGCCCTGCACGTCACAAAGATGCAAAAACAACTTATAAACACTCAGGCACCTTTATCACTGAGGACCTGCTGCTCAGGACTCGTATGGCACAAACTATTGCTCTCAACGTTGGCGCTCAGGACTCACACTGCTCAGGCCCCAGGGAAGTACTTCTCTGCATTTCTTATGTCCTAACATCAAAAACCTGACATTTGGTAGGTTGCGACTTTACTGATGCACAGACATCACTTCATAGTGTGGCAATGATTTGAGTAGCCAAAGCTTTTAGGAAAGAGAGAAGACAAATTAATTAACTTGTCAAATCCTTCCACTTAGATTCTTGAATAAAGAAGTTCATTTCCTAGGAATTCCTAATGTCCATTTTCTAGTTTCCAATTCATAGTTCCATAACTAATCAGTTTAGCACAATATTTGTGACAATTGCACTTGGCAACTGAGAAACCTTTTGCATTATTAAATAATCTATATTTCTCTTCTTCAAATTTGGGGAGCTTTTTAAAAAAATTAATACACTTTATTTTTTAGAGAAGTTTTAGGTTTACAGAAAAATTGAGCAGATAATGCAATGAAATCCATATAACCCTCGATCCCTTGCACAATTTCCCCAATTATTAACATCTCGAATTAGTGTGGTCCATTTGTTAGAATTAATGAGTCAATACTGATATATTATTGTTAACTAAAGTCCATGGTTTACATTAAGGTTCACTCTTTGTGTTGTACAGTTCTATGGGTTTTGAAAAATGCATAATGTCATATATTCATCATTACAGTATCAAACAATAGTTCCACTGCCCAAGAAATGTCCTCTGTTTCATCCATTCATCCCTCTACCTGCCCCCAAATCCCTGGCAAACACTGATCTTTTTATTGTTCCCATAGTTTTGCCTTTTCCAGATATCATGTAGTTGGAATCATACAATAAGTATGCTTTCCAGACTGGTTTCTTTTCCTTAGCAATATGCATTTAAGTCACCGCCTTATCCTTTTGTGGATTGATAGATCATTTTTTTATTGCTAAATATTATCCCATTGTATGGATTGTACTATAGTTTGTTTATCCATTTGCCTATTCATTCACCATTGTAAATTTTTTATTTGTCATAATTTTCAGCTCTAGAATTTCTACTTGTTTTTTTTTATAGTTTCTATTTCTCTCTTGATATTTCCTATCTTTTCATTCATTAATACTATATTTTCTTTTCATCCTTTGAACATATTTTTTCCTCCTTTGACATATTTATACTATTTATAAATTTATAATATTTGCTTTAAGATCTTTCATGCTAAATACAATGCCCAGATTCACTTGATGTCTGTTTCTATTGATTACTTTTTTACCCTTGGTATCACTCTTTATTGTTTCTTTTCATGCCTAGCAATTTTGGGTTGAAAACTTGGCATTATGCTGTAATGACTCTGGATTCTGTATTGTCCTTCTAAACATTCTTGTTTATTTCATTTGAATGTGCAGTTATATTGTCTGGACTCAAACTACTGAATCTGACTTCTCAGGTAGTGCAACACCTTATTTTTTTTCAGCTTTCAGTTGCTATTTTTTAAATTTGGCCCTCTGAGTGTGTATCCTGTGCCTGAAAATTTTAGTGGTCAGTCAAGAATTTGAGCAAATTTATACTGAGATTTTGGGGCTCATTCTCTCTATGGTTCCTTTGTTATGTGGTTCCCCAATAAATTTCCAATTGTTCCTTCAGCCTCAAGTTTTCCCCTCTGACATCTTAAGTCAATAAGGCTTCCACTTTTTGTCACTTGAAGTGTATGTAGATAGGAATTGCACTCAGTCGAAATCATGGGAAATTCACACATCTCATCAAGAGCCATAGTGTCTTTCAAGTGTATACTATCTTCTAGTTTCTGACTGCTTTTTTGTTGAGCTCCCTGGGGTCTCCTTTGTGCATGTGTACCTTAGCAGTCAGCCAGGGATTTGGGCAGAATTTACACTCAGATTTTGGATATCAACCTTTCTGATACTCTCTCACTTCCAAAAATTTCTCCCTTAAATTTCTAGCTTCTCTGATGATCTCAACTGTGTTGTCTGCCACCTTGAGGTGACAAGGCTGCAATTTTCTGTCACCAGAGCTAGGATGGGAGTTTGGGGGTATCATTAGGTAACAAAGCCACATAATTACAGTTGTCATGCACCAGCAATCTGTCAAGAATATACTCCTTTCTCATATCTGTCTGCCATTGGTCATTTTCCAGTGACTTCAAGTAATAACTTTGTTTATAATTGCATCCAGTTTTAAAAATTGTTGTCTGCTGGAGGTCAAATTCTTCATGCCTACGTCACTGGATATCCTGCCCATATTACATTAAATTTTAATCTTTTATAGAATTTCAAAGACAAAATCATAAACAATAATGATAAACCTATGTTAATAAGCATATATTACATACATAAACATGTAATTTGTGACATCAATAACATAAAGGAGGAGGGAGTAGAACAGTAAAGGAGTAGAGTTTTTGTGTGTGATTAAAATTAAGTTATCAGTTGAAAGTAGATAGGCATAACTTTAAGACGTTATATGTAATTCCCATGATAACCACAAAAAAATCTACAGAATGTGCACAAAAGAAAATGAGAAGAGAATCAAAGCATGTCACTACAAAAAATCAACTAAACACAAAGGAAGGTAGTAAGAGAGAAAATGAGACACAAGAAAACTATAAGACATCCAGGATACAGTTAACAAAATGCTAATATTCAATCGTTCCCTATCAATAATTACTTTAAATGTAAATGGATTAAACTCTCCAATCAAAAGACATACATTGGCAGAACAGATTAAAAAAAAACCAACAAGATCCAACAATATGCTGTCTATACCACAAGAGACTCACTTTAACTCTAAGGACACACGTAGGTTAAAAGTGAAAGGATGGAAACAGATATTCCATGCAAATGAAAAGAGAGCAGGGGTGATTATAGTAATGTCAGACAAAATAGATTTTAAGTCAAAACTATTACAAGAGACAAAAAAGACATTATACAATAATACAAGCTTCAACTCACCTAGAAGATTTAACTATTATAAATATATATGCACCAAGCTTCAGAGATTCTAAACAGATGAAGCTAGCATTGACAAAACTGAAGGGAGAAATAAACAGTTCTATAATAATAGTAAGAGTGTTCAATATTCTAATTTTAATAAAAGATAGAACAATCAGATGCGAGATCAATAAGAATATAGAGGACGTCAACAACAGCATAAACCAATTGGACCTAGTAGGCTTACACAGAATGCTTCATCCAACAAAGCAAGAGTGCACATTTTTCTCAAGGACACATGGAACATTCTCTAGTATAGACCATATGTTAGGCTACAAAGAAAGCCAATAAAATTTAAAGATAGAAATCACACAAAGTATCTTTTCTGATGACAATGAATGAAACTAGAAATTAATAGCAGAACAAAAATTGGAAAGTCAATAGATATGTAGAAATTAAGCAACATACTCAAACAACCAAAGAAGAATTCACAAGGGAAGTTATAAAATATCTGAGACAAATGAAAATGAAAACACAATATACCTAAACTTGTGAGATGCAAAGAATACAGTGATAAGAGGGAAATTTTTAGCTGTAAATGTTTACCCTAAAAAAGAAGACAGGTCTTGAATCAACAACCTAACTTTACACTACAGGAACTAGCAAAGGAAAAACAAACTATATCCAAAGCTAGCTGAAGGAAGGAAATATTAAAGTTTAGAGCAGAGATAAGTAAAATAGGGAGTAGAAATGCGATTGAAGAAATTAATAAACCAAGAATTGGTTCTTCAAAAGATATCAACAAAATTGACATAGCTTTAGCTAGACTGACTAAAAAAAAAGAAAGAAGGCTTAGCCAACTAAAATCAGGAATGAAAGAAGGGACATTACAATCTACGCCACAGAAATAAGAAGGGTTGTAACAGAACACTATGACCAACTGTATGCCAGCAAATAGGATAACCTAGATGAAATGCATAAAATCCTAGAAACACATACCCTACCAAGACTGAATCATGAAGAAACATAAAAACCTAAACAGATCTATAGCTAGCAAGGAGATTGAGTCAGAAATAAAAACCCTCCCAACAAAGAAAAGCCTAGGACCGGATGCCTTCACTGATGAATTCTACCAAACATTTAAAGAGGAATTAACACCTCCTCAAAATATTCCAAAAAAATTAAAGAGGAGGACATACTTCCAAATTTATTCTATGAGGCCAGCATTACCCTGATAAAGCAAGACAAATACACCGCAAAAAAAAAAAAAGACCAATATCTCTGATGAATATTGATGCAAAAATCGTCAACAAAATACTACTAAACTGAATTCAACAACACATTAAAAGGATTATATACCATGACCAAGTGGAATTTATTATTGGGATGCCAGGATGATTCAAAATATGAAAATCAATCAATGTAACACATCACATTAACATAAGAATGAGGAAAAACCATGTGATAATCTCAATTGATGCAGAAAAAACATTTGACAAAATTCAATACACTTTCACTTTAAAAATATGCAACAAATTAGGAATAGAAGGAAATTACGTCAACAAAATAAAGGCCATATATAAAAAGCCCACAGCTAACCTATTATACCTAATGGTGAAAGACTGCAAATTTTTCCTGTAAGATCGGGAATAAGAAAAGGATGCCTGTTTTTGTTACTTCTACTTGACACGGTATTTGGCCTAGCCAGAGCAATTAAGCAAGCAAAAAAAATAAATCTTCCAACTGGAAAGGGAGAAGTAAAATTCTCTCTCTTCACATATAACATGACCTTACAAGTAGAAAACCCTAAAGACTCCACACACACACACACACAAAACCCTGTTAGATCTAATAAATGAATTCAGCAAAGTTGCAGGATACAAAATCACCATGCAAAAATCACTTGCATTTCTATACCTTAACAATGAACAATCCTAAAAGGAAATGAAGAACACAATTCCTCTTGCAACAGCATCAAAAATAATAAAATACTTAAGAATACACAACCACAGTGGTGAAACACTTGTATACTGAAAACTACAAAACATTGCTGACAAAAATTAAAGCCAAACAACCGGAAAGATATCTCATACTCGTGGATTGGAAGATTTAATATTGTTAATATGTCAATACTACCCAAAGTGATTTACAGATTTAATACAATCCCTATCAAAATTCTAAATGCAATTTTTGTGGAAATAGAAAAATCCATCTTAAAATTCATGTGGAATCTCAAGGGATTCTGAATAGCCAAAACTGTCTTGAAAAAGAACAGTTGGAGGTCTCACACTTCACCAGATTTTAAAACTTAGTTCAAAGCTACATTAATCAAAATGGTGCCATACTGCATAAAGACAGACATATAGACCAATAG
This sequence comes from Equus quagga, assembly GCF_021613505.1. Lineage (NCBI taxonomy): Eukaryota > Metazoa > Chordata > Mammalia > Perissodactyla > Equidae > Equus > Equus quagga. The sequence goes on from NC_060272.1 coordinate 104,492,174, forward strand.
CATAGGAAGCCCAGAAGAAAAACCCTTGCATATACAGGCAAATGATTTCGACAAGGGTGCCAAGACCATTCAGTGGAGAAAGAGAAGTCTTTCAACAAATGGTGCTGGGAAATCTGGATATCCACACGCAACTGGATGAAGTTTGTCCCTTACTTTATACCATATGCAAAAATTAACTCAAAATGGATCAAAAGCTAAATATCAGGGCCCGCCTGGTGGTGTAGTGGTTACGTTCGTGTGCTCTGCTTTGGCGGCCCAGGGTTCACAGGTTCAGATCCCAGGCACAGGCCTACATGCCACTTGTCAAGCCATGCTATGGCAGGCATACCATGTATAAAAATTGGAGGAAGGTGGGCACAGATGTTAGCTCAGGGCCAATCTTTCTCAGCAAAAAGAGGAGGATTGGCAGCAATGTTAGCTCAGGGCTGATCTTTCTCAAAGAAAAAAAAATCAATCAAAAACCTAAATAGAAGAGCTAAAACTATAAAACTTTAGAAGAAAACATGGGGTAAAAGCTTCACGCATTAGATTTGGCAATGATTTCTTGGACTTGAAAGCACAAGTAGCAAAAGAAAAAATAGATAAATTGGACTACATCAAAACTGAAAACTTCTATGCATCAGAGAACCCAGTCAGCAGGGTAAGAAGGCAGCCATGGAATAAGAGAAGATATTTACAAATCATATATCTGATTGATATCCAGAATACGTAAAAAAATTTTTGCAACTCAACAACCACCACCACAACAACAAAAAGCCCAAAAATATGATTAAAAATGGGCAAAGGACTTGAATAGACATTTTTTCCAAAGAAGATATACAAATGGCCAACAAGCATATAAAAAGATACTCAACATCACTAATTATTAGTGTAATGCAAATCAAAACCACAATGAGATGTCACCTCTCACCCATTAGGATGGCCACTATCAGAAAAACAAAAAATAAGTGTTGCTGAGGATGTGGAGAAGTTGGAATTCATGTACGCTGTGAGTGGGGATGTAAAATGGTACAGCCACTATGGAAAACTGTTCGGTTGTTCCTCCAGAAATTAAAATAGAATTACTACATGATCAATCAAATATACTTCTGAGTATATATCCCAAAGAACTGAAAGCTACATCTCGGAGAGAGATTTGTACACCCATGTTCATAGCAGCATTACTCAAAATAGCAAAAGATGGAATCAACCAAAGGCATATCAACTGATGAATGGGTAAGCAAAATGTGGTCTACACATACAATGGAATATTATTCAGCCTTAAAAAGGAAGGAAATTCGGACACACGCTATAAACTTTGAGGACATCATGCTAAGTGAATTAAGCTAGTCACAAAAGACAAATACTGTATTGTTCCACGTATATGAGGTATCTAGAGTAGCCAAATTAATAAAAACAGAAAGTAGAATGGTGGTTGCCAAAGGCTGGGGGAGAGGGAAATGAGGAATTGTTATTAAATGGGTACAGAGTTTTAGTTTTGTGAGATGAAGAAGTTCTGGAGGTTGGTTGCACAACAAAGTGAATATACTTACTACCGCACCGTACACTTAAACATAGTTATAATGGTAAATTCTATGTTGCGTGTGTTTTACCACAACTTAAAAACAAGATAAATTTTCTCTAAGTATATTCAAACACATATTTTGTTTGTTTGCTTCTGAGATATCCCTTCTACAACCATTCTGCTCCAACATAGACTAGTCTCTATGTAGATTTGCGCTCCAGCTATTATTGTTGTCTCCTTTGACCATTGTGCTCAGGATTTCTTTAACTTGAGTCTTTTGTTAGATCCTCTGGTTCCTGGATCCTATGTCTTTCTCTATTTTAGTTGACTGCACTATTTGGTCAAACGCCTTCTCCAGTAGCTTCCTGAGAAGGGGTGCATGAGATGTAATTTTTTTTGAGAGCTGGCATACCTGAAAATGTCTTTTTTCCATCTTCGTACTTGATCAATCATTTGGCTGATTGTGGAAATCTTGGTTGGAAGCCAGAATTTTTGAAATGTTACTTTTTTCTTTTTTTCTTCAGTGAGGTGATTGAAAATCTACTGCCATTCTGATTCCTCATTCCTCTAATGAGATTTTTAAAAGAAATATTTCTGAAAGCTTTGAAGATCTCTCCCTTGTTCTCAGTTCTGCTGGCCCCAAGTGTTGAAATTTCAATCATCTACCTTCTTATGGGTCCATTGTGACACTCATTCAGTGGGCCCTTTGAATCTGGAATCTCATGTTCTTCAATTCTAGGAAAATTTCTTGAATTGTTTCTTTACAAATTAATTTCTTTCATTTCCTATATTTTCACTGTCTGGAAATCTTATCGTTTACATGTTACACTAATCCCCTTGTTTTCTTCTATTTTCTCTTCTCCTCACTGTCTCTTTGACTTTTTTCCCTCTAATTTCTGGGAGAATTCCTCAAGTTTATATTCTAAACATTCCACTGGATATTTTTTTTCATTTTGGCTATCATATTTTAATTCCAACTTCCAAAATTTATTTTTAAATTTTTTGTTGTGTTCCTCCTTTTGTACCTTCCTTGTTCTGTCTTCTTTCAACAATCTGAAAGTAATAATTACATTTTTCGTACTTTCCTTATCCTCATATTGTCTGTTTCCTTCAAGTTCCTTCTGTTTGTGTCTGTCTTGTTTTCTGTATTTTATGTCAGATGCTTTCCTCAGATGCCTAGTGATCCTTGACCAGCCATTCATATTTAAGAGTAAGGCACTAAATACCTGATTAGAAGCTCTGTCTCTGTATATGGGCATACGGATTGGAGTCATCAGGCAGGAACCTGGCTGTTTTGTTGGGTGACCACCAAAAGTCATAATCTCTTGCTCCAGTCTATTTCTCTAGAAGAGTATCCACCGTTCTCCTGCCTCGCTGCCAGGGCTTTGCAGAACCAAGTAATGGGAAGTCAAGGAAGGAAGTGGGCTAGTGGTGCCAAATTTTATTTAATAGACTTTTTTTAACATCTTGCCTTACTCCTACATTTTGCTATGGGAGTCATTAACAAGTCAAGAATTCCTTGGGTTCCAACCCATCCAAAACCTTAACCTGGAGTCTTCTTCAGGGTTGAGGAGGCAGTTCCCTGCCTGTATGGGTTGGAGAGAAGATGTTGGGGTGGAACTGTGTCTTATCTAGACTTTAATCTCCTATTTTCAAGCCCACTCACACTCCCACACTCATAGATCTCTGGTATTTCCAGTTCCTGTGTCTTTCTGGATTCTGCAGTGCAATTGCTGGTTTCTGGGTCTCCATTACTACAGATGTAGTTTTCAGCTCTCTTTGGTTTTCTAATTCAGCTACTCAAAACCATCTGCTTTTTTGCTCCCATAAATTTTATGCTGATGTCTCTTAACCCATTCTCCTTGATCTGTTTTTTAACATCATTTTATTGTGATTTTAAGTGTATTTTAAGAAATAGTAGCAGTAAAAGCATGTGCTCATCTGTCATAATTTCAAGAATCTTATTCTTAAATCACTTTATCTTGGCCCATCTTCAAGGATAGAATTATCTATGCTGAATAGTGTTTTTGTTTTTTCTCTATTATTGTTCACTCATTTTTTCAGTACCTACCATATGTTAGACATTCTACCAGGCTGAATGAGACATTAAGGTACATTGTAAGAAATAGTCTACTCTTGAGAAACCTATTTCTGCCATTGCTGTAGGAAGGTTGTTAGGGAAAATACTACATAAGCCTGTATGTAAGTTATTTTGCTTTCAAATGCTAAGAAAACCTTGGCTTCTCTTAAAGAGTAAATACATTTGCCCCCTCTGTCATTATAAACTATGCAACTCACCATGCCTCATTTTGTACCTAGGCTTCCAGGAAGCTCACAATCAAATATGCATTTTTAGTTACATATGAGTAAATTACAGGCTTTTCCTTCAAATTCTTGTTTTTGAATTTCTGTTTTTATATCTTCGTTTTCAGTTCAAAAATATTATACAAGTTTTTGTTTGAGGATGACTCATATCCTTTATTTAATGAGATGGGACAGGCATTCCTACCTATATACACAAAAAAAGCAGATAGAGTTAATAATCATTAATTAAGCACCTCTTGGTAAAGGATTTAAATAGAGTAGACTTTGAGTGAGAAAGCCATTCAGAGAAAATGACAAGCTTTTCTTCTTCTTTCCTATGAGTAGAACAAAGGTCAAATAATTAAATAGTACCTGTATCAATAGTATCTATATCAATGCCAGGCACACAGTAGGTCCTTTAAAAATTCCCTAAGTGAGTGAATAAAAGAATTTCTTAGAGAAAGCTTTGCTAATTATTGGAATCCTTTGTTATGCAAAATTAAAGGATTCCTTTCATTGACATAAATCGACTAACATTTATTGAGTACCTTTTTAGTTTGTCATCTTAAATTAAGAAGACTCATTTTTGTTTTTGTCTGAAAAGTGAATTAACCTGATGATCTCTCAATGGTCCTGCCAATGATAGGATTTGATGATTTCTCTGATTTTATAGCTCTACTAGTTGTTAGATTTTATATTTTGGAGCAAGTCCCCAAGCACATAACAAGTTAGTAATTTAGACCTTTACCTAGATCAATGCCTTGAACTTCTGCAGATTGGGTTTTTGTTGTCCTCCCATGTTTCAGAATCATATAAAACAAAAACAAAGTAATTCTTGATTGAGTGATGTGTGTTCTTAAAAGGGCTGGCTGTGTTTCTGGGTATTAGAATTTATAGCCATTCTCCAAGAGTCATACCCATCAGCTCTCATGAAGTTCTTTAGGGCAGATGCCTCTTCTTTCCTAAAAATAGAAAAAAAAAATTGATGGCTGGAGTGGTATGAGATCAAGAGAGTTTTCACACTTAATAAAATATAAAAGGTTTGGTCTTGAAGAATATTTTTAAATAGCCCTCTGATGCACTCCATTGGTTTTGTTATTGCTATTGTTATTGTTGTAAAACTTATTTGTCCTTCTGATGGGCCCAGTCAATATTAGCTAGTTCACGGAACCTCCAAAGTATTTACACAAGGCAATGATTTACAATTGAGTTGGGTGGCTTACTTTTCTCCATGAGAAAAAGAAGGAAGAAACAAGATTGACCAGGTAAATGTTAATATTCAGAATGTGATTTAGAGTGTGGAGTTCAGATTGGTTTTCCCATTACACTGAAGGATTACAGACATGTGCAGAAACACTGTTGGTTCATCATTACTAATACACACATGCCAGGACATACAGGCAGGTAGAAGGATTGAAAAGCAACCACCTTAGCTCTGGATTCCAGGGAGTTTATAGGCTTAAATCACAGAGACTTGACATAAGGCAAATGGAGTTTCTGAGGCTGAACAATAATTTGGAGCCAAAGGTGTTTGAGAATGCCAGTTATTAAGAAAAATTCTTTTCTTAAGATTGCCATGGCAAAGCAACTCCTACAAATGTAGTTATCCTAGTGCTTACCTTCCATATTTTGAGCTGTCTGTTCCTTTTTCATTTGAAATAAACATTTTAACCAACACGATTTTACAGTTCACCCAGGACTGTGAGAGGACAGGGAGAATTTGTGATGGAGGTTCTTAGAGAAAAGAATATCTCAAGTGTGTTAAAATGCAGTTTAGATTCGTCTTCTAACAGAATTATATCATGTTTATTCAAAGATTGAGGCCAATTGCACTTCTCTTCTTAGTGGAAAAGGCAATTTGACCCTATCTCAACTCTCTCTATTCTTAGGGGAGGAAGGAAGAGATTTGACTGATCATGTAATAAGTGTTGAAACCCAGGGATGCAGTCAATGAAGGGAAGGCCTCTTCTTGATGGTGATGTGGCAGGAGAATCACAACACACACTCACACACACTCACACACACTGCTTAGATCTTGTTGGTCAAGTACAAGATTGTGACACTGAAGGTCAGCAATTATGCTGCTTGCTTGGCACTTCCAGTGCTGTCGTTCAATGCTTTCATGTCCTATCACTCCAACTAGTTTGTGAGCCCGTAAAATCAGCAACAAAATATTTGCTTCTTTGTTTCTCCCAATGAGAGTAGCACATAGCCTTACATTATAATGTGAAATATCCTGATAGAGGGAGAAAATCTTTAGCTTAAAGGAAAGGAGATCTGGAGCAAGTTACTTCGCCATTTGGAAAATCAGAGGGTTAGACTAAAGAAAGAAGTGTGGGTGGAAGAAATAAGCGTGGAGAAGGGAAAAAATCCATAGGTTCCTATTGTATCATCTTCAAGTTTGGATTAAAAACTGTTCTTCGTTGTCTATTATTATTTAAAAAATTTATCCTGTCAGAAAGACCACAAGTTCTCCTACCTAGTTCCAGCAATGTTTTCCTTCACTTTTTTTCTGAGTTATGTTAATTCTCTTCATTATCTACCAAAATACTTTCTCAGTGCATAGGTGCATTTTTAGTCTGAATACATATTACATATTTATTTAACAAATAGTGTTCAAGTGTCTACTCTGTGCTGTGTATCATCCCTGAGTTTATGAATTTAAATTAGATATTAGTGGTAAATACCAAGAAAGAGGTGACAAAGATTTTTTTAAATTAAGAAGACAGACACATGTATCAGATCATTTATATCTGAGGGTCCTGGGGGGAAATAATTTAGTTAGACTGAGACTTTCTTGGGGAATACACAAGGGAGAATCAATCACACCAAAGAAAATGGAAAAATTTTCTTTATAAAAATTGGAAAATGAATGGTTTATAACTGTAAATATTTGATCTACAGAGGGAAAGACTAACATGTGGTGTCATAAAGTCCCCAAGGATTTTCTTCTTTTATATAATTTCTTTCTTATTCAAAGTAATATATATACTCAATCTAAAAAGGCAAATAATAGGGGCCAGCCCCATGACCAAGTGGTTAAGTTCGTGCACTCCGCCTTGGTGGCTCAGGGTTGGCCAGTTCAGGTCCTAGGCGCAGACCTACACGCCGCTCATCAAGCCCCACTGTGGTGGTGTCTCATGTGGAAGAACTAGAATGACCTACAACTAGGAAATACAGCTATGTAATGGGGCTTTGGGGAGAGAAAAAGAAAAAGAGAGGAAGATTGGCAACAGATGTCAGCTCAGGGCCAATCTTCCTCATCAAAAAAGAAACGAAAAGAAAAGGATACTTTAAAAAAAAAGGCAAATAATATTTACTGAAAGACTGAAAAACAGCATTTCCCTTCCTCATCTTGACACCTGATCACCAAAAGTGTCCAGTTTTGTTAATTTTACCTGTTTTTAAAAAATATTTAGTAGCATACAATGTTTAAGTACAGATTAAAAACTATTTTGGTTGTCTATTTTTTTTTTATTCAAAAAACTTGTGCTGCCAACCAGATTGCAAATTCCTAGGGCACAAGGATCTTAGGTAGTGCTCTGTCTCCCGTGGTGCCTGTACTACCATGCCAGCCACAAAGAGATAGCCATTGTTTGTTGCTATCAAATTTGGCAACCATTCCTGGTGTTTCCCAGAATCCATCAGTGTCAGAGAGCATCACTGGCTTTTCTAAGCAGCTGGGGATATTCAGTTTTAGAAGGCAGGATGATGGAGTGAAAAATACAGGAAAGACCTGGAATTGAAAGACCTTGGTTTGAGTCCTGTGTGAGATTGGGCAAGTCACTCTTGCCTCTCTGGGCTTCAATTCCCATCTGTAAAATAGGATTATTGACTTCTGCTTTTCTTCACAGGGCTATGGTTTAAGGATAATCAAATGAGATTTACATATGCACCTGTAAAATGCTCCATGAACTAAGCGTTTGTCATTCTTACACTGTCCAACAGGACATCCTGTGATGATGGAAAGGTTGCATATCCGTGCTAGCCAATATGGTAGCCACTAGCCCCTAGCTACATATGGACATTGGGCACTTGAGATGAGGCTAGTGTGACTGAAAAGCTGAATTTTTAATTGCCCATGAGTTTAATTAATTTCAGTTTCAAAAGCTGATGCTATTGTAAATGGGATCGTTTTCTTTATTGCTTTTTCAGAATATTTGTTGTTAGTGTCTAGAAACACTACTGATTTTTGCATGCTAATTTTGTATCCTGCAAATTTACTGATTTTTTTATTAGATCTAATAGTTTTTTGGTGGCGTCTTTAAGATTTTCTATATATAAAATCATGTCATCTGCAAATAGAGACAATTCAACTACTTCCTTTCCAGTACTGACGCCTTTGATTGCTGTTTCTTGTCTGGTTGCTCTGGCTAGGACTTCCAGTACTATGTTGACAGGAGTGGTGAGAGTGGGCATCCTTGCCTTATTGATAGCCAATTTGGACAGCACAAATCTAGTCTAATCTCCACAGATTAGGTAATTGAGGCCCAGATAGGTTACATTGCTGTACCAAGTGCACATGAGTGGTCTCTGGAAGAAGTGGAAACAGAACTCATATAATGATTTTTTTCTTAGTGTAGTGAGTTTATAGTTATTGTTGAATGATCTACATAACCTTCCCTTTACATTAATTCATATTTCACTGTAATCAAGGGAGAGTCATCTGTGACAATAAGGGTAGGGGAATCAAGACGATAATAAGTTCCTTTGTGCTGAGATTAAATGTTCACACTTAGATTCAATGGGACTTAGTGACTGGGTATAGTATAGATGTGAGGAAGATAAAATTTTAAGGACAGATAGATAGAATTATAATTTAATATATTATCATTATAATAATATTTTAGTCTTTTTTTGTTTTTTTTGGTGAGGAATACTGGCCCTGAGCTAACATGTGTTGCCAATCTCCCTCTTTTTTGGCTTGAGGAGGATTGTCACTGAGCTAACATCTGTGGCAATCTTCCTATACTTTTTGTATGTGGGAAGCCACCACAGCATGGCTTGATGAGCAGTGTGTAGGTCTGCACCAGGGATCCGAACCTGTGAATCCCAGGCCGTCAAAGCAGAGCACGAAGATTTAACCACTACACCACCAGGCTGGCCCCTTTAGTCTTTTATTTTTGAGGCTAAGTGAAAGAAAAAAGGCCTCTAGAGGCCACTCAATTAAATTTCTCTATTTGTGAATAAGGGCATTTTGACCACAAGGAGAATTAAGACTAGTTAACCCATATATTCCTACTGTTGAACTCCTAGTTCAATGTTACTTTCACAGACCTAATATCTTTTTCAGGGTAACATTTGTTGAGTCATTTTATTATAAAAGTAAGTATTTCCATTGTAGAAAATTTGGAAAATATTTTTTCCAAAAAGAAAGATAAAAACTATTGTATTCCCTTCACCTCCAGATAAAAACATGGTAGATTTTTTCCTATTATTTACATATAAGATAGTTCATTTAAATAAATTTGAGATTATTCTGTTTGATAATTTGATTTTTTCTCACTTACTAAGAATTCGTGAACATTTTCTCAGGGTCGGACCTAGTTTTAAATTCTAGTTCTGACTTAATATGCTGTGGAACATTGAGCAGTTTACTCAACCTCTCTGTGCCTTGGTGCCCACAGCTTCCCAAGTGATAATAACACCTACTTCATAAGGTTGTTGTAAGGATTAAACGAAAATTCATAAGTAAAGTTTCTGGCACTGTTAGTTTTCTTTTCTATCTACTGTTTGTATTTTAGCCAAATGATTTGTCTGCCCTGAGCAGGATTTCTCAGTTACTCAGAAGTCATATCAATTGGATGACTCCCCATGTACTAAAACCAAAATGTGAGCCCAGATGGGGCCTTCAGAGATGGTATTTGAGCTACAGATGAAGGAGGAGTAGAGAGTAGAGAAGGATGAGGCAAGTGGATCAGCACCAAGAAAGGGATGGAGATCAGCTTTTAGTCCTTTTCTCTAGTCCCACCTCTCTACCACACCATTATGCAACTCTGCATCTTCAGTTTGTGGATTGAACTAGGAGTCCAAACTCCATCGTTCATATCTGGGGAACCATGTGTAAGTCTTACCTTCTCCAGTTATGTTTCATCATCTGAAAAGGGAGTGTTTTATGCCACATGATGTTACAGGATGTTTTGAACACTAACACTTTGTGTCCTGTGATTCCAGTTGCTTTGCTAGTTCCCTCCTAGGAATTCTTGCAACTGTCTCGGGTCCCCTCCATCCATCTCCAATTCAAGATTCTTCCTGGAATCTCTCTACAGACACTTGAAATGAGATGTGGTGTGGCAAAGGTACAGCAAGAAACTGTCTCATTCTGACCATCTCTAAGGAATACACAAAATGTGCAAATACACAAAAATGTTATGTCAGCTCTACAAAAAAAATAAAGACCAACTTGTGCATCTTAAATGCTTGTTATCTGCCAGGCATTGTCATCTCAAAAATCCTTTGAGGGAGCTATAATTAGTATTGTCCTCATTTTATAGAGAAGAAAATTTAGCTACTTTACAAGGTGGCACAGGTAATAATTGTTATTAATTCACATCGAATATAGACAATATCTACCCCAGAGTCCATACTCTTAGTGATGAGAATACAACTTCTCTATAAATGTTCAATACAGAAGAAGTCACTCGGAAAAGAATAGCTGGAATCCTGCAATGGACATGATGGTTGGTAGCTTCGGAAGAAATAAAGCCTTTCACCAAAATGTGCTTTTGCCCCCCACTGCGTGATTAGTCATCTTTGTATAACCAGTGACTACCCACAGGGCCCGGTACAGCACAAATGTCCAATACATGATGGATGAATGAATGAATAAATGACAAAGAATTTAAAGACAACTTGCCTTTCCTACCTCAATCAGAAGCAGAAAATTTGAGATATTATTCTGCATGTTCAGCATGAGAATAGCACTTCCTTTCTATTGAGTCTGTATGGAAATGCAAACAGGTGTTAGAAAGCTAGTGTTACATTTCCACAAAATCCATTTAAATAAACATGTCTCAGCTTGCCAAAGTTCACTGAACTTGAACACAACAGCAGTCAAAAAACAGAGAGGGAATTTTACTGGGAGCTCAACAAAAATCAATTTGGCTGGGGGATCTACATATCAGCAACTTCTCTTGCAAAGGGATGCTTTGGTGATCATGAACCTGATTTTAAACCATACACGAAGCAAGGTATCAGGGATTGAGGTCCCTCAACTGTCCGGGAATGTCCTTAATGGCACATTCGTCTACCAAAAGAACCTCTAGTAAATCCCCACTTTATTCAAATTTTTGTCTCTAAGAAGGGAGTTTTTAAGTAATGAAGGCTAAGACTCTTTCTTTTGAAAAGAGTACTGGTTATGCGGAGTCAGATTACTATAAGAATTATCCCTCTCATCTTCAAAGTTTGTGATTGTAAAAATGGAATTCCAAAACTTTTGAACATATCCCCTGCCTTTCGGAAAACAAATCTGAAAAATTAAAAATATAGACTTGAATCCATGAGGAGGGACTCCACCTCTAGTACAGAACTTAAATGTACCTCATATCGACTGTGTTTGTGCTGCTCTCCCCATGAGATACTGTGAGCTCGTGGAGAGCAGACATTTCATCCAGTCGATCTTCTTCTGTCTCTCAGTGCCTAACAATGGGTTTTTCATATAGGAAGAGCTTCCAAAAGATTGATTTAGTTTAAATCAGTTCCAGATGACTTAACATATAAAATGTGAAATTTTGTCGAGCTGTTTATGAATGGTCCTCATGACTATGAAAAGGGAGAGGCAAGAACTTAAACCCATGTGCCTACAGAGTGAGCCCTCTCATTAGCTCAAGAGAGTAGACACTTAATATGGAAGAAGGGGCAGAGAAAGAAGGACTAAAAAGATATTGAATATGACTGGTTTAATTCCAATAATACAGTTTGCTTTTGTGGAGGCTATCTGCTCTGACTGCATTTGATCATGAAGGAGTAGGTGGAAGTGCGTTGTTTGTCGGTGTTGGGGAGCCATCTTACTCGTCAAGAATGATTGACCTAACATCCATGACCACAAGTACATGACAGCAAAAAGAATAGTTGATTTGGTAGATTCAGCCAAACAACTTGTCTCCCTCTTCTGCCACTACCTGTTTAGGTCTCCTCTTGAAAACCTAAGGTAATATGGAAAAGACAAAGATTAATTTGTCTCAATTTCTGGACAATTTCTTGACCTCACTATATGCTTGGCCACTGTTTTTGTGGTTCATGATCTTGGCTCCCCCCCCATGGCACCCATTAAATGTGTGTGGACCTCCAGCCACTCAACACATGAGTATGCTACCACAGAACTCAGTTCCTGCTGTGGTGTTCCTCTGGACACTGTCTGCTTAGTAAACTTTCTTGGATCCCGATTCACTTTATCCCATAGCTATGATGAAAAGAGGGACAGGGAGAAAGATGCCACCAGGAGGCCTGGTAAGTATGGAATTGGAAAGATGAGTCAGGAATGCTGAAAAAAAAAGACCTCCAAATATGTCTCCATGAACTGTCCTAATTCTTTTCTTAGACACCATAGTGCCAGACTCATTCCATAGCTACTGGTGCTGAGAATTCTCCAACAAAACTAGATGAGAATGCTCTCTTGGCTCCATAACTCCACCAATTTTTATAATCAAACTCTGGACTTAACTATATTATTTTCTCATCTACCCTCAGCTATTTATCTGGAGTTTCAGAGGGCATTATCTTTCCCCATTTCCCAGACTAATTCCTTCACCTAAAGATCTCCTCCCTTCCAGGCTCTTTGAGGACTTGCATCATCAATTGTCTCCACTGAGATCTTGTATCAAGTCTGAGATCTCGCCCTGTCTACTCATTCTTTGCCCTAAGTAAGTAAGTTGCTCAAGTCTTGCACATTTTTAAAAACATACCAACCAGCTTCCTCAAACCTACAGATGTCTTTTTAACTACAACTATAACTTTTATTTATACAGATACAATGGTTAGATCCTCTGGCTCCATTTTTGTACTTGCTAGTCTTTCCTCAGTCTATGACAGTAGGATCCTTAGGATTAAGCTTAGGGAAGTGTCCAATTCCATATATTAACTAAGACATTGAATTTCATTCAACTCGCAATTATTTCCTCTTCCCAGGCCAGGGTTTTTTGGCAAGCTACAAGACAGGGAGGGGCAGCATGGCCCTACTTTCTTCTCTTTTCTCATACTTTATGACTCCACTTCTTCTCCATCAGCCGGTATCATAGTTCTAATACCATCAGGGCTAAAACCAGAGGAAGAGAAGGAAGGCAATGAGGGCAAAACATTCCTATTTGTTGGCTAGTCAGCCAGGACAACTTTACTATCCTGACATCTGATATCTCTTTTTGATATTTTTAAGGTCCTTCACAGGCCATACTGGGAACATCAGTTGCACTTTCCAGGTGATATGTCTTCCTTCCTTTTGCTTCCCCCACCCCCCGCTTTTTTAGCCAACCACTCCACTCCACAAAGACATTCTCTTTGGGGAGTCCAATTGTCCCTTCAAATGACCCACTTGGGCAAGATTTCAAATAGCTGGAGGTTATTCATATTCTCCCACATGACCCCGATGTGCTCCATGGAAAATCCATGTGCATTCTGTCCCCCAAATCTCTGGAATGTGGGCCAAGTCCCATGCAGCAGCAACTTTCCACTCCACTGCCAAAGCAGCTACCCAGCCTCTCCCTTGCCCTCCAAATTACTCAAATAGGTGTCAGACACAAGGCCAAAGTGTTATGGGACACATATAAAACTCTCTGAATGGTCCTATTGACTTAAAGGGGAGCATCCCATCCCCCCATCATCACAAATTGTCTCTAAAAGATGTAATTCTTTTATATCCTCAGTGTGTGGAATTGTAAAGCGTGTGCTTGGCACCAACTTTGAAATTTTTGCATGGTTGTCCAGGACCTATCACCTTAGGGTATATTCTAACCTCCTGATGTCAACACAGTTCCAGAGGAGGCAGGTACTTGGAGACAAATTGACATGCCTTAATTCTCAGTGGTCTTGCTTGAAGAGACCACTGCCCTGAAAATATCTTCACCAGAGAGAGTGAACCCTACAAAGTATTTACGTCTTCCCACAGCCTTATCACCCTCAGAGGTCCACTTGTTTCGATGATATCTTTATAGCATGATCCTCACCCCATTAGGTCCCCTGTCTTATTTAAGATGATCCTACATGGAATATGTCCTGTCAGAAGGCTCCATTTGATATGAACTTGAAGCATTTTAAGAATTAAGACCCACAAAGAGTGTGATTAGGGAAGATATACAAAGATAAGACAATAACTAGTTTCAGGATAGATAATCTAGCATTTTTTCAGATTAAGGGGTTTTCACTTTACCATATAGAAAACATGGATTTTTACTGCCCAATGCTATATCCTTGAATATCATTGAATGATAATTCAATTCCTTGGTGGACTATTGGGGATGCTGCAGAAAGAATGTTCCATAAATCTCGATGATAAATTATCATCACTAAAGTAAGATGAACCTGTCTACCTTACATACAATCTGTAAAATCCTATCAACATAAGACTCAGATCTGGGTTAATTGGAAGGCTTCATTATACTCCACCTTCTAAATTGTCCCCACTGGCAGGTGGAGTCTTGCTCAAGTGAAGAGCAGCTACCACTATGTACTATAAAAAGAAGTTTCAGAGGTGATACTGGGTCAGAACTGAGTTAGGAGGACAGAGCACTGAGAAATTAAGGGAGGATTGGAAGAGGTAAGAGATTGTATTGAAGGGAAAGGATGCGATCTCAAAATTTGAACTCAAAAAGTTTGCCACTAGCCTGGTCCATCTGTGTCACAATCTCTTGTCTCCCAGACTGCAGTAGGGGCCTCTCAATGGCTCCCCATCTCCGCTCTTTTCTCTGGCCAACCATATTTAACACTGTGGCCAGAGTGATGTAGTTAACATGCAAATCAGCATACTAGAAGTATGCTGGGGCTCTGGGCAGGTGTAATGGGTATAGGGGCTGAGCTGGATGGAGATGGGACAAGGCTATCTTGAAGAAGAGAGAACGGCTCCCTCATCTTTCTTGACCACAATCTCCCAGAATATTCATAATTTGTCTGCATACTAGACTTTCCATTGGAAGGGTCATGGAAGCAGGATGATGCCCGTGCTGTTTTCTCTTTCTAGAATGAGGTTTGTCAGAGTCAGGATAACTCTGGGGTCAAGGCCAAGATTCAAGACTGACTAACCAAGGACAGAGCGCTGGGAGCCAAACATAGCCAAGTAGCCAATTCCCTGTGGTCTCCACCTCCATGGAGGGGCTACAGGCAGGTGGAGGGGGGTGGAGAGAAGAGGCTAAGAGAGAAACATCAAGTTTATCCCTTACTTGATTAAAGAGTGACTTACAAAATGTGCAGCTGACCACATAGCTTCTTTACTTTAAGATGTTCCCTGCTCTAAGGGAGGAATAAATTCTATAATCTGGCAGACAAATGCCCTTCACAACACAGTTTTGCCTTCTGGCCTCTCTCAACTTACCTTTCACGTATACCCTGTGCTCCAATCGTAGGTACTTCCTAAATTACGCCATGTCCGTGCCTCATGTCTTTGTTTGCGTGTACCTCCCACCCTTACATCCTTTCTTCAATTGGTTAATGCCTACACATCCCTTCAAGCTCAGCTCCTCTGTTATCCTCACCATGACCACCTCCACTCTCCTCTCTACCCCAAGAGCATCCAGGTTTAAGTCTTCAGTCCTACTTGATATGCTGTGAAGTTTGTTGTACAGGAAAGTTTGGCGGTTACAGTGGAATCAGATAAACCTGGTTCTTACTCTGAATCTGCCACCTGCTAGTCTGTGACCCTGAGCTATTTACAAAATCTCCTGAAACTTCATTTCCTCATTTTACTATCTGAAAAAAATGGGAATGATAATGTTTACATATCTCAACAGGTCTTTATGAGGATTGAATAAAATAATGCATGAAAGCATTTAAAACAGCACTTAGAACATTTAAGAGTTCATTAAATGGTCCTTGGTATTAATCATAGCATTTATGGGGCCTCACATGGTACCAAATTTCAATAAAGAAGCAAAGAGGTGTACATTTCCCCCTCAAATTCTCAAAGCATTTTATGACATTGAATTTTATTCCACTAAAATATTAAACCTTTGCGAGGAAGGCTTGGAAGTGCTCCTCAATTGAAGAACAGGACACAGTCATTCCCCAGCACCCAGGCGCTGGTTCCTGGTGAACATCCATCCTCTCCTCTTACGCCACCTTAATCAGTCATTCCAGCCATGAGCAGATGAAGGGCGACCATTGCCGTGGGGGAGAGGCAACCCTCTTCCAGGCCTAGAACTTTCTCCTTTTACAGGAGAAAATGGCAAATAAATAAATAAAATCTGTATAAATTTAAATAATTGGAAGGCAGCTTGACTGAAAAAGACACTTTTCTTTTTCACCACAAATGTCACCATCTGGACTTTTCCTTTTTTAATTTCTTTGGGACCTGACAAGTCCCTAGGCTGATATAATCACACCCAGTCAAAAATGACAGACACATCTCAGCAAGTGAGGGTGGGCAGAGTTCCAGGGTGGCCGGTGTGGACCCAGCAACCAGTGGGAGGCTGGTTTCAGTGGGCCCCTGCCTCTCTCAGAACACAAGAGCTCCTGAGGTGTGATCAGCTGAAATACACGCCACACACATGCACTCACACATGCATGCACGCTTAGATTTGTGGATGTGTGCATGCTTACCAGATAGCATTCAATTAACCTGCTAGATAACTCATTTTTCAGTAAAAAACTCAAGGGCAGGAAAGGCCAGTCAGCAGACTGTGCTGCTATTAATAGACTCCATGTGGCCACCCTGTTTCTGTACTTGTTTTCGTTTCTCCCAAACAATCCTTCATCAGGCAAGGCAGGAATAATCCGAGCGAACCAGCAAAGTGAATCCAATTTTCTATATTGGTCAACTCAGAAGCTTCACGTGGCCACAGGTCCACAGACGGACTCACAGCTGTCACGTGTAAATATTCCTACCCACAAAATCACCTCACTTAATATTTTATTTTTGCTATTTCTATGTTATTCTGGATATGATTGTCTAGAAAATACAAGGCCTCCCCTGTAGATTTTGTGGACAGTATTTTTTCAAAATAGGAAAATTTACCATTTTGCAAATTGTCTTCTATGCCAATTTACAAAGCTCCAGTCTTTAGGATTGTTTGCCTATTGCTCACTTTATTTGCATGGAACTTAATGTGTGTGTGTATACACACACACATATATATATGCACATATATATGAACACATATTTATTTGCCAAATTTTTGCAGTTTTCTCTGTAGGTGCATTTTGCTAAGATTTCAAGGGCAAAGTCTACTAGGACAGCGCTTTTCTCACTTGAATGTGCCTACGAATCACCTTAGGAGATTGTCTAAATGCAGATGTTCATTTAGAAGTCTGCATTTCCATGTTACCAGTCCATGGATTACAGTATGACTAGCGAAGTGTCAGGGGAATTAGATATAGTTTTTATCTTAGAAGTTTGTGAGTCCTTCTGGGCACTTCCCTCGGCTTCACAGCTCACACCTAATCATTAGCCAAGTAATCACTTCCTAAATACCTCCCCAATTCACCTTCCGTTTCTGTCTCCATCCTCCTGCCACTAGCCTGGTCCATCTGTGTCACAATCTCTTGTCTCCCAGACTGCAGTAGGGGCCTCTCAATGGCTCCCCGTCTCCGCTCTTTTCTCTGGCCAACCATATTTAACACTGTGGCCAGAGTGATGTAGTTAACACGCAAATCAGATCTTGAGCCTCTCTTGCTTAAAGCTCTTAGATGGCTTCCTGTGGTTCTTAGGATGACATCCAAAATTCTCAGTATGGCCTATAAAGCCCAGGTGATCCAGCCTTTTTCTGTCTCTGTGGCATCATCTCCCACCAGGCTCCCCAATCATCACCCTACTTCATCCACTCTGGCCTTCTTTTGGCTTCCTGAGTATGCAACATCTTCTTAACTCAGGGACTTCAGACCTGACACTTAGACTCCCTGGCTGAAACTTCTTATCCTTTCCCTCACTGCTCACCCACTCCCTTCCCACCAGCCACTCCCAACCCTCTACCTCAATTCACCCTTCAGGTCTCAGATGAAATAGAAGCTGTCCAACTAGGTTTCTATTCCCCGTTAGATGCGATCAAAGTACTCTGTATTTTGCTTTCAGGATACTTATTAATGAATCACTTACATAGTTGTTTGCTTATTGTAAGCTCCATTAGGGCAAGGGCCAGGTCTGCCTTGTCTATCATAGAACCGCCAACATGAGGCTCAGTACGTCACACGCAGAAGGTTCTTAGCGAGTGTTGCCAATGAATGAATAAAAAAAGAAACTGAGCTGGTGACAGGGACTCTTCTAGGGATGTACAAAGCTACAGTGAGAGCCAATAGTCACTGAGAGTTTCCTGGGGCTGGGCAAGGGTGGGAGTGGGGGTCAGACGTTGTGAATCACAGTGGACAAAGGTTTGGCAGGAAGAAGTACTTGGGTATGGTATTGGAGAAAGAGTAGAAGCTCACTAGGGAGAAGAGAGAGAGGTATCCACACAGCAGGAGGAGAGGCAGGTGGTGATCAGACGTGGAGTACCTTTTATGCCATGGCAAATACTTTGGGCTTTAGCCTATAGGTGAGGAGTGGAGAGGGGATGAGAAGTTTTAAATCCATTATGATGGAATTCATTTTGTCACAATTAAATTTGTGCTGCAGAGACACTTCTTTGAAAGCATTATAAAAGATGGGGAGGGTAAAGAATTGAGACAAATCGGATGGGTAAAAAAATTATTATATTAGCCCAAGTAAGACATGAAGCAAGAACAAATATCGCTATAGAAAACAATATTTTTCCCAACCTTCCTTGTAGCTGGGGTCTAAGTATGTGACCTGTACTCAACCAACCAACTACCCCCACCTCAGACTTTGAATTGAGAACTAGTGGCCCAAAGAGGCAGGGGCAATTGAGAATTAGTTCCTTCCTTCACTCATTCATTCATTAACAAATATGTATTGAATGCTTACTCTGTGGCAGGTAGCTTTCAAAATACTGGAGATATAACAGAGAACAAGACAGACAAAAATCCCTGCCACTGTAGAGCTTACATTCTATAGGGGGAAGAAAATAAACATGCAAATGAGAGTGAACTATGTGTATGTCAGATGCTGATAACTGATACTGAAAAAAAATAAAAGCAAGCATTGTGGATTAGAATATGCTGGAGGAGGGGAAGATGACGAGAGTACAATTTTAAACAGTGTGATGGTTGAAGACCTTACTGAAAGGGTGACATTTGAACAAAGACCTAAAGCAGGTGGGGAATTAGCCATGTGGTTATCTGGAGGAAGAATGTTTCAAGCAGAGGAAACATGAGGTGGTGGTTATAGCAGCAGAATCCAGGGGCACCAGCAGCTTTGGGACCAGTGGCCACATCTTGGCCCAATGGAAGCAAGCCACAGCTGTGGCACAAGGTGTTCAGTGGCAGTTTTGGCAATGGTGTCCTCACAGATGGTTTTGTGATGTGATATTGGCCGTGGTTCTGGCTACTGCCTGGCCTCTCTTTTTTCTGCTCATTTTATGAACATGGTCCTCCAGCTTTCCTAGTGATTCTCAGAATATCCTAAAATCCTTTCACTAAATGCTTATTCTTATGTCAGCCAGGAATGGTTACTAAGAACTCTGACTGCTATAAACAGTGAGTTCCTGATCCCCAGGGAACTGAGGTCTCTGAAGTCAGGAGGAAGCCTCTGTTCCACCTCTCATACCCATAGCTCTTGTTCAAGGTGGCATAAGAGATTTTTAACCTCTGTGGCATGCTGTCAGTTGCCTTACCCAGAAGAAATGGAATTCCAGGTACATTTCTAAGAACAAGTGGATAGAATCATAGACTTGAGATAAAAATGGGAGTACAAAGGGCTTCCTTTGGAAAAGATCCTTCGTGTCAGAAAAAGGAAGGACAAAAGGGCCTCTGTTAAGACACTAGGTAAAGTGTCCTGGGGTCCTGAGTTGAGATAAATGGAACAAGAATCAAATTACCATGACTATGATGTGAAAAAGAATGCCAGGGATGAGGTATCTATATCCATTAGAGAATGTGTATTTTCTCAGTTCTGAGTTGCATTATTTTCTCACATTTTAGTAGCACTGAAATTGGTATGCATCTTACCGCCAATTGTACACACAAGATAGTGTTGTTCCCCTCTACCTCTGAAAGTCTGTTTTTAAATTATGATGCACCCTGCAACAGATGACATTGGGAAATCAACGAAATAGGAATAGATTGTATCTTAGACCAGTGCGGCTATCTGTGACTTACGTTCCTTTCCTAGTTGGCACACGTGCAGCTTAGCTCCCAGAACTAGAACTTAGTGAAGGGACACGAGAAATGCCAGTAATAAATGTGCAACAAGCTCATTTTGGAACATTTAGACTCCATACTTACATGGGGTGGCTTTGTTTCTGGGGCTCACTGCTGGCTGAAGGCCATTAACAAGACAGTGTAGGGGAAAGTACCACAGAAAAGGCTGCTTATTAAATAGATGCAAAGTAATTTAGAAATCGCTTCTCCTGGGGGAAGAGAGGGCATCTAGTCTAAAAGCGTAAAGAGAAACTCACTAGAGGAGAAAAATCATGATATGACCCTTGTGAGGAACAAACCCTTATGCCACTCTGATGAGCTCCAGGTCAAATACATAATATAAACTGTTACACCACCACCTCAAGCCACGGTAGGTCAGGAGGCCCACAACAGCACTGAGTGTATTCTAGGAAGCAGAGACGTAGATCTTACCGTCAGTGGTTCAGCCTGAGCTGAACTTCATCTTTCTTTATCTGATGTCTCTGATCCAACGCTCGCCAGTCTGCCAGGCTTGTTTGCTGTTTTTATAATGGACATACTCTGAAAATCCAGGAACTGCAAATCCATCATCTGAGTGTCTTTGGACCAGCCATGTCACTTTTGATTTCTCATTTGTAAAAGGGGATCATCACTAGTTGTTCTTCTATACCTAAAATACTATGACTTTTACGGTAGTTTCTGATGGCCTCTTATCTGAACTGGAAGGAATGAAGAGGCTTCTCAGTGAGGCTGACGTGTGCTGGTACCTTCCATCTATTTCCTGGCTATTGTCAGCTTTCTCCATCTCAGCCACCAATATGAGAAAGTAGCATTAATGGCATCC
This sequence comes from Equus quagga, assembly GCF_021613505.1. Classification (NCBI taxonomy): domain Eukaryota; kingdom Metazoa; phylum Chordata; class Mammalia; order Perissodactyla; family Equidae; genus Equus; species Equus quagga. The sequence goes on from NC_060272.1 coordinate 104,513,194, forward strand.
ATTTACTGTTGTATTTGTTTGCTGTGTAACAGCCGACCACAAGGTCTCAGAGGCACACAGCACCCAGCATTTATTTAGCTTACATCTGGGGCAGTGAGTGTTGGCTGATGCTGCTGAGCCTGCCTGGGGCAGCTCAACTGGAGTGACTCTCCCTCACATGCCTCTCATCCTCCTTCGGGACCAGAAGGTTCCCCTGGGCATGTTCTTTTTCTGCATTGGTAGAGCACTGGAAAGCAAGCCCAATAGTGCAAACACTTCTCAAGACTTCAATCACATCCCACCCCCTAATATTCAATGGCCAACGCAAGCCATATCAGCAGCCCCAAAGTCAAGGTGCAGAGAAGCACCTTTCACCCATGGAGGTGGGGAGTGAAGGAGGGTACCCACTGCCTCATTCCTAAGCAATGATTGGCCCCGACATGTGATCACCGGGGAGTTGCCATGTTCTGATTCCTACCAGGTTGCAACCTACCAAACTGCCTTAACCCTGGTTTCTGGTTTTGATTCCAGTCACTAAAATGGATATTTCTTAAAAATCCATAAGGGACAGAAAAGGCAAACTCACATTTTCTGAGCCCCCAATATGGTTCGGACCCTGTCAGAACTCACATCTATACCAGCTACTCCTACAGATGAGTTAAGTAGTTTCTCTCAGTTTTAGTGAAGAAACTGATACTCGAAGTGGGTCAGTACCCTCCAGGTACTCTTTTAGGTGTCTTAGAAGGTACAAAGTTGAATATGCAGACCAGTCCGCTCAACCTCACAGAACTTACTGCTCTCTGGATTGTTCATTGTCCACTTTAAGTAAAATACCTGATTTTGTATATTCTTAATCATCCAAACTTTGGCTGCTGGAACTCTCTCTCTAATTCATGTCCACCATAGTCCTGATATGACTCTTCAAAGGACTGAAAAACAGCTGACATGTAGCAGGCTGCCCATCATATTGACCTAGTTATAGTGTTTGTTCCTTATCCAAACTGGAAGGAACTAAGAGACTTCTTACTGAGGATGAAGTATGCTGATAACTTCTGTTTCCTGGCTATCATCAACTTTCCCTAGCCAGGAAGCCAATATGGAGAGGGGGATTAATGGTTTCTATCTACTGCCTATATTAGTTTGCTGCATAACAAATAACCACAAAGTGTCAGAGGCTCACAACAATCAGCATTTAAGCTTATATGTCTGGGGTAGACATTGGAACCAGACCAACCTAATTGTGACTATCGGTTAACCTCAATTTTCTCATCAAAGAAGTGACTCTAATAGTACCTATCCTGCAGCATTGGTGTGAAGATTCACTGGGAAACACTGCATAAAGGGATATGATCCAGAGACTGGCACACAAAATATTTATAGGTTTCCCTCTATTTCCCAAGAAACTTGATCATCAGCAGTCGCACCTTCAGTCACCCATAAATCCCTGCATCAGACTTTTCAGGACAAAAGACATAATGCAACAACTTGACTCACGATGCTTCACAAGCCTTCATTTGCGTAAAAAATATATATGTGACACCATGTAATGAATGCTTGATTTGCATGTGTGGGTTAGAAGGCGGGAGAGCATTGGGGGAAATGGAACAGAGCTAATAAGATCCCGTCTGTGATTTGACCTGCTCTCTGCCTGACTAGCTGCATATTCATGTCAATTTCCTCCCAGTTACCTAGGGCAAGAAATGAAGAGGAAAGATCTTTAATCATTTTTTTAATTCTAATTGAAGCATTTTCCTTGCAAGTGGAGAGAGAACAGGTGCCTAACGAGCCCACAGGATGATTCACAAGGTAGTAGATATCGCCACAGATATAATTAAAGTGGAAGATCAATGAAAATTTCCTTTTTGGACTACCGCCAGTTCTTCACAGACTGGGATCTAGCTAGCTGTATTTATGCACAACGATATCCAGAAGTGTGTACTCACACAGGTGTGCCTCACAATATCGTATCATGATAAATTAAACAGCCACACACTTACACATCGAGAATGACTTATTTAGAAAAACACCGCTATTTCTATGTACAGTTAATGATCCTGGACTGCAAACACATCTGTCAGGAAAGCAGACAATTGCTGCATCTTATCTAGTCTCACTTTCCCTTTTCCTTTAATATGTTTTTCATTTTTAGTCTGTAAAAGGCAACCACATAAATAAGCACTGGCCCAGAGGATCAAGACCTGAAAGAAAAGGAGGAAGCAGGGAGAAATGGAGGGAGGAAAGGGGAGGAAGGGAGTCAGCAGGGGAATGAAGCATTGCGAATACATGGCCTCTCTCCTTTGGAGTGCCAGAAAATTGCACTGCATTTACACCAAATGTCTACCCTCTCTGGCTCCCAGGATCCTCAGACTCTTTCGGCCTGTAAATAAGCCCATGCCCATCTTGAGAGTCCAGGATTCTCCTGATAAAGGGAGCAAGAGAAGAACTTAGGGGAGAGGGTTGGTATTTGAGATTGGCACCAATGCAAATTCTGCAGGCCTGATAGAATTTTCATAGCCTTGTACCTTTTGAAATTTCCTTGCAGAAATGAGAAAACAGAACAAAACAAGCCAATAGTTCTTTTCAGTTTTATTCAAGATTATAATTGCAAAAGTATCTTTGGGTTAGATACTGTCAGTCCTTGAGTTAGATCTTGTCTTAATCAGCTTGGGATGCTATAACAAAATGCCATAGGCAGGTGGCTTAAACAACAGACAATTATTTCTCACAATCTGGAGGCTGGAAAGTCTGAGATCAAGATCCTGGCAGATTTGTTGTCTGGTGAGAATTCTCTTCTTGGCTTGCAGACAGCCGCCTTCTTGCTGTATCATCACGTGACAGAGAGAGGCAGCTCTCGTGTTTCTCCCTCTTCTTATAAGTGCGCTAATCCCATCATGGGGGCTCCACCCTCATGACCCATGAGCTCCTCTAAACCTAATTACCTCCCAAAGGCCCCACCTCCAAATACCATCACACTGGAGGTTAGGGAATCAACATATGAATTTTGAGGGACACAAACATTCAATCCATAACAGATGCTAAACACATTTGTGGTCACTTCTGCAAGACAGAGGTGTCTGATGCCTAAGAAGATCAGTGTTTTGCACATATTTCAGTTAAGAGGAGACAACGGAAACTATAATCCATATATTGCCCACTCGTACTTTGCAAAAAAAGAATGTAGGAGAGTTACAAATGAGGAAGATTACTCTAGACCAACATATCTATTTTCGTCAGGATAGACTAATTGCTGTAACAATTTCAAAATCTCAGTGGCTTAACAGAATAAGGATTTGTTCTCATTCACACCAAGTCTGATCTGGATGTTCCCCGTTGGTAAATCTCCTTCAGGAAGTGAACTTAGGGATCCGGGCTTCTTCCACCGTGAGGCTCTCCATCATCCTGGAGACCTTTAGAGTCCTTGGGAGAAGGTGGAAGATCACACATGGGGCATTTTATGACTAGGGCTGGAAGTGGCCCACATTCCCTTGGCCAGAACTCAGTCACACGGTGTCATCTAGATGCCAGGAGGGCCTGGTGGCTGTAGTCTTCCTGTGGATATGCAGGGGGAACCCAGAGTATTCTCTCTGCTACACCCTCCATTTTCCAGATGAGAATAGTGAAGCTCAGGGAGCTGATCTGATTTGTTCAGAATAAATCAATGGCAGAGGTGGGATTAGAACACATGTCTCCTCACTCCATCTTCTTTATTTCCTCTTGTCTCCTAGGCTCCTTGAAAAAGTAGAGCAGGACTTTGGGTATCTGAAGGAAGATCCATAACCACAAGGACCTTCTCTTTAGAATCCAATGTCAGCCTTTTCTACACTTATCAGAGGATAAACCTAGAGAAAATTTAAAAAATAATTGATTGATTGCTGGATGGATTGAATTCATTAAGTTTTTTTAAACAATTTCTTAAACGGCTCTTTGACATCTGCAAAAGATCACATGTTCACCGAGAATGAAGCAGCCTGCTGCTTCTTTTTGATCCTTCATAATATCCAGGAGTAGTGTAAGGCATGTGGTCATCGCTTAATAAATTTGTTGTTGGGCATGGTAATACTGAGTCTTAAAAAGACATCTACGTAAAAACAGTAGGAGAAAAGCCAAAAACTTTCTGATAAAAAGGTAGGTAATGATTCCTTGTAGTCGTCAAATGCTTGTGGAGGACCTAACATGTCAAGCCTAGTTCTGAGAGCTCAGGATATGATGGAAAAGGAAGCAAACAATTGCTGTAATCTCAGCTGATCCCTACAGCCCGAATTCTACTCACTGATTCTACGCTCTACATAAGCATCTTTACTGGTCCTATTTTCCCTCCTTTTTGTTATCTGTAAAAAAAGGATAGCAGCAATAATCTAAAACTTCTCTAGGCTGTTAGGTAAATGGTCACAGAGCAAGTGGAAATTGAAAATGATGGGACATAAAAGACCCAGTGATAACCTTTTAAGGGAGGTAGGTTAATGGGGCAGGTATGTGGAGGGCAACCTGACTAGCTGCAACACGTCATTTTATTAGTCCTTTCTTCAGAAGGGCTTATCTTCGAATTGCTCCTTCTGGAAATGAGGTGGCAATGACGGAAAATGCAGGGCAGCACCGAAGAAAAGGTTTAAGACAGCCATATTCATATGCAGTGAGTTCATCAAGATTTATGTCATTACAATAAACCACTAACGGAATTGATGATGATGAGATCATTGTGGAGGATTCCAAAAAATGCAGTCAGCTGGCTGCCATGACATCATCTCTCACAGTCCCCTCCACTCTCAACCCGAGACAAATGTCTACACCTTTCGACACAACTATATTTTTTATCTCTGTGTAAGAAATATTATTTATTTATTTGTGTGTGGGCAGCCTCAAGATTCTTCAACTTTGTCATTCAAAGCATGAAGAACACTCAAATGGCTACTCTCTCAATAAATCAGTCCAGGCTACACAGAAGTGATCATTAACCTGACTCCTAACTTTTATTCCTTTTGCAGCATTATCGTGTCAAAAACTTGTCTCACTAAGGCTCTTAACCAGTTCCCACTGTAAGTACCATGTCTCCCTGATACCCCTGTCTGTCCTGGGCTATGGCGTTTGTGTTTTCAGAGTATGTTTTATCTCCTTCTAGACTGCAAGCTCCTTAAGAGCAGGGCCTATACCTCACTGAGCTCTGCGTCTTGCATGCCTTGCTTAGAGACCAGCTCATAGCACATGCTCAGTAAACGTTGAGAGTGAGTACTTGTGGTTTCCCAGCTGGAGAAGGAGAGCAGTGCCTGGGCACATGTACTTTTCTGTGTCCAGCGTCACTTTGAAGAAATGAAGGTCATGCTCCTGATCAAGAGTCAGCAAAATTTTTCCATAAAGATCCAAATAGAGAATATTTTAGGGTTCGTGGGCTAACCAGTCTCTGTGGAAACAGCTCAGTTCTGCTGCAGTAGCACAAGAGCTGCCACAGACGGTACACAAACAAATGGGCGTGGCTGTGTTCCAAGAAAACTTTCTTTAAGGACACTGAAATTTGAATTTCATATAATTTTCACATATCAAGCAATATTCTTCTTCTTTTGACTTTTTTCAACCATTTAAAGATGTAAATACCATCCTTGGTTCACAAGACATACAAAATCAGGTGGCGGGCCATTTGGCCCACAGGCCAGAGTTTGCAGACTCCTTTACTAGATCATGGGGCTGCTGGTGCTGATCCTGGTGGTGAGATTACTAATGAGATGAAGCTACTTTCTGGAACCTTCAACTCCATTTGCTTAGCCAATTCACAAGTGCTTTAGTTGGTTTAATTCCTAAGAGGGTAATTACTATTTTATCTGACTGCTGTCTTCAAGGGCACTCTAACGAATCAAGGTTATGGAATTCTTGGGCAAGATGCACCACCTTACGACTAGAGAGTGATGATTAAAATATTAAAGTGAAATAAGAGAATATAATTCATGATTTATGACAAATCATCATAGATACTTCTAGGAATCAATAACCCATATCATCATTCTCATTTCTCCCTGTGACATTCATTCATTTCTCAAAGCAAGAATTCCTGATAATGTGAAATACATGCCAGACCATATGCATGGGTCAAGTTAAATATGCACCTCAAAATTCCAATACTATTATGAGACATCATGAGAAACAAATACATCTGCTTGTATACTTCTAAAAAATCATGTTTAGATTTTTAATATATTGTTCATATTTGCTATAAAATACACCACTTTGATGATATCTTTGCTACACAAAAATATACACACAAAAATACAGTCAGTAGTTTGATGTCAGTAAATAGAAGTAACAACAATATTTTAAAAGATCAGTTATAATATAGCATCTTTAAGGAAGCTGACCCCTAGTTTTCAACACATCTGTTGGTTGAAGACAAGAGAGAGCCAGACTGAGACCTTTAGTTGCTGCCGTTTCAGAGGAAATGACTGGACAAGAGGATTGATTGATAGGTAAAGTGCTTACCAGTTCTTATGCAAACCTACCTCCCAAAAAGGTTTTAGTGGCTAAAAGCCTAGACTTTGGAGTCAGACAGTCCTGGGTTCAAATCCTGGCTTTCTCACCTATTAATTGTGTAACCTAAAGTGAGTTACTTAACTTCTCTGAACTTAATTTCTTCACCTAAAACATGGAAACTTTAACAATGACTTTGAATATGCGTGAGATAATGCATGTGAAATGCATATTGTAGTTCTCGCCAATTGACGGTAAGCCTCTACTAAATAGAAGGTATTTTTATTGATAAATTTGTCATTAGAAAAAATAGAGACACTTGTGCAGTGAGGTAGCAAACTTTGAAGAGGCATAATGTAATTTCAAGTATGAATCAGTTTTGAAATTCTGATACTTTCCCTTGCCCAGGTTCAGGAGGTGGTAATAATGTACCTGTCTCTGTGTTGAGTCTGCTTAAACATGGGTGCCTTCTTGCTTTGGTTTTCTCATGAGCTGTTTTCTTGTTGCACTGGGGTCTCTGAGATGTTCCCTGGAATTTCCACTGCGTTTGTCCAACTTCTCTTTACCTAATATTTTGGAATTCCATCTTAATTGTATTTTTCTCAGTCTTATCCCCTTCTAGTTTCCCTTCTGCTTATTTTATGGGTTCATTATAATTCATCAAAATCTTACTTATTCAAAGCTTCTGATTCCAAATTCTTTTTAATCAAGATGTTGCTCATCTACCTAACTTAAGTCAATGCACTGAGTAAACCCATGCGTGGACAATTTCAAATTCTTGTCTCAAAGACAGTGTTAAGATATACAAAACCCAGGATTCTAAAGGTCATGTCAGGGAGATATGAGGGCTCATGTAGAGCTGAGATGCATTCAAGGTCACAGAATGGGATAGAAAAGGTAAAGATTAGGAATCAGAGTACCTGGATTTGGCATCTTCTCAGCCAGCAGAGGGTATGGGAATCTCAACAAATCATTCAGCCTTTCTAAATTCAATGTATTGGTCAATAAAATGGGAATGGTTAGGATACTTACTTCATGTAGTATAATATAAATAACATAATGAATGTAACAATCACTTTGTAAACTATAAATCGCCATGTATACGGCTACAGGGTTATTATCAGATTATCATTATTCATCCCATTCATGCATGTATCACAAGGATGTCACTTAGGGAACAAATTTGCGGTGGTAAGAGTCGAGTCCAATCTCTGACACTAACCAGGTGTGTAACTTTGGATAAATCATTTATGTAAGTACTAATTTCTATATCAGCAGGATAAATTAGATACTCATCAATGTCCCTTCCGGGCATAAAATGTTGGAGTTTCATGAGTACCAGGAAACAGGCATGGATAGACAGGCTGGCTAGATTCTCACTAAGCAGGAGTGGTGGATATGTGGTGATGTAGTCAATGGGGCCACTGTAAGTATGGAAGCCTAGAGACGGCATGGGGAAAGGGACCCCAAAGGAGATTCACTGGGTAACAGAAGACAGTGGGCTTAACTGAAGGTTACTTCATACAGAACCCACATGGTTCCAAAGCTGACAGGACTTTGAACTACACCCAGAGGAACTGAAGGAAACAGAAAGACAGTGTTAGCCATCACCTTGTCTAAAGTGATGAGGACTGGCCCAGGGGCCCTCCTCATACGTAAGAGGGAGAGAAGCAGAGAAGCTGCAGAAATTATAGCCTCCTGAATGGACTTAATGCCTCCCATTTCCTTCTTCTCTAGTTCATCCCCCAAACTACCACCAGAGGGACCCTAAACTCAAATATGGTCCTACCCCTGTCCGGATTAAAAATCTCTGACTTCTTCCATGAAAAGATGCTCCATGTCACTAACCATCAGGGAAATGCAAATCAATTCCACAGTGAGGTTTCATCTCACATCTGTTAGGATGGCTATTAGCAAAAAAACAAAAGACAACAAGTGTTGGCAAGGATATGGAGAAATTAGAATGCTTGTATGCTGTGGGTGGGAATGTAAAACGGTACAGTCACCATGGAAAGCAATATGGAGCTTCCCATTTTCTACAGAGTGAAGTCTAGACTCCCTTGCTTATTGGGTCCTTTACTACACTAAGAGTCTACTTTAACTCCTCAGCCTCCTGTGCAGTTTTTCTTTCCCAAGACCAAACCACTTTGAATTTACATCTTTGTTTTCTTCATAGCTCAGAGTCTTTGCACATGCTATTCTCTGCCAGGAATAGCCTTATACAGTTCTCCACTTGGAGAATTCTTTCTTTTCATTTTGGATCCTGCTGAAATGTTACCTTAATTACCATGCATTATGGCATATACCATAATGTGTGTTTTAAGAAGGGGCTTACGTGTCTGCTTTTCTACTAGCATATGAACTTCTGGACATGAGCCCATGTTTTATTGTGCTAGTAGGTGCTTCATTAATTAATATTTTGTAGAGTTTACTAATGGTTAACTGAAATGATCCAAAAGAGAGAGGCATCTGGAGAGAACAGATAGAAGAACAAGGCTCTTTAGAATATAAACAGACAAAACCTAAGAAGGGACAAATTTGGATTCAATAAAATCATAAACAAGGTGGATAAGATAGAAAGGGACATTTTACCCAATTAAATGGTTTATTCAACAAGTATTTAGTAAATGTCTCTTATGTACCAGGTGATAAGAATACAGGACCGAAAAAGGCTGATTTAGCATGTTCTATGAACTAAAATGCCAGTATTCCTGGAGTGCAGTGGGCAAGAGGGAAAGTGGCAGAGTAGGAACTGAATTAGCAGACAAGGGACAAATCACCCAAGGCCTTGCACATTAGGGTGAGACCTTCACTTTTACTGTAAGTGCAGTGGGAAGCCTTTGCCTTTAAAGTTTTAAGCAGGAGAGTGAAACCATCTGACATCTTGAGGAGGTCACACTGGCTCTTCTATGGAGAACAGACAGTATATAAGTGGGGATACCAGTTAGGAGGCCAGTGTATCAGACCATGTGACAAATGACATTAGCCTAGTGACCAGAATCATCTGAAGTTCTATTAAACACAGATTTCTGGGCCCCACCCTTAGAATTTGTGATTCTGTGGGTCTGGTGATGATGGGGGTGAGTGTGGGACAGAGAATTTGCATTTCTAACAAGTTCCCTGTGACACTGATGCTGCTGTCTGGAGGCCGCGCTCTGAGAACCACTGCCCTCTACTGTAGTAGTAGAGTTGGTAATGAAGTTGGGACGAAGTGGACTCATTTGAAATATAATCTGAATATAGGATCAAGAAGACATGGGGATTTGCCAATACTCGAAAATCTTAGGAGAAGGAGTATCCCTATGAAACCTGAATGAGACAGAATACTAGGAAATTCTAGGAAAAGGAATACTGGTCACATGAGACTTGAATGAAGTTTTAAAAAAAAAGCAGCTAAAAGGAACATTATTTATACAACAAGCAATAAATGTATGGACAACATTTATCTCCCCTCATCCCCCACCCCCCAACCAGCAAGTAAAAGCAAATAGTTTCCCAAGGGTTTAGTAAACTGTGTATTATAGGACTGAAAGCAGCTTCTAAAAGTTTAGGGTCTGGTGAATGGTCAAGATTGAATAAGAGAAGGTAACTATGCTTTTTCCTTGTCAGACCCTTGGGGTATCAGATGCAAAAGGGGAACAGGGTGAAGAGACTTGGATATGACCCAGCGTAATTCCTTTCGGGGTTCCCAGAAAACCAGCCACTCACCCCTCCCAAGGGTAGCTCTTCTGCTGTGGCACCCCATGATGTGTCTCTGTCTCTCCTAGAATGGACTCCTCACCTTAGCACCTCTCTCCTCACATAGGAGCTTCAGAAGTCCAGTTAAAAACACGCAAACAGAGACAGCCCTGGTGACCCAGAGGCTACAGTTTGGTGCTCTCACCACTTCGATGGTCCAAGTTCATTTCCAGGTCTCAGAACCACACCACTCATCTGTCAGTTGCCATGCTGTGGTGGCAACTCACATAAAAGAACTAGAAGGACTTACAACTAGGATATACAACCATGCACTGGGGCTTTGGGGAGAAAAAAAAAAAGAGGAAGATTGGCAACAGATGTTAGCTCAGGGTGAATCTTTCCCTCCAAAAAAAAAAACCCCAACAACATACAAACAAAAACTTGACATGCCAGTGTCTCAGGGAGTCTGCCCAGGTTCTCTCAGTCTCCTGCTCTCTCTTAGTATCTCCAATTTCTGCCCTGTTAGCTACTTGATTTCTGCCTCTCTGTCCCACTCTGTTATGAGCTAAATTGTGTCTTTCAAAAGTGTATATATTGAGGTTGTAACTGCCTCCCCCCTCACTGGGCAGTATCTGTTTGAAAATAAGGTCATTGCAGATGTTAAATTAAGATGAGGTCATTGAAGTGGGCCTTAATCTAATATGACTGGTATCCTTATGAAAAATGGAAATTTAGACACAGAGACATGCGCACAGGGAGAACATCCTGTGAAGGCGAAGGCAGAGAGGGACGTGATGATTCTACTCCAAAGATTGCTAGCAAACCACCAGAAGTTAGGAGACAGGTGTGAGACAGATTCTTCCTCACGGCTCTCAGAAAGAGGCAACCCTGCCAACAGCTTGATTTTGGACTTCTAGCTTCCAGAACAGGGAGACGACAGATTTCTGTCCGTTACAGCACTCTGTGTGTGGTACTTTGTTACAGCAGCCCTAGCAAACTAATACAGACCCCTTTGTGATTATTGCTTCAGTTGTACTGTTTACTTAGCTCTTCACTCTGCCCTCTTTGTCTCTCAGATCTGCCTCTCTTCTGTGCCCTGTAGCCAGTGGGCAAACACTGACCCTTCCAGAGTACAGATGATGCTTCCTGGGACCCTAATCAGGGCACAATGTCCTGGATCCCCTCCTTTCCAGATGTAGGATTCTGAAACTCTTCCTCATTGGGCAACCACCTCCTTAAGAGTCTTTTCTGTATTTTGCTATTCATCTTGTGTCCTACCAATGATCACAGTGCATAAAACATTTGTGTTTGTTGAATGAATAATAAAATTAATAAGCTAGTCATTCTCTATCTATTTTTCCCTTTGGTAAATGGAAAAACTCGAGGGCTTTTTACCTTTCAGCCGGTGTCTTTTCGTGAATACAATGAGTGGTTTATTTGGGAAGCATCTGTTTTTGGATCACATTACTTAGTAAATGTGTATTCTTAATGAAGGTGATCAGTGCAGATCAAGCTGACATCAACACTAAAGACGTGGAGGACGGCTCTGGTGTGTAAATGGAAATGGTTTGGTGCCAGGGGATAATGAATACATGAAAATTAGGACTACGTTATTAAACTGAGGGGATGAAACTTGTCATTAGTTCCCACTGCTTCTCGGAGTTATTGTTAACAGCTATTTGAGTGAGGAGACGGAAACATGTGGAGAAGAGGACGTGAAGAAACAAATGTGTAGATGACGTCTGCCCACTGAGATTTGTGGTATTTGGAGTTGATCATCCTGCAGTTTTCGCTGAGAGGCTAGTGATTTTGAACTGATCTGTTTTCCCAAACTCAATGAGAGGTGCAAGCAGCTGACAACTCTGCAGATTCCTCCTGGTGTCTGCACCAGACTTTGATTTCCAATGAAATGCAAAGTGCCTGTGCCTCAGTTGGTTGACAGACTCCGAAGAATGATGATCTTTGTTTATCCAGGGGAGGTTGTTCATGGAAAGGATGGTGTTAAAATTACCATTGAGATCAAAATATTTCTGAGAGAGAAAGAATTTAATTTATTAATATTTAAGCAGGAACAACAGGCATAATTTGGGTTAATCCTGGGCAAATGAGACAGCACCATTACCCTATCCATGGACCACCCAAAACCCCATTAAAATTCAACCAAACTCCACAATGAGCTGTTTCAATCAGCATTAACTAAGTGCCCCTTAATCATTAACTTCTTCCAGGGACTGCTCTCATCTTTCTAAAACTTCATACACAGTAAGAAACTTTCTCAGTGATAACTCAACATAATATTATGGTTTATGTTGTTTTATGAAATGCCGCGAATGTTCAAAATTACTTTTAATTTTCTTAAATTTTAAAAATTGAATGGTAAAGCTTATGCTACCATCCCCTAACTGCCCACTATGAATAATCAGAAAAAACAGGCAGAGAGGGAGAAGACAATAGGCAAGCAATTAGAAAAATGAAACTAGTCATTAATGGATATCCAAAATGCAACTCTTAAAGGGCAGACTATTACCAGGAGACACAGGAAGTTCAGGGAAGTGGTGAAGTGACAAGGCAGATGGCATTTGAAATAAAACACCTTGAGATGAATCCCAGCTTGGCCTTCCTACGTGTGTGACAGTGGGGAAGTCACTTCACATCTCAACCACAATTTTCCCATCTGTGGAATGGGGCTAATAGACACAGGTTTTTTGTAAGGATTGAATAAAATAACACATATAAAGTGAGGACTACAGGGCTTGACACACAAGTGCTCAACTAATAATAGCTGCCCTTATTGAATCACTTATACTCTGATTTTACTTACCAACCTTTTTAGACCATTTGTGATTATTTTGAAAGAATATTCTTATAGAACGGTTCTGGTGCATTTCTGAACATTTATTACACCCCATTTCCACTCATGCTCGAGTTTGCTCATTTGTTTTGTGATACACTAAATGACTATAGGTAAAAAATTAAAAATTCTTGAAAAGTTGAAAGAAAAACCAAAAATATTTATCGTGACATGTGCCTTGTTGCCAGTGATGTATGTTGTGGGCTGAACATAGTAAAAGTAAATTATCTCTGGAAAATACACTCTAGCAAAGAGTTGTTGGAATTTAGTTCAGAGAAAAATCAGGAAACGAGTCTTCCAAATGACCATTACAGACATGGAGGTGTTTGTCTCCAAACGATACCATACACGAAGGAAACAAAATTTGGTTTTTATGACCAGAGTCTTCAACATGAAGCTCCCTAATATTCAATAATATTATGGAAGCCTGCACACTGTTGCCCATGGATGGTTAAGTAGGACTGTCACCTGTAGGTAAGAGGCAGTGTTTAATGGCATAGTAACTAATTTTTTCATATTTTTTATATATCTGTCCAAAAGAGATTCTTTCTCAACTAAGAGTCTCATCAAGAAAACATTCTTTCACTACCAGGAGTGGAATGTTCATCACCCTACAACTCTACATAAACTATAAACGGAAAAGCCCAGTCAGCTGGTGGCTCCGAGAGGTAGTACAGCATTTGACACGGGACAGCCTGCCTGAAGACAACAAGGCCTGAAAGGAGTGGAAAGACTCATGGTAGGTGAAGAGGCTAACCGCTTGATGTCTTCAGAACGGGGAGAGAATTTGCGGCAGAACCAAAGAGGAGAGCAGTGCATGAGAAGGGAGAAGACGGTTCCGGGGGGCCCACAGGAGAAGTGGCCTGTGATGAGGGATGCAACTGCAGCTGTCATGAGGAATGGAGAGGGTCACTGGAGAGGACCACTCTGAGTATCTCTGAGACTGCACAGATGTTACAAGACCACCAACATCCTTTGGGAAGACCAACACATTGTTAGAGACAAAAAGGGAGCTGACAGATACTTGGAAAATCTGAATTGGTAGCTTCATATTACAACAATGGAATAAACCACGGTTTATGCAAATGTAACAGGCATTACTCCACAAAACTTGAAGTTGGTTTTCTTTGTTTTTCTAAATCAACAAAATCAGGCTCTGGGCCTCACCCACCATGGTCAGCAAACAGTCCAGTACTGGTCCTTTTTCAGGAGCCCCCCTCAACTTCCTTGAGATCATACTGGAGCATTGAGGTCCACACTGTCCATGTAATTAGGACAAATCAGAGGTCCTTAGTCCTTCTCACCAGCTGCTCCCCGTGTTCCTTGGTCAGACCTGTGCATTCTTTTTGTGGGTGGTGGCTCTGCCTCTCCCTCAGGGCCACGTGGAGCAACCACAGGAGGCATGCCACCGCCAATTAGGAATCCCTGCTTTGGACCCTTAGGTTAGAAGTAATAAACTTCCTCTGTACTGGAGCCATCACATATTCTTAAATTTGTCACACTCTATGTGATGGCACTACTCTATGGTCCAAGTTCTGTCCTATATGACAAGTATTTCCAAGAGAAAAAGTGGCGAACGTGGTAATTAATCTATATTCCAGAAAGCTAATCACTAGGAAAAAGTTGTGAAAAATCACCCCAGGTATACAACCAGAGCCCTAAAACACAGAGAGTAGTTGTAACGAAGAACTAGATTCGGGGCTAAGTGTTCAGAGCAGAGAAGCAGCTTCACAGGCCAGCAGATCTGCAGAAATCTCCCCAGGATTAGCAAGTTGAGCTGACTGGTAGCCCTCTGCGGATCTCCTTCGAAATCCATGAACAAAGATATGATGTTTACAGGGCACTTTGAACATTTGAAGAGAGCAAAGACAAGAACTTTCTCCAAATAGAAATAAATAAGGGCTCTGACAGAAAGAGCTGACCTATCCAGTGGAGACATTTTGTGATGAAATAGGAACATATTTCATCTGTAGAACCTGGAAGAAGAAACCAGACTGGACCAGAACAGAGATTATTCCACAGAATGCATCATCAGAAACGCTTTTATTGGTTTCTTAATAAAAAGAAACTGGAACTTGGATCAGAACCCCACTGTACATTTAGGGTGTTTATATAGATTTATACCTAAATTAATTCTAGTAAAACGTATTTGGTCTTCATTTCACAGTTTGGCACCAACCACTTGCAGTAAATACTTCTATCACTCCCATAAGGTCCCAAGTTCATTAACCTATCCAGGTATTGTTGCATATGGATTTAGGGGCTGAAAGAATGCCACCCGACCTTTTTAGTGAAGACCCTACTGTGCCCAAGAGGGCAAAACTAGCATACTTTTTCTCCTGATGAAATGTTATATTATCTAAATCTATTCCTATCTGGGCATCCTGAACTTTGCAGTGCTGTTTAATTATTCATTCAAATATGAAATTTTAATATTTCAGAATTTGGACAAATAAGATTTAAAAAAATACTAGATTCAATGTAAGCCAAGCTGAGAATTTAGCTCCAAATATCCATTATTATTGATATTCAAGGTACACTTGGAATTCATAATCATTTCCCTGTAGCAGCGATCAAGCTATTTTTTATTAAAAAGAACTGTGAATGGTAGAACTGGGTCTAAGGAGGAAATATTTTCGTTTCCATCATTATATTATTCACTGCTGTATCACTGGGGCCTAATTTGTGGTCTGGCACATTGTAGGAACGTAGTAATTATTTGCTGAATAAGTGATGGAAAGAAGGAATGAATGGAGCAAGAAGAAAGATTCAGACTGGAAAGGAGTGTGGGTCTTAATTGTAGCAATCATACTGAGTTCTGTTATACAAACAGCGGAACAAGGGATGTCAAACGTCTCCAGGGGCTAAATTCTGAGATGTAAGAACATGCCATTACACAGACCTCGTATAACCTCTGCCCAGCCTGAGGCTGCTCTGGCTGGCTGGAGCCCTCATTGCACTTTTTTATATTGTTATTTTTTAATTAAGCAGCTAGGTTAGTTCCTGGGTTAATAATATTAATGACATTCTGAGTCTTGATTTTTCTCCATTTTTACTCAGAAATGGAGACATGTCTTTTTAATAGTTTTAATGATTTCTAATTTTAAGAATGTTTGTGAAATCAAATAGTCTGCATTTTAAATGGAGCTACAGTTATCAAAATTGGGTGATGTTTTCTATGTTAGAAATATATTCTAGTTTTCAGTAGAACCCAAATGTGCGTAAGATTTACATACTCTTGTACAATTTTGCACTCATTTACCCTCACAAAAATGAGACAGATTGGATATCTTATTCTATTAACCTTTCATAAGCAGACTCTGCTTCTTAGCTCTCAGTGGAATTTAAAGTATTGTTAACTCACAAATCAACAGTGTGATTATAAAGCTTCTTGAAGCCAATCACCGGAATGCATTAAGTAACTAGCAAGATTACATGGTGTTTTTAGCCTAACGTGGCGCAATTCAGATTGCAATAATTGGTGCCCAGTGAAGAAAAGTATCCGTCAAATCAATAAACTTACTCTTGCACATTGATAATTGAGCCTGGCTGTTAAAAGTCATTGATCACCTCGAGAACAGCTATTAAAAGAAAGAGGCCAATAAGCTTACCGGGATGTTTTACCCTAATAAAAAGTAGCTCTGCTAAAGTAAATAGTTGTTGTTTCTAAGCAATAAGTCAATGTCTGGAAAAGCACACCAGTCATTTCCCAAAGCAGATCTCCTCAGCCAAGTTGACCTGCTCCTCCCATACGTGTTTCTTCCAATTCCATTTTGCTAGGTTCTGTGGCAAAAGACAGAATGGAGGAGGAAATATTTTGACCTCCTATTGCAACATTGCACTAGATTTGGGGTATTGGCACTCTTGGCATCAGTGTCCAATCTCTTCTATGTTCCCTGATGGTTTAGAGGGCTCCACTTGGCCTTCTCACCCTGTGATAGCACTTACTCCACAGGCAAAAGACTCAATGTAAAGGTTGTACCAACTGCCACTTATGTTTATTTAGGTATACAAGCACAGACCAAAGAAATGACTACCGCGTGACTTCATAGCCTTAATGCACCCACTAAGACCTGGAGCATGGCCAGGACTGCATGTGTAACCTAACCTCCACGTGCTCCTGGTTTAACAGGGGTATCATGGCAATGCTTTGGATTTCTGGGTATCAATGTCAATTTGGATTCTGTGTCCATCAGTCCTTGGGATGTTTACGTATCCCTTTTCCCTAGTTCACAGTAACTCAAGTAAACGGCCATCAGTCCCTTTGCAGAAGGACTGGGGGAATTGTCACCATTCACAGTTGCTAGTTGTTGCAGCATCCTTCCTTTAAGGACCACAGTCTCTTCTTCATCAGGGGATTCCCAATGGGAAAGCTGACTCAAGTTTGGAAATGAGGCAATGGATCAAGGCTTTTCACTGGAGCAATTTCCCTCAGCTTCTTGATCATCCCTGCTTGGTTTGTTTTGATGCTACAAACTGGCCCAGCTTCAAAAGCTCTCTTCTCATACCAGTTCTTATGGGTTGGGCCCCTTAGGGAGCAAATTCTGAAGCACTATTTAGGAAGGAACTGGGGATCAACATCTGTGAAAGGGAGTGGGAGGAAGCAGTAGTGGGATGAGGAAGAAGGTGAGGAGCAATAGAGGCTCTCAGAGGACTTTGCAGAATCCCACAGGGGATTCTAGAACAGAACTCTTAGTCCTCCAGATGCGCTGAGAGAGCTGGGCCTTTATAATTGCTGAAAGTCATTGGATGTGGGCTACTCCTGGAAAGGAGTGCGACTTTGAGTGAGGCGGGTCTCAGTAGCTGAGGCAATCCCTGAAGGCCATCTGCTCAAAACAAGCGGCAACAAGTCCTTCCTTGAGAGGGATCTGGACAGCACACCCTGTGTCCACCACAGTAATCATAATTCATCATCTGAATCAAGACCATCTTGTGAATGAATGGAGGCACCACTAATAATGATGCTGTGACAATAGAAATAAACCAGAATGGTCTGTCCCGGGAAAACAGGGACATGTGGTCACTCTTGCTATGACAATCTCTGATGATATCCCCAAACAGACACTTGACAAGAGACTACAGCACACTGTGCTGTGTGGAAAAGCTTCATTCTTCCATTGCACTTTGAACTTCCTCTTATCAACTAGAGTGGGGAGCAGTTTTTCAAAGTATATTAACAAGGATACAATATGGAGCCTACTCTCCATGAGTTGGCCGTAAGTAATACTTTCATAAATGTTTTCTCAAGGTAAAACTATGTGTTTTTGTGTAAAGTCCCTAAAGATAGCTGAGAACCATAAACTTAAATATTTCCTGGGGTTATTTCTCTAAATATTAACCTAACAATGCAGAAATGTTTTTTTTTACCTCAAAATAAATATCATTTGCTTTCTAGCGTCAATTATTAAGACATGTTTGGTACATGATGGCTTAAGGAATCTTGATCAGAAGAGAAATGGAGGATGAAACAATGAGAGAAAGAGAAGGTGAGAGGCACTGAAGGATTGAGAACGTTCCACAGGGGCCTTCATGTGTCCTTTCCTACTGACCTCTCTGACACATGACCTTAGCCCCTAACTATACCTCCCGTCCCCCTCTTGATAAAATCCTTATTTCCCAAACAACCGGTACTAATCCACAAGAACAAGCCCTCCTTCTTCCAAGAACATCCTTAATCAACCACTCAGGAAACCAGCTGAACTTGAGCAGACCTCTCTTGCTAAAGTCCCCCCTCCTTCTCAAAATCAAAAGGCCTCTTCAGAACCTCTCCTGATCGACTTTTCAGAGTAAAGCCATATACTAATGGTACTCTGGTTGACTTTCTTCCACAAGAGGAAAGATAATAGAGAGAATGAAGGGGAATTTGAGTATCAGGAGAAAATTGCTGCTTCTATGATGCCAAGATTAACAAGTGAACTGGATTAACAGGACAAATTGAAGATTTGAGGCCACAAATATGGTATCCTGGACTTTGGATATTCTTTCTTCCTCTGAGGACCCTCAAAGAAATAATCTCTAACTCATAAGGAATGCAGTCCTTGTGGAATAAAAGTATGGTGGTTTCATTTCTATAGCCCTTGGTATTCACAAATGAGAATTCATTTGATAGTTACAGCAAGATCTTGAAATAGATAAGAATAGATATTAATAATATCAACACGATAGATAAACTGAGGCTTAGGAATATTATATGAATTGCTCTAAGATGGCCCACAGTTAGGGAAGTTTAGAACAAATATTTTCTTTCATGACTTCAGGAAATTGGTCTTGCCCTGAAATGAGAATCACTGGGGAAAACAATGAAGCCATCTAAATCCTGGAAAGGGACCATTTTTTTTCATCATTGCTTTATTTTAGCACTGGTAGAGTGCCTGGTACTTAGTAGGTGCTCAGTAAATATTTACTGACTGAAAAGACAAAATATTTGCGAGTTCTAATGAAATCTACTGCATGAGCCCCTGCACACGGCAGTGATGTGAGAAAAGTAGTATTAAACAAAAGAGAGTTAACAGAATTCTTAAGGGAACTAGGGGAAGAGGATGCTGAGCTAGCAAAAGCCTGGAATCTAAGGACAGATAAACCCACACAGAACCAAGGAATTTCTATGTAAGGCTGATTTACGAAGCACAACTAGACTCTGCATTTATTCTATTATTTCTAATAATCTAGGTTTTGTTGAACTCAGAATAACTAGCTGATAACTTAAGATGAGCAGATACAGGAATACAGACTCAGAAAGTAGCCCAAAGTCTTCTCCACAATGTATGTTGGGCTCAGTTGGGCTTCGGACCAAGTGACAAAAGTTATTGTCAACACCTAGAGTCAAGGTGCATTGATGAAAGTGGAGAGGAAGATAAAGTTGTGGCAGAGATGAATAGAAATCTTCTCTTCTAAATATTTTAAACCACTGCTTTTTATACTCAGGACTTTAATTTAGGGGGTGTTTATTTTTGTGTATGGTGTAAGAGAGATACAATTTAATTTTTTTTCTATGCGTAGCTAGTTGTCCCAGCATCATTTATGGAAAGGACGTTCTTTCCCCATTGGTCTCAATTGCCACAAATGTCATTGATTAAGCGTTCAGGCATAAGTGATTGGTTTGTGTTCTCTCTATTTTATATTTCTAATTTATTTTGTAAAATTTATTATAAAATGCAAATTCTGCAAACAATGTATATATATGGTATAAAGAATAATATGGCAAACATCATACAGCTTTATTTCTACAGCTGTGTATCACTCTCTAATCCTAACTATCTCTTTACAAAATGTTCTTACCTCTCCACATGTATTTGAATCATAGCATTGTACGGTTGGAAGATCTTTTAGCCCAGCTCCTCATTATTCCATCAGTAACAGAATGAAAATATACAGCAGTTAAAATGAATGACTTCTACATGTATTACCAGGGATATTCATAAAAACGAGATAGCATGAAAAGGCGAGGGGCAAAGGATATGTACATTATGATATGATTTATGTTTCTTTAAACAACACTTTAGACAACACTTCATGAGTGATATTTAATATTGATTTTATAAACACATATATAACAAGGGTATATTTATATGTATTGAAAGGATAGACCCAAATTTCAGAATAGTGGAAAGTTCTGGAGAAGGAAGAAAATAGAGAGGGTGTAGGATTTGAGGAGAATGTACCTTTTGCATCTGTTATCTAGTACTGTGTAACAAAACACCTCAAAACTTAGTGGTGTGAAAACAACTACTATTTATTATCGCTCATGATTACGTGGATTAACAATTTGGGCTGGACCTGGCTAGGCACTTCTTCTGGTCTAAGCTGGGCTCACTCAGGCATTTGTGGTCAGTGAGCAGATCAGCTGGGGGCTGGCTGTCACTGGGGTGATGGGAGTGACTGGGTTACGTGTCTTTCATCACCCAGCTGGTCAGCCCCATCCTATTCACGTAGTAGCTGACATGGTTTCTCTTAAGCCTAGGCTCAGAATTGGTACACACTGACCAAATCAAGTCACAAAGTCACAT
The DNA here is from genome assembly GCF_021613505.1 of Equus quagga. Classification (NCBI taxonomy): domain Eukaryota; kingdom Metazoa; phylum Chordata; class Mammalia; order Perissodactyla; family Equidae; genus Equus; species Equus quagga. Next base: position 104,534,158 of record NC_060272.1, read on the forward strand.
TCTATTGGCTAAAGCAAGTCACAAGACCAGCCCAGATTCAAGGAATGGAGAAAAACACTGTACAATTGATGGAAGGAAATGCAAAGTTACGTTGGCGGGGGGTGCCTACAGGGAGGAGTGGAAAATTGTATTTTTGTAAGTAACCACAGCCACATCTATAGCTTTATTTTTTAATCAGAAGAAAAAAATTGTCAATATTTTAAAATTCTGAGATGTGGGTATATGGGCACCTGTTATTTCTGTACCTTTCTGCATGTTTGAAATAGTTTGTAATTGATCATTTTAATAATATTTAAAACATGATTGTATGATCATCTTTCCACACCAGAAATATTTCTTGGAATCCCATCACATCAGTGCAACAACCCATAGACACACACCTAAGATTCTTGTCACCTGGGTCCTTTAACACTGTACAGATGAAATTTGCAGCATGTTGGGGACCAGGCCAAATTTCCATTCGAATAACAACATTCGGCCTTCTGATTTGCTCCCGTTGTTCTAATTACTTACCTGGAGAGATTGTCTCCTCATTTCCTAACCCGTCCTGCCACAGGCCTCTGCTGTACTGGGTTAGACCCTGACTAAGGAAAACATCTGTAGAGAGCATGATAATGATGGCAAAAATGAGTGCACAGCTCTCTGCGAGGGTTTCTGTGTATGCCCACAGACGTGCCTATTGCTACATAATGGATGAAACAAAATGTGTGATAGGTATGAAAGATATTGCCATCACATCTCCATTATCTATGGAAGGGGTATATCCACAACCAAATTTTGCTCTCACGGTAAAATCCTCAAATGTGTTTCTCAGTTTTCTCCTCCTGCTGTTAGGTTGTGTGTAAGGAGAACACAGGCTAATTCTAACAGCAGCCTAAGGAAAATCCAATTAAAGACAGAAGCCTGATGCTGACCAGACATTCCATACGCCAACACATATTATGTTGGGTAATCTTCTATTTTCGATTATTCCTTTGTTTCTATGGGTAATTGAGAGTTTTCTTTTTCCATTATTAACTCCCTCATCTATTTATAGCTAAGCCCTTTTAATTTTTTATTCAACCTAAAATGGGACGTCCTGTATCCAAGGAATGCCAAGAATTAAGCTTTTTCCCTGCCACCTTTCCAGACCTCTGGGTCTCCCCATTCAGCCACTTGTGACAATCTGTCCCAGAAAATTGGAAAACCGTTCACTTTAATTGGTTCTAAAATGGAGGACTCAGTGCCTGTGCCGAGTTTGAGGATGAAACTAACATTTTACAAAGCCCAGCCCAGCAGCAGCCGCCCTTTGGGATTTGGGAGGTAGAGCTGCGAGCCACTCTGGAATTTAGAGCTTTATTACAAAGAAGTGCTAACTCTTCTGGTTCTGCTATAATGGAATAAAGGGGGAATCTGGCTCACCCATGAGCGCTTTAACCTTGTGCATGCTCAATATCCTTATGAAATGCAATATCTTATGATCCTTTAAATAACAAATGACCTTATTCCCTTTTATGGGGTCATTAAGGCCTCTAACAGTCCAGGTATAAATCCCAGCTACTACTGCACATCTTAATTTACTATTCATATGTGAATCTCTCTTTGGTTCTCAATTACTATACGATAGCAACTGGCTCATCAAATTATCCCCATCGGAATGTGTCTGTTAAAGACATTGCAGTTTACATCTTAGGGCTCTAATTAAAATCACAATACTTGCTAAACCTTGAACAACTAGTAATTGGAAACTAACAATTAGTATCAGCCACCTCAGTTGAGATCAGCTCTACTCCCGGCTACATGACTAAGCAAAAGGAAATTAGTACACTAGAAATGGTCCACATGCCAAATATGTGTTAACGTCCACTCCTGGGTCTCAGCCAAAGCAATGAAAAGAAGTTGGCATTAAAAGATTATTAGCTAAAAGTCTTTGTATAGATATCTGTGCCATGGAATAGATCAGTCTGATATCCCTGTGGCTTTTCAGCCTTTATCATGCTCATTACTGTTTTCATCATCCTGTTGCTGGGTATCTGTGGAGATGGTGCTGTAAGACCACCTCTTTGAGCTTCTTTTCTTCTTAAAAGCCTACAGCTGGCTTTCTTTCTTTCTTAACAAAGCACAGGTCACATTGTCCTACTATATTCTGCATATACTCCCCCTCTTCATCCCTCTTATTGTCTACATCTTCAGAATATCTGAAGCTCAAGGCATGGCAGGAAGCACATGGATTGAATTGGTGAGCCTAAGAGAAGCTTGAAGGACTGCAGGCACTGTGCCATGTCTCCCAATTAGCCACCATACTATTCTGAGACAACACATTTGTGAGGGCAACCAGGAAGAGCATATTCTAGTTCTCTGTCCTGGAGACTTGCTGATGGGCCTTTTCCAACTGGAAATGTGTTAATAGTGGCAATTTGCAATGGGCAGCAAGAGAGGATATCTCTTTAGAATGACCTTCTGTTTTGTTGGTCAGCATTGCATCCCCACTCTTATTCCCATTCCATTGAATAGCTAATGGAATGGGGTATTGCTCGAAGGAGCTTCAGCAGACTTGATGAAGCATCCCAAATGCCTTCCCTCTAATCTGCTTACCTCGTGATTTTCTAGGAGTTCTTGGCAATGGTAGAAGTGTGATGTTTCAGCAGTCTTCCCTGAAAACATTGCTTCAGTTACCATGGCAGATACAATTTGGGATGGTTTTGTAATCTTTATCATCTTCTTTTTCACCCTTTGCCAGAGAGCCCACATGGTCGTTTCAAATATTCCAAGAAACTGAGCACACAAAGGAAGGACAGGTAGGTTAAACCTGGCACTTTGCTAGCATTTATGTGGTCTTTTATAAAGTGAACAAGTATGTCTTAAGAAGTTTCGTAGTTTTATCACAAAATAAATACATGTTCTCAACACTTTCATTGCTCTACAAACTGGACCAAATACGTTTTTACAAAATCAATTGGGTCCAGATTTATTCCATGACAGGCTCTGGGATCTGCTTCAAGCTAGTCCTTATGTAGCACTTGAATTTATACCAAATAAGTTTCCCACTCTCTCCTACTAAGGTGGACCAAACCCAGAAGAGAGTTGAGTCAAATATTACCCAATGTCAAGTTACAGCAAACCAAAGATAAGATGTTCTCTTTGTATAGAATAGATCCTTACTCCCTGGACTATCCTCAAGATTGAAGAACTTCAAAACCCATGGTGAGTGTACACTGACTGAAACACTGCGTAACTAGTTTGGGGCAATTTGTTTATATTGTGAATCTAATCAGTACTCCTTTGAACTATTTAAAATTAGCTCCAAACTCGGAAGCAAAATTACTCTGTAATTTCCTGTCAAACAAAAGTTTAAAGCTATAAATAGATATTGGCCAGTGTACAATATACAATGTTCAAGAAAGCCAATGATTTTTCTATTGGCAGTTGAATTAGCCAGGAGCAACCCTCATCAAAACCATCAAGTGGGCCTGTGGAACCCTCTCTCCTCTCTATTCCACAGCTCCTTGCCCTCCTCCTAGCTTTTCCCCTTTCCGGAACCTGTCCTACTACATTAACAAAGGGAAGGCATTCAGCTGGTTGAAAACCAATCCACTTTAAGAAGATGCATGATAACTACAAACGTTACTTGACACCCTACAGAGTATTCTTGAAGACCCAGAGCCATCTAGAGAAAAGAATGAAACTCTGATCATGCAGGTAGTATAACAAGTGAAGGACAGCTTACAGAGACCTTGAAAACAACAGAAGCCATCAATAAGGGGATAAGGGGATGGTAGCACAGAAGACAGGGATAAATAGGAACCCACCCTTTGTCAATAAAGAAAGAATTCTATTTCTTATGAAATGGAGCTTATAGAGGGCTGTCTGCCAATGAGCTCAATGAATCTTTGCGCCTTGGGTTTACTGAACTTGGAATTAATTTAGTCCAAATTCTTTTCTGACATATTGACCTTTCTTGGATGGTCATTTAGCCTCTGCTTGAATACTTACAGGGACAAGGGACTCACTGCTTCCAGTTGTGGCACATTCTATTGTTGAACAGTTCTGATTGCTACTGTCAAATCAAAGTCAGCCTCTCAGTACGGTTCTCCCACTGGTCTTGGGTCTTCTCTCTAGAGGCATTCAGAAAATTTCTTCTCACTCACAGGCAGTTTACTCATCATTTCAGTCTGATTCCTAACCTCCTCTTACTCTCATTGTAACAAATTTTTGGTTCTTATTTTAGAAAATAAAGAAATAAATATCATGGGGAAATCACAACCAGATATAACCAATGTATTAATATTTTTAGTATGTATCTTCCAGTTTTTATATCTTTATGTATGCACTCTTTATAGAAAAATTAAGATTGTAGTGTACATATTGTTTCAAATCATCTATTTTCAGAGAGTAGGTTATCAAAAGCATATTTCGTATCATAAATTTTCTTCTACAGAATTATTTTTAATGGCTGCATCGTATCCTTTTGTATTGTTAGACCATATTTTATTTACTCTATTCCTTCCGCTAAGCATTTAGATGTCTTCTGATATAAAAACACTACAACTCATATTTATTAATACATAAATGAATGTCTATTGACTGCTCATTCCGTGCTGGCAATTGTACTAGGTGCTGGGTAAAAGAGACTAAAGCAATTTCAAAATGATTCCTGCTTTCAAGGAGCATACATCCTTGTAGCTTTATTTATACTCATCATATTGCCTTACGTAACAGGTAATTTTACTTCCCCAGAAGTAAATAGCTGGGATGGGAGAAATGCACCTTATACATTAGGTCGTTCATTTGACTATGAAGCAGCCATTCAGGAATATGCCCTGAGCCTATTTCCTCACACTCTCACCAGCACTGAGTTTTTATCATTTTGTTAAGTCTTGCAAATTTGATATGTTGACTTTAGATCACATTGTTGTTTTAACTGGAATTTTTTAAAATTTCTAGTGAGTTACTGTTAAAACCAGCCACATCCAGGAGTATTCATCATAAAATACTTTTACTAGCACAAGAGAAAAAATAAAGTGTCCTTCCATAAGCTAACAGAATTCAAATCAAAGACAGTAAATACCTAGGACCTCATTTCATCTTTTCCTTGAACTAAGTCAAGTTGTTTGCTTGCTTCTTCAAGTGACTGGTTTGTTTTTCAGCAAGTGTTGCAAGATGTTCAAAAACTGAATGCTTTCTTTTACACCTGATTTCTTCCACTGAAACGCCTTTGACCCCATGAAAACAGGTTTTAGTAGGGTTAATTTAGTTATTCAGCCTGTCACAGTGACTTAACTCCCAATTATCTTGTGGTGGTACGTATTTGTCTCAACTTACACATTATTTTAACGTAGCTGAGTTTAATAGCATGTGGAGAGAGTAACCGTCTTTGGTTTTGTTTAGCAGAGTAGCACATGATCTGTTCAACAGCCACCATCATGAACCAGAGGAGTGGGTTTGTCTCACAAGATGAGAACAGAGTCTAAAATGGGAGTCTTGGCCTCAGTTGTACTGGCAGTTTCCTTCTGGGGGTCTTGCTGTGGCCTTTCTCAGATCTACTGCTGTTGCTGACATGGAGTCACGGAGAGGTAGCGAAACACTGTTTTGTCGCACTGCCCCATGGGTGTGTGACCCTCCAACAAATCAGCCAAGCTTTCCTGGAGGCCCTCCGACATGGTAGATGCCCCAAAGTGTGAGCAGGGCCCAGAGTAAGGAAGACCCAGGCATTCTAATGCAGTGGTGATTTCTGCTGAGTCTCGAAGGAATTAGACAGATTCACCTGCTGGAGGTTTCTTCCTCTAGTTCCCTGGCCTACTTGCCCTCACCTTTCTGCCTCACCTCAGTGAAAGGCCAAAGTGGAATTAAGACCCAATGTCCTGGCTCCTCCTCCATTATGTTGCTCAGAATGCATCAGGTATCATGGTTATGTTATCTTAACTAGTATCTGGTATCACAGGCATCACAGTTAACCTAGCCACTCCACTGCTTTGTCAACATCTACAGCGTGGTAAAATACAGTGTTTATAAACATTGTTCTTTTATATTTGACCTTCATGTCTATACTATTATTATTTTAATTTTTAATTTAATTTTTACCTGCTTTGGTCTCATTCTCAGAAATAATATCACTGAAACTATGGCTTTGCAGTGCTGATTTTATTTATGTTTCTAGCACATGTTAAAATAAATAGCTGTTATTTTCCTAGGTTTGCTTGTGTGCTTACTAAAATATGGGGCCCACACCAGAAGAAATAACACCACAATCAGGAAACAGGTTTTATGGAAAAAACGGAAGACAGATTTAGAGATGGAGTCAAGCGTCACTTACAACCTCTGGGGCTAACCACCAGAGTTCTGTTCACTCCTGTAAAAATGGTCAAAATATCCTTGTCCTGTTTATCTTCCTGGCTGGATGTGAGGATCAAATGAGACAAGAGATAGTTCTTTATGAACTTTAAACACAATCATCATCATCATCATCATCACGCAAATTTGTATTCCCTGAAACACCAATCTGAGCACCTGTGGGTAAGAGATACTTGAGGAATGCTTATTGGATGAATAGAAATTCCAAATATCCACTGAAAATTCAGAGAGGTGGAAAGATGATTAAATCTTACTTGCTCTCATGCATCTGCCCTTTAGAAGGTGTTCCCCTGGGACACTTCATCACAACTCAACTCTGACACTCATCAAAGCTCCTGTACCTTCACTGCTTCCCATAAGAAATCCAGTCACTCTCAGAATTTCTGAAGAATTGAGAGATTTATGGAATGGTATCAAATCCTAATCCACACGGTTTCTGTCAATTCCCTGGTTTTCATTTTCATTCATATTCTCTTTCTCTCTCTCCATTTTTTTTCTCTTTCCCTCTCTCCATCCTCCTTTCTAACATTGGTCTCCTTACCCACTCTCACCCTTGGAATGCCCAAACAATTACTATTTCAATGTTCTTACTCTAACTATGACAGTAACCGTAACAATGGCAGCAGCCTCCTCCTGCCACATGCATTCATTCATTCATTCACTCATTCATACATTCCTACAACAATCCTGTAAGACAAACAAGGCAAGTCTCTATTTTGCTGGTGAGGAAACAGAAGTTACAACATATCCCAAGTCAGTTATCATATTCTCATAGGAAGTCGACGTTAGAAACTTGGTCTCCTTATTCTGAGCCCAGCGTTCTTTCTACTTTGGCAAGAAGTTCTCAAGTCATCTCCTCTGTGAAGCCAAGGTATTTATAGCAATTGGAGCAGATGAAATCACCTAAGGGAAGAGTTTAGCTGTGTAAGAAAAGGAAGGGGTCCAAAATGGAATGCTGGCATTTAGAAATCAGCTCTAGGAAGAGAAGCCTGCAATGGATTCTGAGATAGAGTGGACTGAAAAGTAGGAGGAAAACCAGGAGAGGATGTTGTCATAGGAACCAAAAGAAGAGAATGTTCCAAAATAAAAAGTGCGGTCAACTGAGTTTAATCATTATGAAAGATCCATTAGGAAGAAATCAGACCAGCAAAATGGAGGGCAGTGATGATCCGGGAAGAGCAATTTCATCGGGCTGATTGGAGAGGAAGCTGTCTAGAGACAAGTTGAAGGAAGAATGGGAGGTGAAAGCTTGAGAATATCATGTGTAGACAGCTTGAGGAGAAGGAAAACAAAAACAAGGCAGTAGCTGGAGAGACATGCTAGTTCAAGAGAGCTTTTTCTTTAAGAGCAGAACAAGCTTGAGTACTGATGATAATAAAATAATTGAGAAGGAGATGGAATATGCAAAAGGAGAGGTCAATTGAAGACTTTTTCATTTATTTTCCATACCTTTTTACTAATCCCTTTTCTCTCTCTCTCTCTTCCCCATCTCTCTGTGTCTCTCTGTCCTGCTATCTTTCTCTATCATCTGTCTGTCTGTCTGTCTGTCTCTATCACATACCCCCCTCAAGTTCCCAATCCCTTAGTGCTTGTATGCTGTCTCCTTGAAGGCCTAGCATGCAGGATTGCAATCCACAAAAGTAGGCCTACCTACCCTCAGCTCAAAATTTAACCCCTCTCTCTCTCACACCTCACCCTTGTCAAATTATAATGTTCTTTTTCCTCAGAACATTTTTGCTCCTTCAGTTCAAAAAGTGCTGTAAGCCAACAAATTTAAACCAAAATGTGAGTGACAATTCCATTTATGCCATTTCTCAAAGGATATTAACATTTTAAAGAGAGAAAATGAAAATGGTAATCACCCTGTGTATTCATTTTCTATCGCTTCTTAACGAATTATCACAAATTTAGCAGCTTAAAACAACACTGTTTATTTATTATCTACTAGGTCGGTAGTCCAGCATGGCTCAGCTGGATTCTCTACTTAGAGTGTCATAAGGCCAAAATCAAGGTGTTGGCCAGCTGGGCTCTCATCTGGAGGCTGTGGGAAGGAATATGCTCCAAACTCATTCAGGTTGTTGGCAGAATTCACTTCTTGCAGTTGTAGAGCTGAGGTTTCCATTGCCTTGCTGGCTGTCACGTAGGGGCTGATCTCATCTTCTAGAGGTCACAGGCATTCTTTGGCATCTGGCCCTCTCTGTCTTCAAAGCCAGGGACAACATGTCGAATCTCCTCATGCTTTGAATCTCTGAATTCCTTTTCTGCTACCAGCCAGAAAGAACACTGCTTAGGTCAGGCCCACCAACATAATCTCCATATGTGAAGATTAACTAATTTAGGACTTTAATTCCATCTGCAAAATCCCTTCACAGCAGTGTCTAGCTTAGTGCTTGATTGACCGTGGGACAGGAATCTTGGGGCCATCTACCACACCTTGCAACTCAAGAATTTTCTGAATTCTTCAAGAAAGCTTTCTGCCATACCCATAAGCTGCCCACCCCCAGCTCCCCAGACAGCCAAGTTTTGTATCATGTGACATTGGGACCATCACCTCACTCCAGCTTATTGGAATAAGGGTGGCCTCTGACCCATGGAGTGGACTCAGCCCCGTATAACTCCCAGTTCCTGGTCCTGGTCCCTTAAAAAACCCTTTTGTATTTCCTGCCCTTGAGTCCAGTGAGATAAGTTAGTTTCCCTTTTGTTGGAGCCAATTTGAGTAGACACTCGTTATTTGCAACCCAAAGAGATGTGATTAAGAGAATAGGGCACGTTCTAGTGACACCTTCACTTGCAACCACTCCTTTCAAGGGCATTTAGCATCTTCTATGTCCAAGGCACCATCTTGAGCAAGCACTGGGAAAGAAGGAAAGGAAACAGTGTCTCCCTTTTTGGGGGGAATCTATCACCCTTAAGTTGCAGGGAATCATTGTGTTTTGGAGAGTGTGGAAGATTCATTGAAATGATAGCCCCCATAGCGTCCTTCCCACAGCCATACCCTTAGGCGCTATCATTTTTGTGGCGATAGAGAGGCCACATTTGGCTGACAGTTAGCTCAACCGTGTGACTTGCCTTGGCCAATAGGATGCTAGCAGACCTGACAGAAGCAGAGGCTTGAAAAAGCAGCAACACATTTTTGTTCTCTCTCTTAGAACCCTGCAACCACAATAAGAATAAACCCAGGCAGCCTGGACGGGAGGCCATCTGGGGCAGAGCAGAGTCAATCTAGCCTTGCCCATCCTAGACCCACCAGCCCCCAGTGGACCCAACAAGTCAGCCCAACAAGATGCATGAACAAGCCCCGCCCAGATCCGCAGAATCACCCACCTCATTCATAGGTTTGTGAAAAATAATAAATGGTTGCTGTTTTCAGGGACTAAGTTTTAGGGTGTTTTGTTATGCAGTGATAGATAATTGATACAGAGAGAAGCCAAAGCGACTTCAAAACTGTGGGCCTGATATTTTCCAACATATTAAAATTACGTAGAGAGAGGGGAAAATAAGTTGCCTGAGATTTATGGCTTCATTCATCTGAGCGACTTCAAGGGTAAGGAGGCCTTGACTGCTCCAAGTACAGCCCAGCTCTCCCTCTGTTCAGATTTTAACCAATCTGCCAGCTTTTTCTGGCATCAGCATCAAGTCTTTTAATTAAGTAATAGAAAGGTAATTAAGACAGAAATATGATCATATGGGTTATTCTTATGCACCCACAGAGGAAAAAAAGCAGAGAGTGCCAGCTGCAAACATCTGTACTAAAAGAAGTCTTGGGACAAAAAGTACTTCTGATCCGGCCTCCTCCCCTTCTTTCAGAAAACAGCCGTCTAATAGGGCAATAAATCAGTGGTGAGTTACTAGCTGTATAACATGTGCCGTCCGTCTCATTAGGCATTAAACTAAGGTCCCTTAAGCTCACATTCTGCACCTGTCACCATGTATCCAATAAAAACCCTGTTCTCTGAGGGCATGTCAGGAAAGAGCAGGGCACAGACTTGCCCAGGCCTCCCTCCCTAGTCCGAGAGAACCCCCCAGGCAAAGCTGTCCCTGTGGCCTGCCCCCAAGGCTGAGTCATGAGAGGGCCTCATCTGCAAATCCCATCTGACCTGTGGCCACTGGCAATCACAGAGAGCTGGAGAAACGAGTGCAAAAGGAAGGGAGTGTCTCGGACACACTCAGGTTCCCTCCATCTCCAAGGTGGTCTGGGGAATTTCTTGGATAGACCTCACCTGGTAATGAGGGAGGATGGGTATGGGGCCAGGAGTCAGGAAACCTGGATTCAAATCTTCATTTTGTCATCCCTCAGTGTGTGTCCCTGGACAAGATCCCTAACTTCCCTGACAGAACTTCTCTATTATCTTCCTTAAAATAGGGATAATGATGGCTCTTTGTCAACCTCACAAATCAACTTGATTGTCTTACGTTGGACAATGTATGGGCAAAGGGGAGGGGCTTGAAATGGTCAGAAACACTCCACAACTAAACCTCGTTGTTGAGTCATGTAAAGTGAGAGCATGGGCACTAGGGTCAGACCACCTGCATTCAAGTCTCGCCTCTTACTGACTGCTTGACCTTGAGCAGGTACTTAACTCAACTTTCTTCACCTGTAAAATGGGATTAATAATACACGTAAGAGTTGAGAATTAAATAGGTGTGTGTAAAGCCATCAGAAAAATGCATGGGACATAGCAGCATACAATAAATGTTCATGCATCATTACTTTGTGGTTGTTTTAATTGTTATTAATCTCTACTCTGTATCTATGGCATTTCTATCTGTGCTTTGTTCAAGAAATTACTAACAGGAAATAAATAAGATAAATATTTGGTGCCGTGTTCCAGGTCCTCAGCTTCTGAATCCTATGGCCTGGGAAACTTTAACTTACCTATGTTTCCTTACAACTGTGGTGATAAGGAAGGATGGTAGAGAGAGGATTAAGTGATGTAATCCATATAAAGTGCCTAGAACACAGTCGCACTTATTCAACCTTAGTTACCTTCCTTTTTAACTGTGGTGAAAAATACATGACATAAAATTTACGATCTTAACCATTTGTAAGTGTATAGGTCAGGAGTGTTAAGTATATTCTCATTGTTGGGAAACAGATTTCCAGAACTTTTTCATCTAGTATATCTGGAACTCTATAATACCCTAAACAACTAACCTTTAACACTAAACAACTCACCTTTTCCTCATCGCCCCAATCCCCAACAACCACCATTCTACATTCTGTTCCTATGAATTTAACTATGATTCCATATAAGTGGAATCATATGATATCTGTCTTTTTGTGACTAGTTTATTTCACTTAGCATAATGCCCTCAAGGTTCATCCATATTGTAGCATGTGACAGGATTCCCTTCCTTTTTTAAGGCTAATATTCCATTGTGTGTATATACCACACATTTTGTTTATCCATTCATCCACCAATGGACATTTAGGTTGCTTCCACTTCTTGGTTATTGTGAATTGTCCTGCTATGAATATGGCTATGTAGTTGCCTTCCTTTTATCTCCTGTGCTGATGCAAACAATCAAATAACAGGCATATATCCTTCCTTCGTTTTCATTTTTGCCTTTTCATAGTCAAGGAAAATTATAATTGATTAATAATTGCATTGTGGGTGTTATATTTTTCTTAAGTTTAGTTCTTAATATAGAATTCAAGGTGAAACTAACAGAGGCAAAATATAGAAAGAAAAACATTCATTCTGCAATTATATATTTATTAACTCAAAGCTATGTTTAGTTCCTACTATATCCTTGGTATGAGGGAAGAAAAAAAATCACTTTCTTTTAGTGAGATATAATCTATGCTCCAGTCTACATAGTTTCCAGAGGTAACTGTCAACAACCGTCCTATCAGAAATACAGCCCAGTTCTGACTTCTGTTTCACATCTCAGCTCAGCATAACTTCCTCAGGGACGATCCTTCAGACACCAGTTGAGGTTAGAGTCCTTTGTTTTATATCCCCATAGAACTGAGTTCCTTTTCTTCAGAACACATCTCAGTTTTACTTTTAAGATTATTAGAGTTATTATTGGTTAAAGTTTGTCTACTCCATTAGACTGTACGTTCCCTGAAAGGTGGGATATTATTATTTTACTCCCCCATAAGCCCCCTACCCCTTGCACTGTGTCCAGCACATAGTAGGTACTTAGTACTGATACTAATACTAAATACTGTTAATAAACCCCGAATGAATGAAATCTTCAAAAGGAAGCAAACCACTCCAACAGGGATCTATTAAATCTCAGAGTGGAAAAGAGAAGTATTTCATATTGGAAAATCAGGAGGGGAAAAGCATTACTTTTTCAAGGTAAAAGAGCAGAATCCTGAAGGGCTGGTTCAGCAGTGCTTTCCAATACCAAAGACGATAAAATGGTTTTAAAAAATCTCTCATGAATTAAGCACTGTTCCATCAAAGAGCTAAATGTACATTATATCTTTTGGATTCATACGACTTATACAGCTAATACATATTCTATAGGTTGCCCAGCTTTCATATGTTAAAGTACAAGATTCTTCATTTTCCTACTATAATTTCATGTCTGAGCAATTCCACACCAATAATCAATTTAGCTCCATATTACAAATGCCTCTACCTGGTTGAGATCATAGACTAGAAACAAGAACTTTGGAAAACTCAACGCCACAAAGAGCAAGCTTGATTACTTGAAATGCATTCTGAAGCCTTATTAACATGACTTGGGCATGTCAAGGAAAAAACCAGCAAAAGCAAATTACAGAAGGGAATCTCCATCATAGTTCTCTCTTCACTATCTCCTCTCTGGTTCTTGAACTCAAGGAATGTGGCTATGGAAACTGGGAAGGAGGTGAGCCAACTTTCCCTGAGCATTGAATCTCCCTTAAAATTGGCATCAAAAGAATCATAACTGAGGGCCGACCCAGTGACGTAGAGGTTAGGTTTGCATGGTCCGCTTTGGTGACCCGGAGTTTGCACGTTCAGATCCCCAGCACAGACATACACACTGCTTGTCAAGCCACGCTGTGATAGCATCCTACATACAAAATGGAGCAAGATTGGTGTGGATGTGGGCTCAGGGCCAATCTTCCTCACACACACACAAAAAGAATCATAAGTGAGCTTTAATTATATTACATTACCACAAGATAAATACAGATATAGTCCATATCCATATCTCATTGCAGATCTAGACGTTGTATTTGGATAAAGCACTAGATTGCCTCTAAAAGCCTTTCAGCTTACTGTAATGTAAATTTGGATTGGCCCAAGTTCACAATAGCTGGTAAGTGACATCACCAAGACTCAAGTTCAAGTTCAAGTCTCCTGATCCCAAATGCAAGACTTTTAGATTTATAATGGGTTGATAGATGGATAGATAGATAGATGGATAGATAAATACATACCAACATACATATATATATCCTACTGAGACTTTATAAAAAAGAAAACGGAGCCAGATCCTGATGACTTTTTACCAATCAAATATACTATCATACTTCTTAAGAAGTCTGATTCCTCTTCCTCAATTGTTTTTTTTCTAAGCGCCAGGTTGATTATTCAGTTGCCTAATCTGACAAGCTTAAACATTAAGGGCTCTCCCATCAGCCATCTGCAGACTGCCCAGCTTGTTGATAGTCCATCACAGATTCTTGCCCTTTTTGTGCCAAGGTCACTGACATGTGGTGTGTAACGAGGCGACCAGCACCCAGCCTGAGAACATCATCCTGTGCCTCCATGAAGGGGAAAAGAAGCCAGCCAACCAACCCCCTAGAAAGGCATTTGCTAACTGCCCACTAGCAATTGTTGAGTGATAACACATGCAGTTCTCCACATGTTTATGCAGAGTCTCAGATTTATCTGACAGTTTTACACCCTCAGGCATGATACACAGTAATTAAAATTAAAAATGTTTTGACAGCCTAAACAAATGGCTATATAAATTAGAAAGCTGTAAAAAGCCACGGTAGCCAAAAATAAAGATATATAGATAAATCATAAAATTATAAACAAGGAGAATGTTTTAATACAGGCATGTTTATACCCAGACACTTAAAAATACAGGCTAACTTTTGCCTGAAGGAAGATGGTGGTGAAAAGGAATGGTGGAAACTAGCAAAACCATTTTTTCCTGCTTAGCAATTCTTTTCTTCACCCTTCTCTGGTAACTACAGAAAGGAAGAAATTTGTTGAGGCTTTCCAACTTCCTCTAAATCTATAATCAGCTGTAGAATCTCCAAATTTTAAAAAGCACCTAAATCAGTTGCCTGGAATCTTTACTATTAACCTTCCCGAATGTGTAAAATGATGTGGGCTATATAAAACTTGGCTTGATTTCACATTTCTCGAATGCATGGCATAAAACGTGTGTTTATGAAATGAGCCAAATATATGATCTGCATATGAATAAAATTCCTTTCGACTAGATGTGCACAAATGTTAAAGTATCATCTTTCACTTAAATCTATCAGGTTGATGTCAGAAGAAACCACTATATCTCCTGGCCTCAATATTTTTCCATTTCTCCCAAGTAAGGCTGCTCACCACTGCCCTAATGCATTGAAGTACTAAGGCATTTCAAAACAGGGAACAAAATAATTGAAAGTAATCAATGGTATTTTCTGTACATAGAAGGACTGGATTGCCAGAAACCAGCCATATCATGTGGATAGTCTTTATGATAAATGTTCAAAGCAGTCCTTTGTTTGGAAGAGCTCCTAAAGATCCATTGCCACCTCATTATCATGTCTCATGCATCCATGGATTAAGAAAGGAGAACTGCAGAAACACCAAAGCTTCTTGTGATAATCATCCTGGACCCCTCCCGCTTTGCCCTGACCACTTGCTGTCAATCCTTTATCCTCTTGGCTCCATTTCTTATTCTTCATCCCACCACTGCCTCCCTTGACTTGGCATTGCTATTTGGTCTTCTCAGTTTAATGCTCTACTCTCCCTCCAGCAAAAGACTTGGTTCAGATCTGTTCTGCTGGATCATTCCACTGTGAATCGTCTTTCGGGGAGTTATAACCTGATCTCCTTGAACTAAACTTCCATTTCACACTGATACCTAGACAGTCCTGCCTCAATTCCAGAAGCGGGAGAGAGAATTTGACCCATTTTTGAGAATTAAATGTACGATCATAAAATAACTATGTTTGCAATAATCTATGATTGGAAATCCTTACATTTACAGTTTTCCAGATGTTTCTGATGAGCAGACAGATTTGGGAATCAGGGGAGTTTTATTCTTGTTTTGTTTTAGGAGCAAAACTCATCCAATTAAATCCTTAAAAAACAGTAACAACAACAACAAAACACCCAATATATAAGAGAGTTCCTGCCAAAACAAGGACATTATAAGATGAGTGAAATCATTTCCTGATAAATTGGAACCTGGGCCAAGGGTGGCAAAGTCGAATGCCTACTAATATTAAAATGAATGGAATAGATCAAGTCTAAGGCAACAGTCATGACAACAGGGTTGTGTTAGAAGATCTTCTTATTTTTTAAAGTAACAAACTGAGATTTTTTTTTTCTAAGTCTCCTAACTATAAGTGTTGACAATTAATTGAATTTTTAAAACCATCGTCTGTCCCTCCTCCACAAAACAAAACCATGTCCGCAGGCCAGAAATGGTTCCCTCAATCCCCAATTTACAACCTGTAATTTAAGCTTTTGGATTAGTTATCTATTGCTATGAAACAATTATCCCAAAATTTAGCAGCTTAAAACAGCAAACATTTATCTCACAGCTTCTGAAGGTCAGAAATCCAGAAGTGGCTTAGCTGGAAGGTTCTGGATGAAGGTCTCCCACAGGTTGCAGTCAAGCTGTCAGTTGGGGCTACAGTTACCTCAAGGCTTCCACTTTCCAAGGTTTTCTAAGCCTCCATGTGGCCTTTCCACTGGCTACCTGAGTGTCCTCACAACATGGCAACTGGCTTCCCCCAGGTTGAGTAATAAAGACAGAGAGCAAGTCAGAAGCCACAATGTCTTTTATGATCTAGTCTCAGGTCATGTATCATCTCCTCTACCTAATTCTGTTGGTCATACAGACCAGCTGTAGCATAATATGAGAGTAGATCACACAAAGATATAGAGTATCATGAGGTGGGGATCATTCTTGGAGACTGGCTACTTTAGCTTTAGAAATATCAAAATGGGCCAAATGTTGGCTATTCAAATTTGACTTGGGAATTTATGCCATAAATCTGGTGTCCTTTCTTCCAGTTCTTTACTTTCATCATTTATTTCTCTTTTCCATCCTCCCTCATCCCTGGCTTGACTCACAGGAAAACACCTGCTTTCCTATTCAATATTCTCTTCATGCTGGGATTCATCAGCTAGTTCCTGCACTTCTGGTCCTCCAGTCTTGATGAAGTGAACTGCCTATGTGTTTAACTTTTGGCTCCAGCTGGCAATTTGTAGTACCATATGTCAGGGGTCTGGGAGGCAGAGAGTAGGAATTAGAATTAGAAGTCTGAAGGTAACTGTGACTCAGATTCACGACTCTGTTCAGCAAACGTTTATAGAGAACAGAGTATGGGCCAAATTGCACTGGTATTTGAGGATTTCAAGATAAATCTGATACAGTAGAGAAATCAGGAATCAGGAATCTAGGTGGTTACATAGAGGGTTGGGGAATCAGCCAGGAAGTGTAGTGATGGATAGGAAGCCATCAAAAGGGTCTCAGAGATGTCTGGTGCATGTGTTTACACAGTGGTGAAGAGACAAGAATGTAGAAATTGGAGAGAGTTGAGGCATAACACAACTAATAAAGAATATGTCCTGATTTTCCAATGGTTGCTTACTCCAGGAGTTGGTGTCAAGGTGTAAGAGTCACTGGATCCAAGTGAGAAGAGGGATAAGATAGCAGCTGCCTGAGGGAAAGGCCACTGTGACTACAGTTGAGTTTACATGATGGTTGACAGTTGGAGGTGATTTTGGTGCTGTTCCCTCATCTGTAAAATGCCAATAATAGTAATATTAAATAATAAAGTCTCACAAGTTTGTTATGAAAATTAGTTTAATTCACTTAATATATACGAGGCACATGAAGCAGTCCCTGGTACATATTGAGCAAGATGTAAGTGTTAGCTATCATTATTCAGTAATCAGGGCACCATGTCCTAACCCCAGGGGGAGAACTTTTGCAAACCTAGGTAGTTTAGATCAAATGCCTACTCAAGAAAATTGATAAGAAAACACTGGGACAGTGTACTGAGAGGAAAGATGAAGTCGAGCAGAACACTAGATGATACCAACAACTAAGACAGAATAAGAAAATTTGCATATTTACTCAAGTTTAAATATGTTTGATGGGAAAAGAAATTCTCTTAAATGGATGGCACATGTCTCTGATTTCTTAAAGTATTCTTGATATGGTATACATGTTATTTTTGTTTTTGATAAGGAAGATTGGCCCTGAGCTAACATCCATTGCCAATCTTCCTCTTTTTTGCTTGAGGAAGATTGTCCCTGAGCTAACATCTGTGCCATCCTCCCTCTATTTTGTATGTGGGACACTGCCACAGCATGGCTTGATGAGCAGTGCGTAGGTCCGCACCCAGGATCTGAACCTGCAGATCCTGGACTGCTGAAGCAGAGCATGTAAACTTAACCACTATGCCACTGGGCTGGCCCCACATGTTTTTTACTTTATAGGTTATTATGATTATCGATTTTTATACTAGGGTAACAATACCATGATACCTTTTGTGATTTTGTTATATGAAATGTGGATCCTATAGTAAATGATCCCAGACTTCTAAACTTTTAAAGTTCTTGTATTGACGTTTATGTAAAGGAGTCAGTAAAACTACCCTGCTAATGATTTTTACCAATTATTGCTATCAGAAGCCCAAATTCGGATAGACTCTCCCTTGTTTCCAACTTGCTAAGCTTCTGTTTGTTCCTTGGGAATCAAAGACCAAGCTTCTTAGAATTATCTGCAAAAACGTATAGAGATTCAAAGAAAGAAGCTAAATCTTCCTATAAATCAATGTATTTGGTCTTTATTATATCTATTTAGGTGATTGGAGGTCTTTCCTTGCTTCTAAATGGTTGCTATATCCTGATAAGTGACTATGTCACTCTGAGGATTTCAAATAGAAATAGATTTATTATAGGGAACAAGAGCTTATGCAATGGCAGGAATTGTGGTAGGAATAGCTGGGGGAGTACAAATCAGGAAGATCCTTCTGGGGGAAATCAAGAAGCATAAGATCAACTCTTAATTTTCTGAGGATACTCCATACTGCTTTCCATAGTGGCTGCACCAGTTTGCACTCCCACCAGCAGTATACGAGGGTTCCCTTCTCTCCACATCCTCTCCAACACTTGTTGTTTCCTGTCTTGTTAATTATAGCCATTCCTACCAGAGTGAAGTGATATCTCATTGTAGTTTTGATTTGCATTTCCCTGATAGCTAATGATGTTGAACATCTTTTCATATGCCTATCGGCCATCCAGAATCGCAAGGAAGCTGCCGGCAATGATCCCAACTGCCTGCAACAGTGATGAGTGATTCTCATGACTTGAAGGGCCAACAGAAGTCAGTTCTGGTGATTTCAGCTCTCTGAATTGCTTCAAGGGTGATTCTCAGAAGATTCACTGGAATCCGTGGGAAGCCCCCACAAATTCCTAGTTTCAGGAGAATCCTTAGAAGCCAAAGGAAGCTGTTGCAGATCACCTCAGATGTCCACCTACAGCAACTGCTGGAATAATGACTTCTTCTCATCCACTTTCAAATCTTTCACATTTGCCTCTATCCCAGGTAGTATCCTAGAACCATGTAATGAAAAGGATTCTGTGAAATGCAGATCCAGACTTCTTCCTGCAATGCAAAGGAAAATGTCGAAGGGATTGAGGGTGATGACTAGTTGACAAAAGAGAGTTTGACACATTCCACCCCTTTATCAACTTAGCAGTTATACACACCTCTCTACCCATATTTAAAATTAAAATAACAACATCATGCTTATGGCTAACATATACAACTATGCCTTGTATAACCAAGATGTGCTCACTTTGTCACCCAAAATGAAAAAGAAAAAGTTTGTGTTAGTCTGCATTTTTCTGAGTAACTCTCATTCCTTTTCTCAACGAGTTCTCTTTTGATATTCTGTAACTTAAAAAAGAAGAAATTATTGGTTAATATTCAATATATATGTATTAAAGCTAGAAACAATATATGTATATCTACTACAGTCCTCATTTTTTGAAAATGGTTATGTCTTGATTATTTTCTTCTTCCATGGTTTATGCTATATTCCATTTACTTCAGCTAGGATCACAGCCAGTCTGATCCAAACCTTCATTTCCAGAGCCATTAGTGGTCCTCCCAGTATTGCATTGCCATAGTCTCCCAATAACTTTTACTCTATACATTAAGATCTAAGAGTCTCACAAGAGAATATCCTACTTTCAGACATACTCTTTCATGTCCCACTGTACACATTATGACATTTCCCCCATTTCTTCTTGGCATTCAAGTAAGACTGGTATCTTCATCCAGTAGCATAATGCTCCTTTGCCTGAATCATTAGGCATTATGGCATTATGGCTAGTGACAAAAGAGGCCCAAAGTGCCAGGTAGTAACCTCAATGTCCAGTTAATTGTGATCGCTGTTGTGCCCCCACTTCCCCACTGGAAGAATTCCTTCCTTGAGAATTAATATCTTTAGGCTGGAGACTCCAAAGCTGCAAAAGCAGGAAGCAAAACATTTTGGAGTAAGTTATTAAGGGATAATAGAGAAAGAAAACAATTTTACCCTTTATTCCCAAAATTGTATATTCTAGCTGAAGGGAAAACAGTCCCATTATTGGTTTCTGGCTCAGAAAATATGTGGAGCTGTATTGCTTTTTCCCAGATCCATAACTACTAGCGCCACAACTGAGTCTTCAGTAGGCTGTTCCACTGCCCCATCAGGCCAGTTAGTTTGGGGTTATAAGACAGATAAGACCAATGGATGTGGTGGTTGTGCATTTATTCTTTTGCTGTAAAGTGAGTTTCTTTGTCAGAAGCAATGTTGAATGTGATGCCTTGATGGAGAAAAAGATGTCCAGCAAATCCACAGGTGATGTTGCAGGTAGAATCATTGCAGATTGCAGGAAGGGTAAGCAAATAATATGTAAAATAAGTGTCAATTCTGTGAAAAAACATTTCAGACTTTGTGATGGAGTGTTCCAATGTGATTACTTGTCACCAAGGGGTTGACCAGTCTTCCCAAGGAATGATGCCACACTAAACACTCCCATGTTTTCTCTACTGTTGGTGTGTTGGGCATTCAACAGTGACTCTTATCCATGTTGCCAAGTCCGTACATAGTTTTAACTTATATCCTTTCTGCGAAGGCCACTTTATTCATAAACCCATAACTAGAGAAAGAGGCTGACTGAGATCCACCAAACAAATCATCTTGTCCACCTGATTAATAGCAGACTCCCTTATAGGGAAATCTTTTTGTGAGCATTCACATGGATACAAATATTCTCATACCCTGTGCTCATTCTGAGATAGTTCCGCCATGTACTTCTTCCTCAGTCTTCCCTGTCATTTGCTCCTCAAATGTACTTCCATTGACCGTCTGGCCAAATCATTAGCTGTTGCCCATAATTGACATAAATTTTACCTCTGCATATGTATCCTTCTAGTTAAAGGTAAGAACTAGACACATCACTGAAAGTTCTGCTGGGAGTATTCCCTTCCCACGTGTCTTTCAGAGTCACTTCAGAGTATCCTAATAGAGCTGCAGTCGTCCGATTTGGAGTTATGACTGCATTCCACATGAATCTTCTTTAAAATAGGCCTAAATTCATTCTTTCTTATAATTTGTGGCTTGAACTTCTCCATGGAGTTGAGGGAGAAGTAGCTGGGTATTGATAGTAGTTACCATGAGAGTCAGCCACATGTGAATGTACTTGGTCCTTAACGACCTGCTAAAGTCCAATCGCATATATAACACTTCCATTTGATGATGAAGAGCTGTAGCACGTGACCAAATTTATGTCTCAGTGGAGCACACAATAGCTTTTTCATGAGATATAGATCAAGTGGCCCGGTCACTTGGTGTTCTATGATAAGTTCAGTCTCCACTAGGGCCCAGTAATAAGCAAGGCACTGTGTTTTCAAAATGAGAATATTTCTCTGCAAAAGAAGGCATACTTTTCTATTCACATTCTAGAGCTACACTCTATGATTCTCTTATTAGGGTTTCCAAAGGTACTGTTATCAAAACCATATGAATTACAGATAATTAGATTGCAATTGTGTCTGGTGAGTCGTATTATTCAAATGGGAACTCAGCTTGCACTGCAGCCTGAACCTACTACAAAAATCTCTTCCTGTTTTGGGCTCCAGTCACAACTGGTACTGCTGGTAATCTAGGTAAATACTCAGTAAATGGGTGGAATAACACATATTCATATGTTGTCTGTCTGGTTTCCAAAATGAAAACTTCTTCAGCAGTCATTGTGACTCTGTCTTGGTAGTAGAAGCTAAAAGATGCATCAACTTGTCTTCCTCTTTAAATAGGATGTCTCAACATTTCCCAGATCACTGGACTCCTAGAAATCTCACTGAGGTAACACGCTCTGAATTTCCATAGGATTCATTTCCCACTCTCTAACATTTTTATATTTCACAAATTCACCATGAGAGTTTTCTACTTCTGGGTCCAATGAGCATTTTCATCAATGTAGTGGACCAGTATGATATCCTATGAGATGGTGATGTGATCAAGGTCCTTTTAGACAAGATTAGTCTTTTCAAACTCTAATGTGCTCCAAATCACCTAGGGATCTTGTTAAAACGCAGATTTTGATTTAGTAAATCTGGAGTGGGACCTAAGTTTCTGTGTTTTTAAGTCTCCCAGGTGATAGTGATCATGCTTTGAGCAGAAAGAGACTGGTTTCTGTGGGAGAGCAATAAAGTTGGCATCTCTCTGAGTGAAGTCGTGGTGGTATAATGCTGTCTCTTCCAAGTGAAAGCAAACTGATTCTGGTGATCCTGTCAATTGATATAGAGAAGACAGAAGATGCCAAATCAATATCTGCATGTCAATCTGCAAGGTTCATATTGGACAAGCCCCTGTAAAGAGACCAAAAGGAGTCACCCCTTGATTAAGTTTGTGAAAATATACTTTCATTCTCCAAGAGCAATCTATCTTCTGCACAAGCTAAATAAAGAGATAAAAGAGAATTAATAGAAATCAGCACCTTCCATCCTTCAAATATTTGATGGTAGAACTAATCTCTGCATTTCCCCAGGAAAGCATTAATATTTTTATTGACTATTTTGATAGAAAATGTATTCCAGGTGGTTCCACTGGCCCTTCCTACCATAATAGCGTCCATTTCTTGGATGAAAGAGTAACCAGAGTATCCAGTGTGCGTATTGTGCCAGTTGCCAAGTGTATCTGCCCCTTCTACACATCAAAGATCTGGAGAATAACTACAGAGTAGGGCTATAGATCCACTGGTCTTATTATAAATGGTCTCAGGCTTAACTTTCATTTATCAACTGAACTTTTTAAGTCCATACTCTGACTGATATATCAGGTCCACAGAAGACTAGTGTTTGCATTAATTTTTAAGATGCAGACTCTAGTCTCTGCCTAGTCTGGGTATTTCTGTTTATCTAAAACACAGATAATATAATAAATAACCATTTTGGGGGAAAGCTTGGAAGAAGATATATAGATCATACTTGTGGTAGTCTTGTAGGACCCTTCTTCAAGGAGCCCATACTTACCCTTTATTCAAGGAACTCTTTGTCTGTATGGTTTGGGAATTGAATGAAGAGTCATTAGTTCCTCCTTTGGTGTCTGAAGTCAGATCTCCATTCACCAGGACCAGAGGGTGGTGTTTTTCTCCCCACTTACATGGATTAAATACATCTTTATAAGGCTGTTCATCTATTTCAGTCATAGGGACATCATGATCACTACTAAAGATTTCCACACGCTAAATCAAACCATGGTGAATTTAGTTATAGATCTGATACCTATTACAATAATAACATTGATCTTATTATAGATGCTTAAGCCCTGCCACTTAGTCATCTCCCACTCTTGGATGCCAGCATCTTCCAATAAAATCAAGGAAGCTTCTTGTGTGGCTGCCTCTCTCACCATCATTCCTGGCTTGCAGAGGAAAGTCATGACAAATCCTCTAAGGGATGCTGGTGTTACCCTTATCAAGTCATTTCTCATTACCTTAGAGAAAAGTGTGTCCTCTTAGCCCTCCCGGGAGCATAGTGTGGTTGGGTTGTGTGCAGGAATTGATACAATAAATAAACTTTATCATTCTTATCTTCATAAGTCTTTGAATTCTTTCCCTTAACAAGAAAGTTCTAACAATTCAAACATCACAGAAAGTAGGCTAGTGTTGAGTCTTATTTTCATTTAAATAACCAAGTTAATTATTAAATACTAGCCTATTGAGACAATGCATTGAATGCAAAATCTGCACTAAACACATCCATATTAATACTTTATATTTCTTTTTCCCCTGTTCTACACTCTTAAAATCCACTTCCCTATACATTCTCTAGATTCTGCCAATATAAACAGGCAAAAATCTTCTTTCAGTCGAGATGCTATCTATTCCAGAGTCAGGCTTTATAACCATTTTCTGGAATCTGTAGGGATTTGTCTCAGATCAAGAATCTAGAAGCAGCAAAAGGTTGTGGAGATGGGTCTTAAGAACTGATATCCCCTTGCAAGGCAGCTGTTTCAGATAAGGTCCCTCAAAGTTCTTTAGGCAAGGAAAGGCTAGCCTCCCTTTGACAGATAGGTAGTGAGGCCTCAGTCACAAATGCATTCATGGAAAGAGAGGAAGTCCATTCAATCAGCACCGTTTAACCTGTGGCCTCAGACAGACATGCCTTAGTTTTGTACAAAACTCATATTAAGAATTTACCTGTGGTGTAACTAAAATTTATACACTTTGAAAAAATAATTGTGTATTTAAATGCTATACTTCCATTTAGTCCCAGGCATTGGTAACTTTTGTCACTGTATTCGCTATTGACATTTTAATTATCTAATAATTGTATAACTTAAAGCAAAGAGAAAATCCTACTAATTGTTTAGATAGATTTGTTTTGCTTGTAGATTTATTTTGTTTGTAATTTCCTTCTATTGCTGTTGCAGTTTGTATTTAAATGCTATATATTATACTTTCCAAGAAATAACTCTAAAAATTATCTAATGACTTCTTTCCCACCCACCTAACAGTCCAGCCCCTGAGTCAATGGGCTTCAACTCAAAACTTGTGGAAAACCTGGTCTCCTAAATTTACACAGAAGAGCTCAAACTTGATATGCTTTGATGATTAGTGAAGAAATGCTTTATTTTATTTTAAAATATTCCAATAATATAACTGAACTATTATATTAAGAAATAGTAAATCATATAATCACATTTGAATATATAGATACACATGTGGTCAGACCACAGACCAGGATTCTTTCTGGGGAGTTGTTAAGAACCATCATTTAAGCTACCATTGAAATTATCTTAAGATTAACTTCCAAAGAGAACAGCATTAAAATGCATAATCCTCACCTGCATAATGTTGCTCTGGAAATCACTGTCTCCATTTAAGAACTGCTTCTATTTAGCAAAGATAAAAAATGTGCCAGTGTTTAATTCTCCAGACAGGCACCATCAAATGTATATGCATGTCCCAAATAAGGAGGCAACTTCACTGAGCCAGTTTTTCAGCTTGTATAAAGTTTATAATGGAATGCTAATTCTCTTGACATTAATGCATGTTTATTTATAAGCAACCCAAAATGATTGAAAATAAAAAGTGTCAAGTAATAAATTATGTGAAATAGACATATTGAAAAAGTGAAATGATATAAAACCACATACAAAAAATAATCACAGCTTTTTTTCTAAATGGATGCCTGATTGCTTTTATATTCCCCCTGAAGGTTTTCCTTCAGCCTCGAAGGATAAATTACACAAAAAGGACAAGTTTCCATTAATCTGCAGGCTGACTTTTATAATAAAAAGAGAAAAATGTTTAAATAATACTAAGGGTGGGTCAGAGTGGCAAAAATCAGGAGACAAGAAAGGAAGGTTGGTGTGACATCCTTAATTTGTGTGGGCAGAGATCAGGAAATTTACAAGTTAAAACTGTATTTTGCTAGTGAAATGTTGCTTATAAAAAATAATCAGCCCTTGGGGATGAATTTAATCTTTCTTAAAATGATACGCATTGAGTTGATTAATTAACTGCTTGATTTATTAGTGACCCCCATGCATACACTTCAACCTGGGATTTAGAGATTTGGGGAAGGGCAATCGCCTGCCTGCAGATCCAGCTCTCTGTAGACATCAGTTATGTTCTAGTGGCTACAGGAATTAATGTCTACATCATCAAGAGTGTGAAACTGCATGTATAACAGCTGATCAGGTATCTGGAACACAGCTTATGATCACGAGTCTTAGCTATCTAAGAAAATACAAGCAATCAGAAAAGATTGTTCACATGCTCTATCCACCTCATGTACCATCCACCTGCGTCTGCATCTTTATTATCTGTGTCCTATGAGTAAGGATGAACCGTGCACATACCTACTGAGACCCACTTCTCCACTTATGCACTGTCCCACTGAAGGACATTGCTCCAGAATTGACTCTTCTCTCCTGCATCTTTATTTTACCTTCTCTATGCGATCATTTACATGACCATAAGACATCCTGGAATATCTGCATTTTTCTGAATCCCTCTCTTGACCTCACCTTCCCCTCAAGCTTCTGCCCGTTCCTCTGCTCCCTTTTATAACAAAACTCCTTGGAGAGTTACCTATATTCAGTATCTTTACTTCTTCAGCTCTCATTTTCTCTTGAAACCTCTTCCATCACAACTTTGTCTCCATCACTTCCAGACAAATATCTTTTGTCAAGACAACCCAAGGCTTCTTTGCTGCCAGATCCAACAGGAAGTTCTTAGGTCTCACGGTACTCATTCTCCTCAGCACTGTACACCCAGTTGCTCCCGTCTACAAGATATTCTTTCTGTAGTTGACTGCCAAGGCGCTGTTCCCCCTGGTTCATCTCTTGTCTGCCTGGCTGCTCCTTCTCAGATTTCTTTGCTGGCTCTTCCTCACCTCCCGACCTCCATCTCTCCTGTGAACTCCAAACTGCTGCATCCACTGCCTGCTTGACGTCTCCACTTGGATATCCAGTTGTCACCTCAAACTCAACATGTCCAAAACTGAACTCCTGACTTCTCTCCTGAAGGCCTTCCACTGCCTTCCCAATCTCCATGTGCTCAACTCTATCCTTCCAGTTTCTTTGGCCAAAAGCTTTGGAATCATCCTTTATTCCTTTCTTTCTCTCACAGGCCAACTCCAAACCATCACCAAATCCTGTCAACTATACCTTCAAAATACTTCAGACTCAAAGCACTTCTTACCAACTCACCACTGCTGTCCTGGTCCACATCACCATCATTTCCTGGACTATTGCAAAATTCTCCTAATGGATCTCCCTGGTCCCACCATTATTTCCTTTCCTTGGTTCTCCACACAGCAGCCAATATGATCCTTATAAACAGTAAATCAGGTCACAGCACTCATTTGCATGGAACTCTTCAAAGATTACTATCTTAGAAGCAGATTTCTTGGTCAAATGATTTATTAACGAAGCGCTGTGAGAGGAGAACATTGAGCGATCGGGGAGAGTACGGCATGCAAGTGGAGGAAGCCAAGCTGAGAGAGTGATTTCTGGCATGTCCCAGCCTCAGCCTTGTCCCTCAGGGGAGATCTGGAGCACACATTTCACCTGAGAGTCTGTCCCTACAAAGCAAGGAAGCTGGACCTTCACACTCCCCCAGCCATCAGTTATTGGCCTCAGGCCACTCTTCTTGCTGCTCCTCAAACAAGCCAAGCTCCTTCCCTATTCACTTTTCCCCTGGCTGAGATGTTTGCACCCAGACGTCACCGCGGTCTGCTCCCTTATTGCCCACCAGTCTCTGCTCTAATGTACCCAACACAGAAGCCTCCCCTGGCCACTCCGTCTAACAGAGCAATCCCATCCCCCACTCTGGCTCTCTTTATGCCCTAACTTATTTTATATTTTCCTTAGTACTTAGTATCTCTTGATAGAAATACATATCCAGTTGACCTCCCCCACTGGAATGCAGGTTCCATGCAGGCAGGGGCTCTGTTTTATTCACTGTAGTACCCCAGAGCCTAGCACAGCACCTGGCACACACAAGCCCTCCGTAAATACTTGTTGAATGAATGAGGAAAAATGGAGCCATCACACAGCATCACACAGAAGATTAATCTTTAGGACAACCTGGACCATCCCCCTTAGGATAGGAAACAGAATTTAACTGCTTTGCTTATATGAAGTCCTATGCCTAAAATCTTAGGAGGCAGCTTTTTGCCACATAAATCATTAAAAAGAAACACAGTACCTGCACTGCTATTCATTTCAAGCTCACTCTGCAAGTTGGTGAAGTGTCTCCCCTTGGCCCTTGGCAGTCAGTGGTGGGAACCTGTTTCAATGCTATTGTAGACACAGTTCTTCTGTGACCAGAGATCCCACCACAGCAGGAAACAAAGAAAAGGCAACAAAACTTGTATGAACAAAGTGTCCTGGACACCAAGAGCGAGCTGCTTCCGGGTCTGACATCGGTGCCACTATTCCTCTTAAAACCCCTGAGATTCTGAAACCAATTATTAGAGCCTGAGATGAGACAACAGTCAAGCTTTTTTTCTCAGTAAACGAAAGACTCCCTCCCACTCCCACGAGCCATGACCCCTCCCAGAATCTTTTCACTTAGATGTTTCCAAATGGTAAAGAAAAGCTGGAAGGAGAGAGTAAAATTATTATTTATTTTTTTACAGGTAAGTAAGAAAGTACAGTTCGGAGTTGAGGTAATGCTAAAACAAACTGTAACAAAACTTTCTTCTGAATAATTCATGTTAATAAGTTATCTTTGGAAATCAAAGAGGGGACAAAGGGAGCACAAGTCTGCAAAACAAGGATCGCCTCCCACAGGGATGCCGAGACCTCCAGCTGCGTGCTCATCTATGCACCCAAATCCGAGTGGATGCAATGAGAAGCATATTCACAGAGCCCTTGGGTGGAACTTTATTGTGCTTTCATATTTTCCTGTATTTTAATATTGAATGAATAGTCCCCATACAGTGTCTCCTGTAAATTAGCTCCTTTCTTCCTAAAAGTATTAGGTTCTCTAAAATGACATGCTTAAGTAAAAGAAGAAATAACATAATAGGGAAAATTGGGACTGTTGATTGCAATACCAGAGCAAAAGCATGACATTGCCATTCTTCTGGTATTTGGTTTGTATAACCACAATACTAGTATTTCATTAAAAAGGCAGAGATGGGGACCATCTTCCACACTCTCTGCATATGGCGTCACTCCAGACAGAGGCCTTGGTACCTGTCCGACGTCCTTCTATGCTTTGGACTTGAGTGTCTCCAAACAGGATGAATACAGTAAAAGGTCCTGGTTAAATAAACTGAAAGAGGTGAAAAAAAAAAAAAAAGGATCTGTCTGTGAGGAAAGGAGGAGAGGGCTGGGAGCAAACCCTGGCTGGCCCTGGGATGAAGGATGATAGTTTGCTAGAGCTGCCATAACAAAGTACTGCAGATAAGTGGCTTAGACAACAAAGATTTATTGTCTCACAGTTCTGGAGGCCAGATGTCCAAAATCAAGGTGTCAGCAGGTCTGGATCTTCCTGAGGATGTGAGGGAGAACCCATTCCATGCTTCTCTCCTAGCTTCTGGTGGGTTGCTGGAAATCTTTGGCCTTCATTGACTTGTGGCAACAAAGCTCCAGTCTTCACATGGCTTTCTCCCTGTGTCTCTGTCTCTCTGTCCAAAGTTCCCCTTTTTTATAAGGAAATCATCATATTGGATCATGGCTCAACCTAATGACCTTGTCTTACTTGACCATCTGTGAAGACCTTATTTCCAAACAAGATCACATTCACAGATACTGGGAGTTAGGACTTTCACATTTTTTTGAGGGATGTGATTCAATCCGTAATAAAGGAAAGTATCATTGGTGGGAAGAAGTGGGATTTGGACCCGAAAACTGCCCTTACCCTGTTCCCTTCTTCTTTAATCCCTTTATGACATCCTCACCCAGGTATCTGTAAGCTTATGGAGGGCAGGGGTCCCGGATGCACTCCATTCAAAGACTCCTTCAGGCGGCTCTGCAGTTAGATGGAGGGCCTGACTCAAGAAATGCAAACAAGTAGTGTAATATACTCAATTCCACCAGAAATCTAGGAAATGGGAATTGAAACAGTAATAAAATATACTGAAAGAACTATACAAAGGGGAGTGATGTGGCTGGATTGCTTTCTAAAGAAAAGCTTCATTATTTCAAAATTTTAATGTCATATATCGTTATGGACTGATACCAACATTCAACGAGTTCAGATTTAAGTTTTTATAATAGAAAAGAATTAATTACACCCACAAAATTTTCAGTGTGTAAAAATGACTCAGACTTCCAAAACAATGAGATTCCAGTGGTCCTAATTGGGATGACATGCCTAATTGGGAATAACCAGACAAAAAACCATCCCAACGATTTCCAGCATACCTTATATGGAGCCAAAATAAGTGGATTTTTAGAATTAAGCACTTTGAAAAGAGGCTGGGCTTAAAAGTCAAAAACGTTTAAATAATTCCTTCTGAAATGACCTGATTCACCTCTCTTATACCAACCAGGAGGTGTAGTCTATAAATACCCAGCAGTTTCACCACCGAGTCTGGCCAGTGAGGGTTTCTTGGATGAAGGCGGGCAGTGCAGGCTAGTCGTTTAGCACTTTGCCTTTGGAGAAAGACAGATCTCAGGCCCACTCTTTTCTAGCTCTGAATCTTGGCGAGGTCCCCACACCTCTCCAAGCCCCAGTTTGTTCATCTCTAAAACAAACTGATGGATGCACAGCTTCTGGAGGCCTGGCGAGGATAAAATGAGATGATGCATGGACAGCTGTAACGCACCAGGACCTTGGCTGGCATTTTCTAAGAGCTTGGTAAACAGTGAGTATCAGTATAAAAAGCCCAGGAGAGTGGCTCCTTCAGCTTCTCAACTCCATGCGAGAAAAAACGTGTGATGTATTAACTTCTAAATCGACATGTCCTTTTACACTGCCTTTTGTGCCACTAATGAAAGGACATGCCTTTTTTCAAATGCCAAAAGTCCTACAAAGGAAATAACTGAAAATTATATACTCATACCACCTTGGCACCCCTCCCCCCAAGAGAAAGAATGGCTTTTCATTTATAACCACTGGACATCTTACTCCAAGAAGAATTCTCATCATATTACAGACTGATGTCGTCTGAACAAAGCCTATTAGAAATCAATACCACAGTGCATCTTTCCTAGTTGTCCCAAATTTCAAAGAGCTAGATTACCCTGCTGTGTATTTCTTTTTCCAATTCAAAGCTTACAAGAAGCTGACAAGAGAAACTGGCCCGTATAGTTCAACTGACTTTAGTGAGAAACAGCACGTTCACTGGGTAAATACAAAAATGAGACTCAGACCTCCCAAGGCCCAGGATTTCCATGCTAGTTGACCTGTCAGAAAATATATAGCAAAATAAATAAAGATTTTTAAAAATGAACAATTCGCAATGCTCCTAAGGAATGGTGGTGTCCAAAATTAAGATGGTACAAAGGGCAAAAAAGTTTTAAATAAATGTTAGGAACCAGACATCAGTGTTTTATGTTATATGCATTTAAGGCCAGTGTGCTATCTCTCTTTTATGTCTTGCATCTGTTCTGATTCTTCAGTTTGGCTTCAAATATGTAACTATGTGGTGACTCCTACCAGTTCATTTATTTTTGACGGAAGGCTATCAAGAAGCCAAAACTCTTATGTTAGGCTAATTTGGTTTCTCTTATAATACAATGCATTTCCTCACCTCAAAGCTGGCTTGGTTTATTGTCTCAGTGTTAAGAATATGCTTTCTGAGGTAGCAGTGGATTCCCTGAGTTACTGGAAGAGCTTGGTTTCCCAAGGGTTTCACAAACAGAGTTTCCTTTGCCTGAGTGATCAAACGATCCTAATATGATCTGGGCACTGTGGGTAACGCAAAGACAGTAAGATGCTATCCTTGCCCTTAGGAAACCAACAATTTAAATAGGAAGCAATGCTTCAAAAACCACAAAGACAAAAGGTAGGGTACGGTAAGTACCACACGTGCTGTAGCCAGCACAGTCTGTGTGTTCACGGCAGAGGAAGGTGCTCTGACTGACGAGACAAGCTTCAGTTGGAGGAGGATTGAAGGGTTGAAAGTCTCAGGTTGAGGAAGAGTGAATGTCCTGAGCAAAGCTGTGGAGATGCACGTGAACTAAATACGGCTGGAAGGAGACAAGTGGCCTGCTTTGGGTTGTTTAGCAGACACCATTGATGTTCTGCCCTGTATATCCCAGGCCCTGCTGAGTTCACGCATACCCATGGGAGACAGTGTCTTACACGCAGACGACTTCCCACTTCAAGTTCCCCTTCTCTCTGCTTCTCTGCTTGACAGGAGGGAGGGTGTTAGACAGCAAGAAGGCAGCAGGTTCAATCTAAAAATATAAAAATGTGTGTGTGTGTGTGTGTGTGTAGGCTTAACACCCCCAGAGTAAAACCTCAGCCCATGGGAGTCGGAGTTGGTGAGTAATGACCCCCCACCCCCTGTCCTCTAGTATGATGACCCTGAAGTATGTTCCTCTTCACTTTCCCAGGAGATTCTGGTGGGATTGAGCCCCAGGTGCCCACAGCCATCACCCACTGTTACCTCAAGCTCTTTGGACTCCTCTCCCTTCTCTCTTCTCTGCTTCCTAAACTACCTGCGTGCAAGGACCTGTCTCAGGGTCTGTTTTTGGGGATACTGAAACAAAGTCAGGTGGGGTAGAGTGATATTCCATGATCTGGTCCCTGCAGACGCCTCCAGGAGAAGTTTCTGTTTCTCAGGATCATCAGCACTTCAGCCATAACCTCCCACGTGTAGTTCCCCAAATGTGTGTGCTTGCTCATCACAGGTCCTTTGTTTGTGCTCTGCCCGCTAAGAGAAATAGTCCCCATGCCCATTCCACTTCCAGCTGGCCTACAGAAGTAATATTTACCCATCAAGATTCAGTCCAGGCATGACCTCCTCTGTGCCAACGCTCCTCCACCCACCTTTGCCAGTCCCTAGCAGAGCTGGCCATGCCTTTGTCTTCATACCCATGCCTCTGCCATAGCATCTATCTCATGATTTGAAAACAGCTGTTCTACCTGCCTGTGACTTAACTGTGAAGTCCTTAGGGCAGGCTGGCACTTCTTCCTTCTTTTCTCTGAATTCCTAGCAACTAACCATGAGTCTGGTAAATAAACAAATGCTCAATAGTTGTTTTTTTGGAATAACAGTATCTTAGGAGTGGTACCCGCTGTGAGTGCTGGTTGTCTGGTTTCCTAGAGAGATCTGTGCAACTGGATTTTATTTTCAGAGGCCTTGTTTGCCCTTATTCTCAACCTAAACTTCTCAGGACTGGGAAGCACAGAAAACCGAAACATGAGAGAAATCTGCTAATCTACTGCAGCCCAACTGAATACTTACGTCCCCCCGCTCCACTGTAGCAGAAATGCAGAGAAAGCCTGCTTATATATTTTCACCCTCATTGTGATAATAGATCTTCCAGGAACTAATTTTCCTTTTCACAACATATTTTGTCATGATAGCCTCGTTCTCAAAATTTCCAGCTGCTTTAGTTTGCATTCTAACGCTATTCACTTCCTTTTCTCATCTCATCAGTTTAATTCTTGTAGATTTTCTCCCATCTTGCCTATCTCTAGAGTCAGAGCTTTTGTTTGATTCAACTTCCTGAATTTATTTCCCACTAGCTGCCTAAGTAAACTAAAATCTCCATCAAAAGATGAGGCTTCAAATGATAAATTCCAAAATCCGTCCCAGCGCCTTTCACTGATCTGCTCCCTGGTTTTTGCTGACCTGTCCCGGTGTCCCACCTTTATTTTGGAATTTTTCTTTTGCTTTCCTTTCTCCTTTTCTCTTTTTTCTCTCTACCCTTATAGGTAGGAGCGCCAGTGTTCTGTCCTCAGTCTCTGCGTCTCTCTGTAAGGTCTCTGCAGCAGCTACATGCACTCAATGCTGTAACTAGCTGTGCTCACTGGATGACTCCCTTGATCTCCGGCCCTAAGCTCTCTGATAGAGCTTGAGTTCTGCCACCCAGCTTCCTGTTTAGTGTCTACACTTTGTGCTCTTTGGATGACAAACTCATATTAAGAATTAAATGCATCTTCTTTCTTTTCCAGTTTCTACTTTCTGTAGCTCCTTGATTGCAGCCATCTTACTCATCTATGACTGTCTCCCCTCTGCTTCCCCTCATAATCCATCAGACACAAAGTCGTAAAGAACTTACCTCCAGAATATCCAGTGCATCTGTATCAACTGCTCTATTCTTACTGCCCCTGCCATCTTTAAAGGCCCTCCTTACCTTTATTTGGAACCACTGCAGTGGCTTTCCAAGTGGTCTCTCTGCTTGAATCTGTCCTCTGTCAATGTACTCTGTTCAGACCACTAGGAGAATTTATTAGTGTCACCATTCTGCATTACGTATCAAAGAAAACCCTTGAATGGAAGTCTAGAAACCTCAACTCTAACAAACTGAGTAATAATCATTTTTACCCCCCAGGACCTCACTCACTGTACCAGCTTTAAAACGTGAAAAATGGACTAAGTGATTTCTACATCTCTGTCTAGCTCTACAGTTTTTTTAAATACCCTTACTGAGATATAATTTACATATTTCATACAGTTTACCTGTTTAACATGCACAATTCAATATTTTTGAGTCTATTCATAGAATTGTGCAACTACCATTTAATTTTAAAATATTTTTATCACCCCTAATATTTTATTTATAATATTATTAATATTTTATCACCCCATTTAGTAGTCACTCACCATTTTCCCCAATCCTACCCTCCATCTTACTTTCTGTCTCTGCAGATTTGCCTGTTTTGGACACATTTCACATAAATGAGAGCAAACAATACAAGGCCTCTTGTGTCTGGCTCCTTTCACTTAACAAAATGTTTTCAAGGTTTATCCATGCTGTAATACATATCAGTGCTTCACTTTTATGGCTGAATGATATTCCATTTATAGATATACCACATTTTGTGCATCCATTCATCAGCGGATGGACATTTGTATTTCCACTTTTTAGCAATTATGAATACTGCTTATGACAGCTCTAAAATTTTAGACATTATTCTTATCATTATACAAGAGAGAAGTAGAAAAATGTTCCATTTTTTGTTATTCTTTACAGATTAGCTGTAAAAACATCTTTACACAGGGATGGAGAACGCTCAAAGGAAAAGTCTACTGACAAAAGTCTAAGGACATGTCTCACTCCCCCCCCCTCAAAAAAACTTAAAGAAGTTTCTGTTACTGCTATCAACTGTGTAGTCATGTCTATTAAAAGCCACTTGTAAATAGCTAACTTCAGCTCTGGCATGCCATAGATTAGGCATATTTGTTTTCCAGGGAAGATTATAAATAGAGGGGGAAGGGGGGAGTGAAACAGAATGTATTTTGCAAATGAGCCCAGATGGAAAACTAACAGATGGCCATGCACTGTATTTTGTGTGTTCAGACCTACATTTAAATTAAAAATTTTCATAATTATGATTAACGTCTGTAGCAACACTAGTTTTCCTGTGGTGGCATCATATATCATGTATCGGAGGTATTGAATAGAACATTTTCATGAAAAGGTTTCAGACTTTATACAAATTTTGGTACTTGCCTGCCCTACACTTAAGATGGAAACAAAACAAAACCTCGCTCAGCAACGATGGAGAGTGCCGAGAAAACTTCAATGCAAGTGGACTTTCTATAATAAGCCCGTCTGCCGCCATCTGGCTTTTCCTCCCATGTTAAAACTCAAAGCCAGTCATTCTGTGCAGAGGGGGAAATAATGGGCCCTTATTTGCATGGCTATTTTTTTTAGATTCTGATGTGAAGAGTTTTCTCTTGGAGCACACACGCTTTTTGGTTTCCATCAATACAAGTAATACATTTATTTTCTGATGGTAGATGTGTCCTCTTGTGCGATATCCAGCCTTATTTGCTTCTCTCCTTTTCCCCTTTCCCTTGGTGATTCTGTGTCTTCTTATTTCCCCAGTCTTTGTAGAGGTGGGCAGGGTTGAGGAGTGTCTATGAAATTTCTGTTCATCTGAATCATGACTATGGAGCCTGCACAATGAGTGTGAAAGCAGACTCACTCTTGCTAGGACCTTTGGTCAATTGGGTGGACTTTGTGCACTGGAATTGACCTCCTTGTGCCAACTCTGATTCAGGATGTGTAAAATGGGGGAATCTCACTCCTCTTCAGAGGGTGTCTCATCTACTCTACCTCTTCTTGCTTTGCCGTGGGGCTCTGCTCTGGGATGAATCCAGGCTGCCTCCCATTTAGGGGGTTCCTTATTCTTACCTCCTACTCTTCTGACATACTTGTCCCCTCATTTTGGATTTCCACCTCCATCACAACATCAGAACTCTGCCCATTTTTGACTTACTACTCTGC
Organism: Equus quagga; assembly: GCF_021613505.1. Lineage (NCBI taxonomy): Eukaryota > Metazoa > Chordata > Mammalia > Perissodactyla > Equidae > Equus > Equus quagga. Next base: position 104,570,060 of record NC_060272.1, read on the forward strand.
CTTAAAGTTGGCATTTTGCCTTGAGCAGGATTCTTCCTCTCCCAACATAATTTTTCTTTCTGGAAGTAAGAGACAAGGGACACACTTCTGCTATTTGGCTCCAACACAACACATTCTTCTAGGTGACTCCTCCTAGCCTTCCTCTGACCAGGCTATCCCTCTAGTGGAAAGACTCTGTTGTGGAGTTCCAGCTGGACAGACTGCCTACTGCACCATCTTGGGTACCACTGACCATAGTAGGTCTGCACTTAGCAGGAGATTTTACTTTACTGATATCCTAAAGCTGCTGCATTTTAATCAAGCCCACAAGCAATATTGACAAACATTCGGAGTTTAAATGGTAGTAAGACCCAAGATTTACCTTTGAGACAACAGTTTATTCATGTTAACAACATCCATTAAGTCTGGGAAGAGACATTGAAGAAACTTTCTTTTACATGCTTTCAGCTTTTAAAGAAGTTATAGGGGGCAAGGGAGATAAAACCCAGCTCTGGGATTCCAGCCCTTTAATTCATGCTTTCTGGTTTTTTACTCAAAATTTTACCCTCTAAATATACTAGAGAGAAAAGGATGTAAGGTGGAGATGAGAGTGTGGACCAAATGAACAAAGGCTTTAAGATATTTAACTTACAATTTGGAAAAGTTAAGTTAGAGTTTTGACAAAAAACTCATCCCAACTCTTTTCAGGTTCTCAGATATGAGAGAGAATCTGAAAAGGATAAATGAGAGGGATGAAACAGCAGCAGCCTACTTTGTAAGTCAAGCCAGCAGCTATGTTCTGTGAATACTTTAAAATATCATATGTGCCCATATATTGGAGAATGAACATATTTGATGCCAAAAAAAAAAAAGTCTTGGAAGCACTGCTGAGCACTTAACAACATCACTAATTATTTGTGTAACGTTTGGCAAACAGTCAAAACCAGAATTTTTTTTCCGATAAACATATTTTTACACATTTGTCCTCCCTACGAAAATAACTAGTTGAGATGCATATATTTTCACTTGCACATGTTTGCATTGCTGAGGCACAAACCCATCCTCCCTTAAAAGGTTCATTTCAAAGTTATTAGCTAATTCATAAGCCCAGCAAACCTGGGGGCCCACAAGCATATGCTTTGCATTGAAATACCAACTTGGTAATCAAACGAGGAGCAATCTAATATGAGCTTTCAAGGCAGGTGAATTTGACTGTAAATCATCGTTCTGCACATAGGTTTGTATTTTCTATTCTTAATTACATCTGTGCAAATCTCCATTTGTTTATGGTTGCCTAATACATCGAGTGGCCTATTTGCATTCCCAGAGGCACATTTCCATGGTGTGCACTTCTCTGAGAAAAGAAAAAAAAATTGTTTCAACCATTAACTTGAATATTAAGTGCAAAAAGAGATATAGAAGTGAGTGCTCTTCAATTCGGCAAATACTTAGGGAACACCTGTGCCAAGTGCTGAGAGGGTACACAGGAAATCCATTTCACCCAACTCATGAAGCTCAATTTCCTCATCTATAAAATGGGAGTACTAGAAAAGAAAGAAGCACTCATTTAAAGTGCTATAGAAAAATGAGTAAGAAGTAGCGGTTGCGGTAGTAAATTGCAATCCAATACTTTTTTTTGCCAGCACCACTTAATTACACATATTTTTCTATGAGAGATTTTGTGAAGGCGACAGGAAAAAACAGAAGGCAACTGCTTTTGCGTTCAAGTTACCTAATTTTTTTTTTACTTTGCCAATCTTATATTATCTAAGGAATGATTTATGATAGCCAATGTCCGTCAAAAGTACACGTTATGTACAAAGAATACGAAGTTGGGGCGTTCCTTTTATTTGGGAGATGCTACTGGCTCTGTGATAACAGAATGAAAGCAGGGGACTGGCTAGCTCTAGGTAAGTTTAAGAAAGTGAAAAAAAGAAGACCTTCAGATGGCTTCTGGGTGACTCAATGGATTTTGTGAGATAAGAAAGCAAGGACTCATCTCGGATTGAAAATGGCGGTCTAAGTGTAGACTCCCTGGAACTGTGTCCCTCTGTCAACTGGAAAGCTACATGTCTTACCTACCACAGAGTGTCCTTATGGAGATCCCAACCCAAATGCATGTGAAAGCTCTTCGTAAACACCAAACAGCCAAATGTTTATCATTTTCCTCTTAATCTGAGTTTAGAGGATAAGAAACAAGGTTTTGAAGAACTTCAATAGATATCCTGCCTCAAAGGAATAGAAATAAATAAGTAAGCCAAGAGCCATGTTGGACTCCACCTGACTTTGACATTTACCTCCTGTTTATGCACAATGTTGTCTCCCCTGGCCATTGGTGCAGTGAGGGTTATGTACGGCGGCAAGCCTGAACCTGGATCCAGCCTTCCAACAACAGAATAAAACAGTAAAAATAAGTCTTCTGGTTCACTTTAAGAAAAATCGCCATCTCAATTCAGACCTCCAGTTCCTCCTAACAGGAAGAGGCCAGATGCTCTCTGAGATCTCTTCTGACTCTGATATTCCCTAAGTCAGAGGATAAATGAGTTCTCAACATCGGTGATATCATGCGGATCTTCTCTCCAGCATCATGAGGAACGAACATCAGAAGATGCTCCTAATGGGAGCTATGCTTTAAGGCCTTATGGTAGCCTTATCAGGTGGCCACCGAAAAGCCAGAGAGGCTTGTTCTGAAGAGCCAGATATTCTGCAGGCCTGGCTGATTGGCTAAGAACCTGCCATTCATTAGTCTTTTATCAGTTTCTCTTGTATCCTTCACATGCACTGCAGAGGTGTGATTTCCCCAGGTACCCACAGCCATGGCAGTACAGAGAATCATATTTGCAATGGCCTGTCAAGAGTGTTTCAGATTAGAAGTGACCACAATTTATGGCCTCAGAAGCCACAGGCAATTGACCTTCTGCATTGAAGAATCTCACTTGAGAAGAGCCAGTCAATGCTTCTTTATGCTCTTTGTTTCTCCTACACTTTCTCTCATCTGTCCATACCCTTCCTTCTTTTATTCATCCAATCATTAACATATTAAGAAATTGCTCTGTTAACGCTCTTTCTAAGGAGACATTTGCTGTTTAAACAATGGTCGTTTTAGTAATTGCTAATTGGCTGGAGAGCTGTGTCATTTTTGGAAAATGACCCCCCACCCCAAAGTGGCTTTCTCTTCCCAGAGTATAAAGTCTTAATTAGAAATGTAAGTTCTGAATCAAGCTGAAGAGGAAAATGTGGGTAAGAAAACTACTATTTTTAAGAACCAAGAGGTTAAGTAATTTGCCCATGGTCCCAATAAGTGGCAGGGTTGGAATTCAAACCCCAGCCTTTCTGACGCCAAAGCCTATATTTTTCCAGAGCCCCCCACTATTGCTGGGGATGAAAATTACCCAGAAAAGTGACCACTCACTAAAAGCTTCCTTCCTGCCTATCCAGGGGTTCCCGAAAGGCACTGAATCCTCATGCTTTTTAGTCCTGGTGATGCTCTCCGAGTCAGTGTAGCAGTAACTGAGTCTTAGGTCCTGACCTGCTGGCCTCAGCATCTTTATGTGCCTGTGTTCTGTAGTCATTCCATTACATGGCCCTGATTTAACGTTTTTCTACATTTTACATTCAGGATAAGTTGATTTCCTGGGAAATCATGATAAAGAGGCTTCATCACAATACAATAAGTTTGGTGCACTTAGTGCTTGGGGGTTTTAGCATCAGATGTGCATGTCCCAAGAGGTCCCTCTCTGTTCTCTGAAGGCCTTACCCTTACTTCTTGGGTGGTCTTAGCTATGGTAGCAGAAGTCTTCACGGAGCACAGGAAATCCTTCCATTAGTATCAAGTAGCAGAACAGGAGATGCTTGCCAGTAGCCTTGTGTGTAATCAGAGCTGTGGGTTGTACTGAGAAACTTCTATTTAAGAATTGAATGGCTGGGTGTCCATTTGTAGTGTAACATTCACTAAAGCAGTTTCCATGGGACAGGGCTTTTCATTGATCTCAGGTGTTTTGGGGGTTGCCCTATTCCATTTTATTTTGCCAGATGTTGCTTTACACAGAGAGTATAAATCCCAGATAACTAACACAACTGTGTGTGAACTATCTCCTCCTTTTATATTCTAGGAACTAACTGGTCTATTTCAGCTCTTATGTGTTGGGTTTATGAGAAATTTGGCTTCAATTAGCATTGTGTCAAGGTTTTGGAGGCTCATGCATTGCCAAAGCTTTGCAGAAGAAAAGTAGGATGTCCTTGTTTACCATGTCCTTCGTTTGCCCTGGTTATGGTCAAACCATACAAACTGGATCCATGTGGTGCCTTCAGGATGACACCTCTCTGTGGCTTCCTGGCCATGCTTGCACATAGGTCCCTTAAGTAAGCATCCCTTCTGCTTCCATTCACCACTAACTTTGCTCCCTAGAGACTGGCTGTCTTCTTCCTAGTCCTGCAGGAAGCAGAGCTGTGACGGTTACTTTCCATGCGTCAAGTTAACTGGGCCATGGGGTGCCCAGAAATTTGGTCAAACATTATTCTGGGTAGGTAAGTGAGGGTGTTTATGGATGAGATTAACATTTGAACCAGAAGACTGAGTAAAGCAGATTGCCCTCCCCAGTGTGGGTGGACCCCATCCAATCAGTTGAAAGCCTGAATAGAATAAAAAGGCTGGATTGAGCAGAACAAAAAGGCTTACTCCCTTCTGGGAGTAAGGGGAACTCCTTTTGCCTGACTGCCATCAAGCTGGGACATGGGTTTTCTCCTGCCTTTGGACTTGAACTGAAACGTGCTCTTCCTGGAGTCTGCCATCCGTTAGACTGGAACTACTCCATCAGCTTTCCTGGGTCTCCAGCCCACCAACTGCAGATCTTGAGACTTGTCAGCCTCCATAATTGCATGAACCAATTCCTTATAATAAATCAGTATCTATCTCTCTATCTCTCTATCTCTACCTCCTGTTGGTTCTGTTTCTCCAGAAAACCCTAACACGGAAGGATAGCTCTTCTCTGCTGTTGCCATTCACAGATCTCTCTCTCCTCATTCTCCTCTTCTCTTGCCCAGCCTTCCTACCTCTGTCAAACTTCCATCCGAGATAACTGAGTATCTACAAGGATCCCCTTGTGTTAGTTTCCCAGGCCTGCTATAACAGAGTACCAAAAACTGGGTGGCTTACAACAACAGAAATGTATTCTCTCACAGTTCTGGAGGCCAGAGGTCTGAAATCAGATGTCAGCAGGACCTTGCACTCTCTTAAGGCTCTAGGGGAAGATCCTTCCTTGTCTCTTCCAGCTACTGGTGGGTGCTGGCAACCCTTGGTGTTCCTCGTCTTGTGGCTGCATTACTCCAATTTCTGCCATTGTCTTCACGTGGCTGTCTTCCCTCTCTGTGTATCTCTGTGTCTCTAATTGTAATTCTTATAATTACAGTCTTTGGATTAGGGGCCACCCGAATACAGTATAATATCATCTAAACTTAAGTAATTACATCTGCAGAGATTCTTGTAGACTACTTCTATTTCATATGAAAATTGTCCCTTAAACATGCATACTTGTACACGCGCACACACACACACACTCCACCCTTGTAATGTTCACAGAGCCAGCTGTGATACGTGCTTGAACATAGATTAGGGAGAGGATAAAATAAAGAGAAACAATAAATGGTTAACGTCTTAAAATATTTGTCTGATTCATTTGTAAGAAGTGCCTATTGAAAAGCATCGCACAGTGTAACAGTTATTTTGACGTACACAGAAATGACTCCTGCTACCACTAGATGCCCTAGGGTGGAAAGGAGTCACACAAGGTTCCCTTCGATGCTAGAGGCATATGTCAGGTTTCCCGGGCACTGTGGGGATAGTATAAAAAGTCACCTGATCGGCTGCGTGATCAGCCTTGCCCTGGCCATATTTGCTTGCTTCTAGGTCCTCCCATAGTCCCCCATTCAATCTGCTGTAGCTATGGTAGCAGAGCTGATTTTACTACTGAGGAATACTAGGTGAGAAAAATCAACATTCCTCAAAAGGTGCCATGTACTTTCCTGCCAATTAAGGCTTTTTGGAGGCTTTGCTCAGCCTGTTCAATTCACTTCCATTTTCTATTCACAACTCAAGGTTTGTGTCCTCCAGTCCAAAAATGAAGTTCCCCATGACTTTTAGAGTCATCTGGATATGTTTATAGGAATGGAGGGTCATACTGGCAAGATAAGTTCACCTCTCTGGTGTAGGGCTGTAAGTGAAGATGAGTGAGAGAACCACTCCTCATCTCCAAACTCTGCCTCTCCCACCATCCTTTTGTGATTGAGCCCTCATAAAAGACAAACACAAATCTAAGCATCAACCAAATAACCCAGTCCTCAATAGCCTGAATATATAATTAACAATAACACTCCAAGTTCCAGTGTTATTCTCAACTGCTTGCTTATATGGGACCACCCTTCAAAGCCCCTCTTTCCCTCCAAGTATTTCTGGGAATCCACTTTTAAGCATATTACTCATTATAGAAAACACCTGTTATGCCCCACCTCATCCTCTGGACCATATTTTACTCCAACCATTACTGTAAGAACCACCTTCACAAGCATAACTTGAGAGCATGTAGCCTCAGCTGCACCAGGCTTGTTTTCTGTCACTGGCTTCTCTGATTCTGAGTAGGATGCCCAAGAGAAGGTACCCACCCCCATGTGTAAAACCTGGGCCAATGGGGGATGAGAGTTGTGCATAAATGTTTCCATCTTCCATAATCCTTTGAATGCATAAGTCTGAGGAGAATTCTACATAGTTTTTCAGAGAATCCCAGTAGGATGGAGACTCAATGGGTGATCAGTTCAATAATGTATTTTTGTACTGGCTTTGCATCTTTTCCTACTCAATCATTCCAGTCCCACACTCCTATTTCCTGGGATTATTTTCCAGAATAAACTACCCATATGCAAACCCTTGACCTGAGCTCTACTTAATGGGGGAACCCAGGCAAAGACACATATGCTAAAGATATTGCCTCTCTGCTGCAAATACAGAGTAACATCTGCCATATTCTTTCTTTTCTACTGAAAGTAGTCCAAATATGCTACACATGAACCCTACTTGAAGGAACCTCATCACTGTCCCCTCTGATAGTATTCCACATAAGGTTGATGATGTGTTAAGGGTGCTTCCTCGAAATGCTCCAAACCAGCAGAACTCAGTTCTGTTGAGAAGTGAGGAGAATGGCCCACTCCCCAACTCTGAGCTGCACTTTGTCACGTGGGTCCTAAAGCAGGACAACTTGGCCAAGAATGTTAAAAAGTCTCTGATGAGGGGCTGGCCCGGTGGTGCAGCACTTAAGTTCACATGTTACGCTTGGGCAACCCAGGGTTCGCCAGTTCGGATCCTGGGTGTGGACCTTTGCACCACTGGTTGAGCCATGCTGTGACAGGTGTCCCACATATAAAGTAGAGGAGGATGGGCATGGATGTTAGCTCAGGGCCAGTCTTCCTCAGCAAAAAAAGAAGAAGATTGGCAGCAGATGTTAGCTCAGGGGTAAACTTCCTCAAAAAAAAAATCTCTGATGAAAATAGCTTCTCTGTCTTTTGGTGTAATTTCTCTCTAAACAGGGAAAGCAGCTTAGACCAAGAGGACAAGCAGAGAAGGGCTACATGCTGTACATTTCCTCTATTCTCTCATCATCGTCCTCCCTCTCACCACCCCCCTTACAAAAACAAACAAACCAATTCTTCCCTTCTCCTTTAGTCAAAGTAAAATTTTGCATGCTACTGATTCATATAAAGAATTGCACGTTTGATTAGGAGGGTGTGGGGAGGAAGGTTATTTGTGATTCCATCCTGAATCAGCTAAATTCTGATTCTCAGTGTGGTATATTAATAAATTTTTACTTTCTATGTTTATCAAAATTTTACTTGTGTGCAGTACAAAATCCATTATTCTTTGAGTTTGTTACCAAAAGTAGCAGTTTCTGCCTCCCCATTCGCCTTCCATAAAAGCAGCCATTTTTTACTAGTTTAACTTGTTCTTTCACAGCTTACCTCCATATGTCTAAAAAACATTTGCTTCAATAATATTTGATTTTTAAGACATAACATTATTTATTTATTTATGACTTAGGATTATGAAGACTTTGCTTTCATTTTAACTCCATCTCTACCATGTTTATACTCTTTCTCTTCCCCTATCCTCCCAATAAAGTTATATTGATTTATTTGCATCAGTATCCAGTGTTTACTTTATTATGAAGAGGTAAACACTCTTCACAGCTGAGAAACTTTGGGGTTCTTTTTCCTAGACAACTTTTTTCTTTGCCTGGAGTTAATAATGTTTGTTGTTTCTGCTTTTTTATTTGTATAGTCTTGAGTATATTCATCACCATTTTAAACCCAACTTTCTGACAACTGTCTAAATATGCTGTCAACCCATTTGCACATGAGGCATTCCATCAGTTTCATCTTCTTGGAGGATTCTCTCCTGGAGCCTTCTGACATACTCCAGCTGGACTAGCTGCCCATCAACTACTTGACAGCTCTTCTACTAGATCTCCTTTCACCGTGATTAATAGACATTTGGTCCTGTCCAAAACATCCATAAGACACTTGGTTCATGCCAAAAGATCTCTGACATTTAGTCCTGTCCAAAATGTCCATAAGACATTTGGTTTATGCCCAAAAAGATCTGTGACATTTGGTCCTCTCCAAAATGTCCATGAGCATATTTGGTCCATGCCAAATGGTTTTGGACAGGACCTTTTAGCATGGACCTAATGTCTCTGTGGACGTTTTGGATGGGACCAAATATGGCCAAATATCAAGGACCTTTTGTCGTGGATCAAATGTCTAATGGACGTTTTGGACAGAAACAAATAGTCCTGCAAATATCAAGGACCTTTTGGGGTGGACCCAATGTCTCCATGGACATTTTGGACAGCACCAAATGTCCTGCAAGGTTCACAATCATCAGAGTACTCTCTCTACCCTTCTCCTGTGTGAACTCTCTATTTTCTGTACTCCAAGCTTTTCATTACTTGATTAATTCTCTTATTTGGTGGAGGCCATCTTCTAAGGCCTTGAGAAATCTGTCATGGGAGATAAATTATTTAAGACTGTTTATGTCTGAAAATATTTTTATTCTATCCTGATACTTGATTAATATTCAGCTGGGTATAGAATTCTAGGTTGGAAATCATTTTTCTTTAGAATTTTGAAGGCATTTCTCATTTTCTTGTACTATTCTTAAGAAATTCAAGGCAACATTTATTACTAATCTTTCATGTGAGACCTAATTTATTTTCTTAACTGGAAGATTTTAGGACCTGCTCTTTATCTCCAATGTCCTTAAATTTCACTATTACTTTGGTATGAGTCATGAGTCTATTTTCATTCATCATACTAGATAGTAAGTGCCTTTAATCTGGAAATTGATGTTTTAATCATGGAAATTTTGCTCAAATAGTATCTTTGGTGGTACCCTTTCCTCTGTGTTTCCTATTCTCTCTTCAAAACTCTTACTTACTAAACCTTCTGTTCTGGCCTTCTAATTTTTCTATGCTTTCTCTACTTTTTTTTTTAATGTTATCATATTTTCAGGCTTTCACTTGAGTTTTTCGGTTTTGCTGTAATTTTTTATTACTTGCCAAAGACTAATTTTGTTCTCTGAATGTTTCTTTTTTTATACCATTCTGTTTTCTTTTTGTATTTGCAATATTTTTTATCTCTGAAGCTATTAAGGAGGGGGATATTTAAGTTTTCTTCTCATTTCAGAGTATGTTTATTCCAAATTGCCTTTTACTGTTTGTTTGATCGGTGTCTACCTGTCATGTTAGAGGCTTTCCTCTGAGTTTTGTGATCCTTGGTTGTCTCCTTACATGAGAGTGAAAGACTAAAAGCTTACTGGGATTGCAAAAGCTTACATAGGGTGTGTGGACTGTGAGTTTCACCAAAGGTGACCTGACTGGGACAATGTATTGGGGAATCCTTAATGTCACATTATTCTTCTTGGATGTGTTTTAGGTCCTCCAGAGAAAACACTTTCAGTATCCTGCCTGGAGAATAACAGTCCTGGCATGAGAATTCCAGAATCCTGGTAAGGGAAGATGGCTGGGAGTCTCAGCATCTCATGTGCATAAATTCATTTAATTTCATATTTTCAGCACGAAACAAGTATGGTTGAGGATGTGGAGAATCAAACCTTCATACATTGCTTATGAGAGTGTAGTTGCCAAAACTTGGAAGCATCCAAGATGTCCTTCAGTAGGTGAATGGATAAAGAAATTATGGTATATCCATTCAATGGAATATTATTCAGTGATAAAAACAAATGAGCTATCAAGCCATGAAAAAAACACGATGAACCTAATATGCACATTGATAATTGAAAGAAGCCAATCTGAAAATTCTATGTAATTTATGATTCCAATTATGTGACACTATGGAAATGTAAAAACTGTAAAGACAGCAAAAAGAGAACGGTTGCCAGGGGTTTGCGGGGGATGGGGCTGGGAAGAGGGAAGGTTGAGTAGGTGTGCATGGGGGGATTTTTAGGGTGATGAACCTACTCCATATGCTACTGTAATGGCAGATACCTGAAATGATGCACTTTTCAAAACCCATAGAACTTTACAGCACAAAGTAAACTTTAATCTATGCAACATTAAAAAAATCATTTAAGAGGTCAGAGATCTCAGGAAGGAATGCAGACTGTGACAAGAGAATCTGACTATATTACAAATGTATGAAACAACCTCACTGAAGGGAGTGAAGGAAAGTTGCTAATCTAAGTAACTCTGGAAATGAGTGGCATCTATAATACTAAAGGCAAAAGGCACTGTATATAAGCACTGCACTGTAGTTAATAAAGTTGTTTCCCATGGGAGTATGGCTTCGCAATTCTGATACTGCTATGCATGTATGCTACAATTGAAAAATTAAATAAATGTACGCCAGATGGTAGAGCCAAGATCTCCCTGTTAGAATGGGAATCTACAGCTAAGCAAGGGAAGGAGACTAGAACAATCCCGTGGTAACGGATTAGAGTTAGAGATGTTATTGTGCACTCATGTTTGACTTCCTGTAGATACAGATGGTTACAAATGAAAATATTTATAGATATGTATATATACATGGGTTAGTATATACACATATTCCTCGATACATCAGTTGAGAGACCCTAGAAGCAACAATACCCTAGCAGCAACAAGTACACCTAGTACCCACATCTTGGTTTCTAATACCATTCTCCAGTAAAAGGAGTCAGGGCTCCTTGGAGAGATGGTTGATTCTGGGACTATAGTAGAAAATATATAATATGAGCCTGGAATACCTAATGGAGACAGAAAGTGAGGAAGTGCTGGAAAAAAAAGCACCCTACGTTGATGGCTTTTTGCCAAAGGGACACTGGACAACTCAGTCCAACTAAAAGAGTTCCTAATGACCAAAGCTGGAACAAACTGAACAACAAAATAAATAAAGTACCATTGGCCTGTAACTCAAAGTGTAAAATAAAACCCTTAGTCCATATTGATAAAAATGAATAATTGAATAAATAAATAAGTGAGAAAGAAGAGACACATTTCCCATGCGGAAGAATTTCAAAATAATTTATGTAGATATTCCATTCTCAAAAAGGGGCAGCAGAACTCACACTCCTTAAGTGAAGGCTGCACACCATGCTTTCTTCCAAAGAGTAGAGGATGGAAAAGGGAGAGAAAGATTAATTTTGCAGAGGAGAAACCTGGTGTACACTACCTCAGCCAGGAGATTAAGGTCAACATCAACAGTGGTAAATCAGGTTGATTGTACGTACCCTTGTTATGATGTGATGAAACTGTCACTTTACCTCTGTTATCTTCTTCCCCAAAACCCATAACTCCAATCTAGTCATGAGCCAGCATCAGACAAACTCCAGGAGAGGGGCGTCCTACAAAATATTTGACAAATACTCCTCAAAACTGTCAAGTTAATAAAAAAATGAGGAAAGTCTGAGAAACTGTTACAGCCAAAAGGAGCCTAAGGAGACATAACAAGTAAATGTGATGTGGTAATCTGCATGGAATATTGGAAAAGAAAAAAGACAATAATGGACTTTAGCTAACAATAATGCGTCAGCATTGGTTCATTAATTGTAACAAACATCCCGTATTAATACGTTAATAATAGGGAAAGTGCATGAAGGATTATATGGGAACTCTCTGTTCTATCTTCTCAAGCTTTCTGCCAATCTATAACGATTCTGAAAAATAGTCTATTTTCGTAAAGTTTAAACGTGGAGAAAAGTATCTTATCTCAATCACCTTCCCCCTAAATGTTTCAGAGAGCAGTTTGTCTTCTACATTTCCAAAATAATTTGTTCATATACTTTAATTTTCCAACACTTGACATAATAGTCATTCCCTTCCTTGTCCATTCAATTCATTGCAAAGATAGATTGTACTGTAACTGTATGTCACCTAACACACTCTCAAAGTCAATAGCAAAAATCTTTAAAAATTATCTCAATAAACCAACCCCAATGTATCTGTGCTTCCTATAAAAAATGAAACTCTATGCCATAGTGAGGGGAGAAGCAAAATATTTTATGTAAATATCAGGCCCAGATTATAGCAATATAAGTACCTATGTTCTTTTAAAATTATTAAGAATTATACCAAAAATAATTTAAAAGGCATTAATTAGAATCTTAAGACTATTCATTTTTTTCTTTAAGGGGCCCTTTCCAAGTGAGAAAATACAATAGGAAAACAAGGTCAGATTATGTCTTGCTGGGGGCAAGTAATCATAAGGAATGCTCTCCCCAATTAAAAATCTAGCAAAACTACTTCCATTAATCAAAAGTATTTGCCGAATGCAAATTATGTAAAAAGCGTATGAATTTCTAGTAACTAGTCAATGTGATTTCATTTTTTCCTTCCTTCACGTAACAAGTAGGCACTTATCCTTTAAACCTTATGTGAGAGTCTGGAGCTCAGAAGAGAGGCCAGGCTGGAGGCAGATTTTGTGATCTTCTTCCTACAGGTCACAATTATAGCAATGGGAGTGGATGATCTCTTCAACTAAAAGTCCGAAGAAAAGAGAAGGGAAGAAATGAGAAGCGACAGGAAGATGCCAACAATAACGCTGCATGACGGATTATTCCAAAACTCAGTGGCATACAGTATTTATTCTCATGCTCATGGGTCTTCAGGTTGACTGGAGGGTGACACAGGGAGACTGTTGTCTGGCTGGAGGGACAGACGCTACCCACGAGAACCTCTTCTCAAGGCAATTACAGAAGTATTAGAAGGGAAGCCTGACTCTGCTAACATTTTTAAACTCTTGCTAGGGTTAAGTCCATTAAACATCACCTTGACCAAAGCATGGCTGAGCTCGGTGTCAAGGGGTATAGAAGCATACTCTGCTTCATTGGGAATGACCACAATGTCACAATATACTGGATATAGACACGGGGGAGGTGAAGAACTGGGAAAAGGAAAAGGAAGATGAAAGACCAAAGACAAAATATTGCCAAATGTCTACGTTTAAGGAGTGGGTAGACTGAAATAATCTAGTGAAGGAAACTAAAAGTTTACTAGTGTAAGTCAGGAGAAATGCACACCAAGAGTGATGCTCTAGATGATTGTGTCTCAAAGTTTGGGCATGTATCAAGTGGGTCTACAAGGGGTTTGTCAGTTTCAGACAAAAAGTCAAGAAAACAGTTTATTCAGATAATTTTTACAAATTTGAAACATAAGATAAATTATAATTTTTCCGTAAAATCCTATTGTGCTTTTAAATGTCATTACCTTCTTAACAGGTGGCATTCATCATGGCTAAAGCAATTTTTTCCTGTCAAATTTTTTCTTTTTCTAATAAGCTTTATTAAAACATAATTTACATGAAATAAAATTAACTTATTTTAAATGTGAAACATGATTAGTTTTGACAAATGTGTGTAGTTATGTAACCACCAGCACTATCAGGATATAGAACATTTGCATCATCCCAAATAGTCCCTGGTAGGCCTCTGAGGTTAATTTTCTCCTGCTCTCCCAGGCTCTGACAACTGCTGATTGACTATCACTGTGACTTTGCCTTTTCTAGAATTTCATATAAATGAAGTCATATCATCTTTTGGGCCTGGCATCTTTTACTTAGCATAATTATTTTGTGATTCGTCAGTAATTTGGTCCTTTTCATTGCTGAGTAGTATTCCATTGTATGGAGTCACTATAATATCTTTATTTATTTACCAATTTATGGACTTTCAGATCGTTTTCAATTTTAGGCTATTATTAATAAAGCTGCTATGAACATTCATGTACAAATCTTTGTGTGAACTTGGAATTTTTATTTCACTTTGGTAAATATTTGGGAGTGTTATTGCTAGGCTGTCTCAGTACGTGCTTACTTTATAAGAAAATGACCACCTGTTTTCCAAAGTGGCTCCATTACCTTTCATTCCCACCAGCAATGAGAATCTGGTTGTTCCATACACTTACCAACACATGGTGTTGTCTGTCATTTTAATTTTAGCCATAATAACAGGCATGTAGAGCTATCTCATTGTGGTTTTTATTTGCATTTCCCTAATGACTAAGGAAGTTCAACGCCATTTTACATGTTTATTTGCCATTTGAGTATTGTCTTTGGTGAGGTTCCTGTTCAAATATATTGCCCATTTTTTAATTGGTTGTTTCTATTCTTGTTATTGAGAAGTAAATGCTCTTTATATAGTTTGGATACAAGTTGTTTTTGTTTTGAGGAAGATTAGCCCTGAGCTAACATCTGCTACCAATCTTTCTCTTTTTCTGAGGAAGATAGGCCCCAAGCTAACATCTGTGCCCATCGTGCTCTATTTAAATGTGAGTGGCCAGGGGTTCGCTGGCTCGGATCCTGGGTGCAGACATGGCACCGCTTGGCAAAAGTCATGCTGTGGGATGCGTCTCACATATAAACTAGAGGAAGATGGGCACAGATGTTAGTTCAGGGCCAGGCTTCCTCAGCAAAAAGGAGGAGGACTGGCAGTAGTTAGCTCAGGGCTAATCTTCCTCAAAAAAAAAAAAAAAAAAGAAAAAGAAACACAATTAAATTTTCTGTATTGATCTTATATTCTGTGTGAAATATATCTGTTGCAAAATTTACTTACTTTTAGTAACGTTATTATAGAATCCTTAAAGTTTTCTAAACAGACATCCATGTTGTCTTTGAATTAATAGTTTTACTTCTTCTTTTCAAAATTGTGTGCCTTTTGTTTCTTTCTCTTGCTTTACTGAACTAGCTGCGACGTCCAGGACAGTACTGAATAGAAGTGGCTAGAGGAGATAGCCTTGCCTTGTTCCCATCTTAGGGAGATGGCATTTTAGTCTTCCACCATTAAGTATAATTTTAGCTTATAGGTTTTTGTAGCTTCTTTTTATAGGTTGATAAAATTACCTTGTATTCCTAGTTTTTATCATGTTGGATGTTGAATTTTAGCAAATGCATTTCCTGCATCTATTAAGATGATTTTTTTAGTGTATTAATATGATGGATTATATTGATTGTTCATTAAGTGTTACATCAAAATTCATTTCTGTAATAAAGCCCACTTGCTTATGATGTACTATCCTTTTTATACGTTGTTTGATTTTTTTTTGAAGATTAGCCCTGAGCTAACTACTGCCAGTCCTCCTCTTTTTGCTGAGGAAGACTGGCCCTGAGCTAAGATTGTGCCCATCTTCCTCTACTTTATATGTGGGACGCCTACCACAGCATGGTGTGCCACGCGGTGCCATGTCCACACCCGGGATCCGAACCGACGAACCCCGGGCCACCAAGAAGCGGAACGTGCGAGCTTAACTGCTGCGCCGCCAGGCCGGCCCCACATTGTTAGATTTTTATTTGCTGAAATTTTATTGAGGATTTGTTAAAATTTTGTTAAGAATTTTGCATCTATCTTCATGAGGGATATTGGTGTTTAGTTTTATTTTCTTGTAATGTCTTTGTGTCGATTTGCTAGCAGAGTAATTACAGCATCATAAAATGAGTTAGGAAGTTTTTGCTCCTTTTCTATGTTCTGGAAAATTTGTGCAGAATAGGTATTATTTTTTTTTATCAAATGTTTGGTATAATTGACCACTGAAATCATCTGCACCTGATGTTTTTGTGGGATAGTTTTTACCTACAAATTCAATTTTTTACTAGATACAGGGCTAATCAGGTTACTAGGTCTTCTTAAGTTTACTTTGGTCCTTTTAGTCTTTTGAAGAACTTGTTCGTTTCACCTATGTTTTTTAACTTACTGCCTAAAGTTGTCCATAATCTTCTCTCTTCATCCTTTTTTTTTTTTTTTTTTAAGATTGGCACCTGAGCTAACAACTGTTGCCAATCTATTTTTTTTTCTTTCTGCTTTTTCTCCCCAATTCCCCCCAGTACATAGTTATATATTTTAGTTGTGGGTCCTTCTAGTTGTGGCATGTGGGACACCACCTCAACGTGGCCTGATGAGTGGTGCCATGTCCACACCCAGGATCGGAACCAGCGAAACCCTGGGCGGCCACAGTGGAGCACGCAAACTTAACCACTCGGCCAAGGGGCTGGCCCCTCTCTTCATCCTTTTAATATCAGTAGGTTTTATAGTGACATCTCATCTTTTGTTCATAACATGGATAATTTGTATCTGCTTTTTTTTCTTTGTTCAGCCTGACTACAGATTTTCAATTTTGTTGTTATTTCCAACAACACTTCACAGGCAGATATGTATTGTCTTTTGTTTATATATGTCAAATTGCAAATTTGCATTACTATTATGTTGCATTACATCCCATTTCACAAAATGGCCCAATGGCTTAAAAGTAGCTCACGTAGTCTTAAAAGTATTACTTGAAATTTTAATTTAAATCCTACCATTGAGGAAAACAATTATGCAGTTAAGTAGTTAGACTATGTGTGCCAATACGGAGAATGAATTTGACTATGGTACAATAAGTGTCTATAAGTATAACGAGTTTGTAAATGTAGTTAAAAATGAAGTGCAAATAGTAAATACAATAATTTTTATCTGAAAATTGGTTGTCAGTGGCCTGGAGATCCATTTTATTGTAGTCTTTAATTCATTGTTATAATTTATTTCCACTAGTGGCATAAAATCATCAGAATTTAAGCAGAGCACAATGATCGTGCTAGTAAACCAATTGAGTTTTTCTAGTATAAATGAAAATTTATACATTTCCAGTTAGAAATAATGAATTTTTCAACTAGAGGGAGAGATGAAATAAAACATATTCAAGGTTGCACCAAGTGAAAACAGGTATAATTCAAGTTGTTGCAGAGAAAATATAAAACAAGTCATAATGAGAATGTGTGCAGAAGAGAAACAAAGTATATTTGTTATCTAGTGCAATGTAATGAATTAACACAAAAGTTATAAGCTTGAAACCACCTGTATTTCTTATCACACAATTTCTATGGGTCAGGAATTTAGGAGCAACTTATCGGGCTGGTTCTGGCTCACAGTCTCTGAAGAAGTTGTAATCAAGATGTTGGCCAGGGCTGCAGTCATCAGAAAGCTTGACTGAGGCTGGAGGATCTTCTTCCAAGATGGCTCCCTCACACAACCGTTGGGAGGAAACCTCACCTCTTTTATGGTTGTTGGAAGACCGAGTTCCTTGCTATGTGGACCTCTCCATGGGGCTGTTTGAGTGTTCTCACAAAACGGCAGCTAGGTTCCCCCAGCGCCAGCGATCCAAGAGAGGGCACGGAGGAAGCTACAACGCTTTTTATGACCTAGTATCAGAAACATCACACAATTTCTGCCGTATTCTATTTGTTAGAAGTGAGCACTAAGTCTAGTTACACCCAAGGGGAGGGAAATTAGCATTGACCTTTTGAAGGGAGGAGTATCAAAAAATTTGTGGATGCGTTTTAAAACCACAACACAAAGCAAGCTATTGGCGAGATTCTTCTGTAATACAACATTTGGGGATTTCAGTATCATGCTGCATAAAAGGACAATTAATATTGTGTGCTATTAGCTGACATTTTGCTTTAAAGTTCGACCAAACAATGTTTGGCATAGGAGCATTACATATATAAGAAATAAGTGCCAGATAATTTTTCATTTGTTGATTAATGAAAATTTATGCCACAGAAGAAGATTTTTGTTTGTTTAGTGAATGATGACTTTATGCCCCATGATATAGATTGTCTTGGAGTAGGTGCTGAATATTACACCAGTTATGTGTGTCGAAAGGAAGGGATCACTAGACAAAGAAAAAAGGTTGCCCCCGATCACAGAGCACTTTATTCGCAGAATACAGGTGACGGCCAACCACATTACTTGTAATATTCTTTCGGTTTTGAGAGAAATAGTAACATTTTAAATGGAAGCAAATTGTAATTGTTGATTGTAAGTCTTTTCAGCTTTTTTGGCAAAGAAATGACAGCCATGTAAAATGTTGCTTTTCCATATACAAGAACACTTGCTGTCAGGGGAAGTGGTGCTTGTATGAATTTTTATTAAATGATGAATGAGATTAAAACATTTTTATGAAGTTGATATTTCTGGCCACAGTTGTTTCTATAAGTGGTTTTCTTAAACGGTATAATCCAGAATGAAAGCATAGTGGTCAAGTCTTAAGGTTGTGGAGTCAGATTTCCTGGGTTTAAAACCCAGCTGGACCACTCACAAGCTGTGTGATTTTAGACAAGTCACTTAATCTCTCTAAGACTCAATTTCATCATCAGTAAATAAAGTTTATAATAGTACCTAACTCAGAGAATTGTCCTAAGGATTACATGGGATAATCCAAATAAAACGCTTATGTTGCGTGGCACTTAGTTACTATGCAATAGATATTAGATATTTTAACAATTACCATTATATACTGTACATATTATTTCAGGGATGAAACACCAGGAATTTCAACTAACCTATAAAATTTCTGAGAAAGTTATACTTGTGGTGAGAATAGCTCAATCACCATGATTTTGACTCTTTCCCAACACTTAATGGTTTCCTTTAATCATCTAAGAAAAAAATCTGTAACCTATTATTGAATATATTTTAAACACACACACAAGCAACCACAGAATATGAATTTACTTGGCTGAGCCTAATGCAGCCAAACAGTGGATTAGGAATCCTTTCTTTCTCTGTCCTAATACAGATCACTCAACTTTCCAGATCGGCAGTAGGTGTGCTCATCAACTTAAAGTAAGAAGGAGTGCTGTGATTAGTCTTTAGTGAGAAGTCTATCCCTAATTTCTGGTCTATGTTCAAGTCTGATGCCCATAACTGTCGATAAAAACCATAAACTGTGAACTAGAGTTTCCAGTGTTAGCAGGAATAGATAGTAAGGGAAAAAATGACTGAATGAGGAAACTGAACTATGAAATGAGCTATTTGTATTTAGCTGGCTATCAATATTTTGATGAAATATCTCAAAACTATTTTCCTTCTCTCAGGTTTGAAATAACTCTTTTAATTTTTAAAGTATTAGGCTTTTAAGTTAAATAATGATAAATCTTTTTAAGTTAGTTTTTACTGAGTTTATGATAGTTTACAATCTTGTGAAATTTCAGTTGTACATTATTGTTTGTCAGTCGTGTTGTAGGGGCACCCCTTCACCCTTTGTGCCCACCCCCCAACCTCCCTTTCCCCTGGTAGCCACTAATCAGTTCTCTTTGTCTACATGTTTAAATTCCTCATATGAGTGGAGTCATAGAGAGATTGTCCTTCTCTATCTGGCTTATTTCACTCAACATAATTCCCTCAAGGTCCATCCCTGTTGTTGTGAATGAGACGATTTTATTCTTTTTTATAGCTGAGTAGTATTTCATTGTATGTATATACCATATCTTCTTTATCCAATCGTCAGTTGATGGGCACTTAGGTTGCTTCCATGTCTTGACTATTGTAAATAATGCTGCAATGAACATAGGAGCGCATGGGACTTTTGGAATTGCTGACTTCAAGCTCTTTGGATAGATACCCAGTAGCAGGATGGCTGGGTCATATGGTATTTCTATTTTTAATTTTTTGAGAAATCTCCATACTGTTTTCCATAGTGGCTGTACCAGCTTGCATTCCCACCAGCAGTGTATGAGCTAAAGCAATCCTGAGAAAAAAGAACAAAGCCAGGGGGCTGGCCCCGTGGCCGAGTGGTTGAGTTCGCGCGCTCCGCTGCAGGCGGCCCAGTGTTTTGTTGGTTCGAATCCTGGGCGCGGACATGGCACTGCTCATCAAACCACGCTGAGGCAGCGTCCCACATACCACAACTAGAAGAATCCACAACAAAGAATATACAACTATGTACCAGGGGGCTTTGGGGAGAAAAAGGAAAAAATAAAATCTTTAAAAAAAAAGAAATAGAAAGAAGAAAATATGCTTTAAAAAAAAAAAAAAAAAAAGAACAAAGCTGGAGGCATTACAATCCCTGACTTCAAAACATACTACAAAGCTACAGTAATCAAAACAGCATGGTACTGGTACAAAAACAGGTGCACAGATCAATGGAACAGAATTGAAAGCCCAGAAATAAAACCACACATCTATGGACAGCTAATCTTTGACAAAGGAGGTGAGGGCATGCAATGGAGAAAAGAAAATCTTTTCAAAAAATGGTGCTGGGAAAACTGGACAGCCACATATAAAAGAATGAAAATTGACCATTCTTTTACACCATTCACAAAAATAAACTCAAAATGGATCAAAGACCTAAAGGTAAGACCTGAAACCATAAGGCTTCTAGAAGAAAATATAGGCAGTACACTCTTTGACATCAGTATTAAAAGTATATTTTTGGACAGCATGTCTTCTCAGATAAGGGAAACCATAGAAAGAATAAACAAATGGGACTTCATCAGACTAAAGAGCTTCTTCAAGGCAAGAGAAAACAGGATTGAAACAAAAAAACAGCCCACTAATTGGGAAAAAATATTTGCAAGTCATATATCCCACAAAGGGTTAATCTCCATAATATATAAAGAACTCACACAACTCAACAACAGAAAATCACATAATGATAAATCTTTTAAAAAATTCTTTTAAAATTGATGCTTGCTTGTTTCAGGAAACACCCTAATGGGCACGGATTCACAAAAGCTGAGAGTCTGAGTAATCTTGCTGCAGTAGGAGAGATACTACAGATAAAATGTACACAATACAAGTGATTGAAATTTGGAGGAGAGAGGGAAGACTTCAAGAGGAGGAGGCCAGTCACCAGCAGGTTTACAGAGGCGGTGGGATCTGGAGACCTTGAAGGAGGGGTGCAGCTTTTAGACCTACGAGTGGAGGACAACTTTTCAGGCAAGGAAAACAAAGTACATGGTAGCATGACAGTAGGGAGGGTTGGGCATGTTCAAAGGACAGTGACCAGAATACTTTAACTAGAACAGAGGAGTAAGAGGTAAAAAAGATCTTGATTAGACTCACACTATGAGGTCCATCAAATGATTGGCACCAATTCCTTCCAATTCTGAAGTTAAGGCATTCACTTATAAACTATATTTACAAAGAGTATGAGAAAGTAAGAGAGTGGGAGAGGGAAAGCAATCATAAAAAGCATTAAGAGGGAGCAGCCTTATTTCTATACTTCAGTTTAATGTTCTATATCACCAAGACACACATTTCTGCCCTTCTGAAAAGAATTCATGAAGGATGTCTTTCTCTGCCAAAGAGAGAAACCTTTCTTTGTATAATAAAACCGCTGTGAGAGAATCATTAGTTAAATTGTCATGGTGTTGTTTTTGCCATGAAATGGCAGATTTACTGGCCTTCACTCTTGGTATTTATGACTGTGATGAGGGAGACAAAGAAAGTGAATACATATCTGTGTGACTTTGAGTAAAATTCAAAAGTCATTTCAGCAGTTTGAGTTAACAGGACGCAATGCTATTCAAGAAATGTAAACAAAGGCTTTATTCTGTCATCTTCTCTATTAAAAGTTTTATCTGTTACTTAATTTTATGGATGCAGAGAATACCTATTCCTGTATGAAAACCAGTCCCTCAAGCAGGTGTTCTCTCTTTCCTCCCTTTGTTTTTCATCGCCCAGCTACCTGGCTTTATTTTTCTGTAAAGAAAAAGACTTGACCTTACTGTTTTATTGCTCCAGGAAATTCATTCTTTCCTTTTTGATGGGTTAACAACCATTAAAAGTAGAGATTAACAGCCTTCCCCACTCCCCATCCCCCGGAACATGGAATCTGGACAGCGCTGTAAATGCCTATGCTCTCCCTCCTTCCCCTGTTTTCAGAAGAAAAAAAATATTCTTGAGAAAAATGTAGACTCAGATGAAAATTACTACTC
This sequence comes from Equus quagga, assembly GCF_021613505.1. NCBI lineage: Eukaryota > Metazoa > Chordata > Mammalia > Perissodactyla > Equidae > Equus > Equus quagga. Next base: position 104,592,269 of record NC_060272.1, read on the forward strand.
CCTAAGTGGTGTGCCATTTTGGGTGGAGGGATGTGACAGGTCAGAGGAGACACATGGTATACGTATGGAGTAGTGTGGAAGACAGAGGAGATGTATGCTTAAGATGTCGAGGCAAGGCAGCGTGGATGAGAGAGACAATTATTTCAGATCACTTGCTTGAGGATACCTTAAAAATTTCAGGGTGCTGGACCACAGCAGAGGGCAGGGGTTTTATTGAGTTGCTGTGACTTCCTGATCGTGATGACTTACTGTATGGACTCATTTGCCTCCCCTCTCTCCTGACACCCCGTGTAAATTATAATGATGGACTTCTTTTTCAGATGAACCCATAAAGTAGAATGAATAAGAGATCATCAGACAACATATTTCAACAAATTTCTTAAATATGAAAAGCAAATTAAAAAGTGACCAAGACCTAAAGAAGTAGAGAAAGCTTCAACCTAAGAGTCTTGCAACGGGGCACAACCTAGGAGGACATTTCTCTTAGAAGAATCTCCATGAGGCTGCAGATCTGACAGAGTTGGAGAAAGAAGGAGTGGGACTGAAAACGACGGGCTTTTATAAGGGTCTGAATGGAAAACATGCCCTCTCCCTCCCCATAGGCAGCCAACGAAGTATTTGGCCCTAAACAAAAAAAAACAAAACTCTAGAAGTCTCCTTTCTGAAGAAACTGAACAGACTGTAAAACAGCCAGCGAAAACTTAGGAAAGGTAGTGTAGTTGCTGGAATTCCAAATAAAGACTTCTTTTTGGTTTCTGGGACCCCTTCCCACCCTCTCCATGAGATTAATGGCTGGTTCACACTATAGCAATGTTGCCAGTCTACAACCCCACTCCTACATCCATAGAGCTAGCTGTCAATGATCCTTCGTTCATAATATAAACTGACAAACAAGGACACCTGGATATTTCATCAAAACTTTCAGCATGAATGAAAAGACAAAATTAGACACAAATGAAAACTGACTGTGAGGAAACAGAGATAATGTAGGGAACAAAAAAGAACTTTAAAAACAAAACCCTCTATTTTCCTAAGAGAGATTTGAGAAAATATTATATCCATAAACCAAGAACAGGAGGCTATGAAAAAAAGGAACAACCAGAGAACAAGAAATAGCTCTCAGAAATTAAAAAAACATAATTACCAGAAACAGATTCAAAGGAGAGAGTGGAGAATAAAGGCAAGATACTCTCCCAGAACTTATGATAAAGAAAGAGAAAGCGTTAAAAAGGAGATGCAGAATCTGATTAAAAGAATTTCCAGAAAGAAAGAGAACTAAGAAAATGAAGGGGAGAGTATTTACATAAAAATAGTAAGATAAAAATTTTCAGATCTAAAGAGAGACATATAAGAGTTTTCCAAATGAAATGGCTACCCTAGATATATTCTCTCTCTTCCCCCCTCTTTCACCCCCTTCCTCTCTCCCCCTGCGCCTCTCTTTCTCTCTCTCTCCACCAAATAGGTGTCATAAATTAAACCCTAACTTCTCATAGAAGGTGGTTTATAAAATAGCTAAAGTAGAAAAACAACAGAATGAAAACCAATGAGGTTTTCTCTTGGGAAAGGGGTTTTGACTGGGTAGGTGTAGGATGAAACACAAGTGTTTTAGGTTTTGTGTTTGTTTTGCTTTCCATTATAAGCTATCTACGTTATTTCATGTTTTTAGATAGGGCGTATGTTTTACTTTGATTTTTAAGTAAGAATTGCAGGCTATGCACCTGCTAAGACAAATACTTGATTAAAATTGTAAAGTGTGTGAAGAAAATCCTAAGAACTCCAGCCCCTTGTTTTCCAGGCCTTTCCCCAGACTGTTGGGGGTCACTTGTTTTCCTCCCTTCCTTCGCATTCAGGTCCCCAGGATCTCCCTGTCTGCTATCTGACCTGAAGACAAGGTGCAAAGTTTAGTTACCCAACTTTAGTCTTTGAACAGTGACCTAAGCCTTAAACCGAGGTTCTTATGTGTGGGAAGAGCACATTCTCTCTGCTGGAGTCCTTGGCATCACATCGGTCTATATTTCAAAGGCAGCCGTGCCTAGGTATTTAGTTCAAAATAGAGAAACAGGCGGGGAGACGACAATTAACATTATTACCTGCTTGTTTGGTGACAGAGGTCCTTATTCTGCTGACTCATTGTTACGCTCAGAAGGTCCATGAATTTTCTCAAATTGAACCCTAATTAATTCTTTCATTTTTTTCCGTCTGAGGGTCCGCCTTCCCCAGGAGAAAGTCCATACGAAAATCTCAAAGGATGCCTTGACTTGGAAATGTACAAGCACTATTGACATACATGCCCCCATTTAATCCTCTCTGCAACCTTTGAGGCAATAGAAGAAGAAGAGAAATGATATTTATTGAACACATATTAGGCTTACATATTTATAATTTAATTTGTTCAACCCTCATGAGGGTTGACCCTCATGAGGTCAATGTTATTATTCCCATTTTAACACAATCAAAAGAGCAAGGGATCAAGTTAGTATTCAAACTTATGTCTGTCTATTTGCAAGACCCATGTACTTTCTCGTACATCACGATGCCTCCTAGTCTGTTCATTTAGTTATCAGATAATTAAGTTTTTTCCACTGAGGGAGAAAAAGGAGGAAGTTTTCTGGGAAAGTTCTATGTTTTGCTATAATGATTTGCATAGCAAGAAAGATGACCCTTATGCTGTCTTCAGTGCTCCATGGGGTTGAAGTGCAGTGATGTGGAGTACTCCGAAATCTTCAGCATGGTCAAGCAGCTCAGAGACCTGCAGATCAATGGTTTACGAGCTACTGGTACCACTTGCTTTCTGTGTATATAGCATAAATGTTCACACTCTATAAAACTGTAGAAACAAGAAAGGAAAAAGCTGTGTCACACTGAAGACACGTTTCATTTATTTAAAAAACTTCAAAATCAGGTCTCAAGACATCCATCTTCATCATTAAACACAATTAAAATGGAGTTACCAAGAACGAAAACGAAGTTGCCAATGGGCCTGAAATCTCAATGGTGCCCACTTAGCAAACACAGCATCAGCTGCCCCAAATACACTGCTGGGCATCTGCTTTGTATTCGAGGTAGCTAGTCCCACAAATGCACTATCTTAGCTAGTTTTTCTTACCATGCTTGTTGTTTAAGAAATAGTGAAAGTAATTAGTTTGATGACCTGGAAAATCACTCTTAAAATCCCCACAACATTTGCTAAAAAAGCACAAGAAAACCTTTTCAACTGATAAATCTCTAATTTACAACTATTAACCCCACATGTTTCTCGTTCTCTTGGCAAAGTAACTGAATTTGTAATCACAGTAGGAATATTGTTCTAAATATTTATCAAATTCTGAGAGTAGGTTTATTTCATAGGTTCTCAAGCTTTTAGACAATTTGAATGAGAATATGGAAATTCAGCTGTGAGTTGGTGGGTAAATCAACTTATATTACCTAAAAACTTAGATTATTGGTGAGTTTTAAAAATATCTTGTCTAGCCTATCATGCCAAGGATGTATCTTTTCTACAATTTTGTTATGGGTTATTCTTCTTACTTTTAATACTTCCTAAGATAGAAAGCTCATCTCCTTATAATTATTTGTAAACAAGATCTTAGATTGAGAATGAAGTCTATGTTTTTGCTGGGAAGCAGGCATAGTTGAGCACGTCTTGCAGAGACTGGTTGAGCAGCGTAACAAAAATCTACATACAGGAGGGTCTTGTGGGAAAAACTCATCCAAAGGGAAGAAAGTAGAGGTATGTAAATTTGGTCTAAGATTAGCGAAGTAAACACCCCTTGTGATGCCTGCTCCTCCCCTGTCCTCTTCTCTTAGACATGTTTTTCACAGAAAGCACTGCTCAGACTACTTCCTAGAAATTCTATTTCCATATCTGCTAATGAGGCAATGGACCACATGATCTAAGGCCACCAATGATTGGACCAGGGGTGGACATCTGACCCCAAATTGGCCAGTTAGATTCTTTCTCCTGGGAAATTTTAAGTAGCACCCAGAGACCGTGGTTAATCCCTGTTAAACACTCAGAAAGTAAATGTCAACTGGAGCAGCCATTCTCTATCCAGTACACAGAGAAGCAATGAAAGCTGGTCTCAAAGATGCTTGAAAGAAACTATTATAACAAGTCTACGGCTCCAAAGAGTTTTTATCTTGCCTCCTGACACTGTTGCGGTTCCTGGTTGTAATCCCTTATAAGGCTTGGATATCTCCTCTTGAAATACCCCTGCATCTGTATAATAAGTTTCTCATTTTCTCCTTAAGGTCACTGGAGTTAATTTTGGTTATTTGCTTAATTCCTGGGGAAAGGGACTACAGAGTAAGAGGAAGGAAGGGAGGGAGGGAGTAAGGAAGGGAGAGAGGGAGGGACTGAGGGAGGGAGGGATAGGGGGAGAAAGGAAGGAAATCTAAAAAATACTGACAGCACAAGTCTGTGTCACAGAGAGTGGCATAAATTGACCATAAACCTTCCCTAACAGGAGTAATTGTTAAATCATATTTCGTATCAAGTGGATCCAGCAGGCTGAGCAGTAAGAGAAGCCATTCTCATTGGAAACCAGGAAGAAGCTGAAGAGGACATCCTAACTCTCTGTGTCAGAGACTTCACAGGTGGTTGTGCTTTGGTGGATGAGGGTACAGTGATACCTTTGGTGACATTAGCAATAGTCAGCCAGTGACAGAAAGCGATAGATATGTTACAGAAGCTTAGAGAACAAAAGCTCCTCCTCAAAGACGCACGTAATACCCTCTGGAGACTCCCAGAGATATTTGGGAGAGAGAGGCATTGAGTCCCCATACATCAGGTTGGGATGTACCCATAGACGTACTATTTTGTTACAGCTACTAAGACCTATTTTTAACCTTCAGGCTGGGGTAGCCTGCGGTAACTTAGGGTATATATACAGAGATTCAGTTGCTGGGAGGTTCCTGCTGGCCTCTAACTTATACCCTTTCGTTTATTTTGTATAACTCCAGAAGGTAGTCCTATGGTAGCTCTTCAAATATTTGAAGACAATTAGGAAGCCTTCCCTAAATCTGAGATTCCACAATCAGTATATATCTTTCATCTCAGTAACTTGACCATTTCCTTATCTGACCTGAGTCCCATATATCAGACATGCCCTGTGCATCAGAATCACCTGGGCCCTTGTTATAAATACAAAATACATATTCTTGGTCCCAGCTGCAGAGACTCTGACTTAGGAGGTCTGGGATGGGGGCATAAATCTCTGTTTTAAACAGATGATGCTTATGTCACTGGGCAAGTCCTGGCATTGGTATTGATAGCTTTACCTTATTTGTCTCTCTACTTTGAAAATATGCAATTAGTCAATTATGTGATGTTCCAGAAGGAAAACTGTACTCCATACATGGACTCACCTGCTAGAGTCCAACAAAACTGTTTATCATTTCTCTACCCAGATTCTATAAATGCAGGCTTGAATTGCATTGGCTTTTTATCAGTCTCTGTTGATTCATCCTGACTTTGTAATAAATTAAAATGCACATTTTTTTTTGCATGAACAACTTTTAGTCTATTCTTTCTGTATTTGTGCAATTTATATTTTGAACCTAAAAGGAAAAGTTTCCATTTCCTTTTAAAATTTTATCTGGATTTGATTCACAAAGATCTTTTAGAATCATTAGGAGTTTAAGCAATAAACGTGCTATCCTTTCCGGTTTTGTATTACATGCAAATTATAGAAGATTGCTTTCTATGACTTCATATAAATTGCTAATAGGAATTTTGTATAGGTTAGGACTAAGAGCACAGAATTCTGGAACTTTATTAGAGAAAGGCTTGCACAGAGCATGTATTAGTTTCCTATTGCTGCTATAATAAATCACCAGAAACTTAGCAGCTTAATACAAAACAGATTTGTTATCTTAGAATTCTGGAGGTCAGAAGTCCAAGATAGGTCTCACTGAGGCTAAAATCAAGGTGTTGGCAGGCCTCCATGTTTTCTGGAGGCTCTAGGAGAGAATCTGTTTCCTTGCCTTTCCCAGCTTTTAGAGGCCACCTGCATTCCCTGACTTGTGGCCCCTGAATTCCTTGGCTTTTAGCTTCAACGCCAGCAATGGCTGGTCAAGTCACAATGCCCTCTGTCTGGTTCTGACCCTTCTGCCTCCTTCTTCCCCATTTAAAGAACCTTGTGATTACATTAGATCCTGGATAATCCAAGCTGCTGGTCAGCAGCCTTAATTCCAACTGCCACCTGAATTCTCCCTTGCTGTGTAACATATATCCACAGCTTCTGGAGATTAGGATAAGGACTTCTTTGGTATTCTGCCTACCACCAGCATCAAACGTGATAGTTCCCTGAAGGTATTAGGCTTTCCAGATTGCAAAGCCTGTTCCCATGTAATGACTTGTTTGATGTTCACTCGTCTGTTATTAGACCCATTTTAGAGTCACTCATCACCCAGCTGTTATTAGACCCATCGTAGAGGTGAGGAATCTAAAGCTCAGTGTGTATGGAAGCTCCCTTAGGGTAAAAGTTACTAGATGATGGAGTTGGGACCAAAGCCTGGGCATTTTATTCCTGCCGCAGTGATCTTCATAATCATTTAACCAACTGTGAATCCACCTAATGTCTTATCATCTAACGTTTCCCCATGTTGGGCACAGGAAGATCCTGAAAGACACTGTCAGATGCACATTTCTCTATGTCACTGCTCTAATCAACAGGCCAAGTAACTTATGAGAAAAGGAAATCAAGTTTAATTTTTCCATGTGTTCCTAGGGAACTCATGTTACATCCTTGGGATAGCTCCTTTTGTTTCCCTTTTATTTATTGTTTTTTTGGGCGGAATATGAAGAAGACCAAAAGGCCCGTCTCAGGTGTTAGCAGAACTTGATGACATCTCACTGGCCTGTAGATCCTACAGTGCATCTTTTATGCATTTGGATGATATTTCTCTTCAGAATTCCTCGAACCTGCTAGAAGCTGAATCTTCCTTACAATTATCTGATGGAACTGAGACATAACTGTTCAGGAGGCTTAAAATCATCAAGGTCCCAGTCCATTGTCTATCTCTATAAATGCTGTCTTTCTCTCCTTCTGTTGCTTGTTTGTGTCACTGTTTTTCACTTACCAACTTGTTGATACCAATTTTAATTCCTTTCTGCCTCTTGAAAAACTTCCCTTTCTTGGCTTCCTTCCTGTATTATTTCTTCCAACCTATCCTAGAAACCTTCAGCCTGTTTAATAAGCTCCTCCATGGAGACACAAACTGAAAGTGCTTTTCTTTTCTCATCAAGCAAAGAGACCAGATTGCATTCACAGCGAGCAAAATTGTGTACTCAAGAGGCCCAGATAGGAAGACACAAACAGCTATAGCAGCCGCAACATTATTGTTCTTGCAGATGGAGGACATGGGGCTAGGTAGGTGGTATCACCCCCATTTTGAGGTATTTTCCACTGTTGGCCAGCCCTTTCCAAATTCCTTCATTTCCATCAGGAGTCTGGTTGAGCTTCTCTCTCTGAATCTGCGTTTTGCATCTCTTTTTTGTTTTCTTCTTTCCTCTATGTGAGCATCTCCCAAGATCCTACCTTCTTTTCTTTTTATTCTTTCCCTCTCTAAGATCTCTCATGATGTCTCCTTTGATCTGATCCTGAACATCTGACTCCCTGAAACTTTCCACTCTTGACTGAACCCTAACATACCTAAGATGGACAACTTCACCAGCCCTAGATCATTCGTTCTCCTGCATTCAGACTTTTATAATTTTGTCAGAGCAACTCATTTAACACCTTTGTTTCCCCCCTCTCCTCCTTACCTATAATTTCTCCCCAAATATTACACCTATTACTTCCTCCTGTACCTCCATAGTGTCTGCTGCATTCTATCATTTCCCCTGCTATCATCCTAGCTCAGAAACTTATTATATGTTGCACGATTGCAATAATCTAACTCAATGATTCTCATCCCTGGTTGCACACTAGAATCGCCTCCGGGAGCTTTAAAGAAGTTCTTACGTCTGGTCCCAACCTCAAGGATTCTGATTAAATTTGGCTGGAGTGGGTCTCTGACATTGGCATTTCTTTAAAAACTCCCTAGATGATTCTAATATGCAGCTAGGATTGACAACCACCAGCTAACCTTCAATTTCTACCCATCTTTAAACCATTTTGCCCATTAGATTATGATTCCAAAGGGTATATGATTTCTTCATATACACGCACTCAAAAGCTTTAATTCATTAACACCTGAGTGATAATTTTCAAACTCTTTAGTTGAACTTCTGCTGCCCCGTAATCTAACCCCAATCCACCCCATGAGTAGGAATCCATGAGCCACTAATACTTCATCTCCTGAACCTGCCATGTAATTTTCTGCCTTCGTGCATTGTGGATGCTCTTTCTCTGCACCTATTTCCACCTTCTGAGAATACGTTCAACATTTCTATATTTCCAGCCCAAAGCCTTCCTGTATTTTGCCACCGGATCAAATTTTTCCAAAAATCTAAATTATTTCCAATTTAAAAGACCCCAGGCACTTTTCACTACAGCCTAGTGGTTGAAGGATGAGGCTTTTGTAATAGACAGAACAGGTTCAAATCTTAGTTTCTCTGCTTCCTGCAGTGTGGCTTTGGGGTGCCTTGGAACCTCCCTGAGTTTTATTTCTACACCTGTAAAATGAGGGTACCCATCTCTTAGAGATGTCTGAGGATTACAATAAGTGAAGTCATGTATGGAAAATATCTCGCACATAAGAAATGCTAGATAAATGTTAGCTATTTATCATTTTTATTATTATTATCATTATTTTCGTGCCTGTGCTGTCACCCCAAATAGATTATAAGACATTGGAGTAAAAGAAACAGTCTTACAAAACCTCTTATACTCACACTGTGTAGTGTTGTTCCTCGAACACGGTGTTCAACATGCTCGTTCAATAAGTTATTTTATAAGTAATTCTAAATATATTGAACGCAGTTTAAGTGACCATGGCCTTTAAACTGGCCGTAGTGCCCTTTGGTGGTGGATGGACTATATATCAAGTTTTGATTAAAACTTTATCTTTTTATAGCTTAGCTTTAGAAAGGGATATAAAAACACCTTGGAGCCTTTAAAAATGTTGACCATTCACTGGGTCTAGTTCTAATGTTGCTCTTTCAAGGTCCCTAAATATCCTGACTGAGACTCTGCTAAATATATTTGATCCATCCTCCCAAAAATGAATGTTCATCCAATACTAATAAAAATAGACCAGCGACACAAGGTAGAGTTAATTCTTCTCAGGCTGATTTCCTGATTTTCATTCATTCCCTGTCCAGGGCAGTATTGGCAAGTGGTGCATTTCTTGTTTGAATACGTCTGTGATTAAACTCTGTCTGTGCAAATATATTTCCGATGGGATTACAAAAAGAGTGCTCAGGGTCTGACTTTGTTCGCTCCAGAGATCAGCACGCCAACTTCTTAATTCATGCGCTTTTAAGTCATAGACAGTCCACTTTCAGATGGTTCTCTTTTCCAGCTTATTCTTTTAGGATTTTCTCTCCTTTTTTTATGCTGTTTTCTCCTACTCCCTATCAGAAGAGCTGATTCTGACAGGCAAATCCAGAATCAATTTGCCTTTTAAGAAAAATGTTATAATAATCGACAGAAAAATTCTGCTCAAATGCCAAGAGCAATGAATCCTAAAAGCACACCTACACTATTATGGACTGAATTGTGTCCCCCCCACCCCCAATTCCTATGTGGAAGCCCAAACCCCTAATGTAACTGGATTTGGAGTTAGGGCCTTTAAGGAGGTGATTATGGTTCAATGACGTCATCAGGGTGGGACCCTAATTCAATAGGACTGGTGTCCTTATGAGAAGAGGAAGAGACCCCAGAGAGCTCGTTCATGCACAGGGAGGAAAGGCCATGTGAAAAGAAGCCAGGAAGAGAGAAGTCACCAGAAACCAACCTTGGTAGCACCTTGACCTTGGACTTTCCAGCCTGCAGAACTGTGAGAAAATAAGTTTCTGTTGTTTAAACCACCCAGTCTGTGTAACTTTGTTATGGCAGCCCTAGTGGGCTAATATGCACATTCACACCCACACTGATACAAAAACAACAAATGTGAAAATTTCAGAACCTTATTTTCTGGGAGGAAAATATTTGCTTTCTTCTCCCCTCCCCTCCTGTCCCCTCCCAGTCACCACTACTCTTGGCCTGTTCTGGCCTCCTTGAGTCTCTCCCCATGACCCTAAGATTTTACCGTGGCCCACAGTAAACTTTACCAATCCCATCCATCAAGTTTTCCTGTTAAACCTACAGTCCAACGAGGACATGACCCCGCGTAACCTAGGGAAAGTCCTTCGGAATTGACGCATTTTTTCCAGACGACTCATTGTTCACCTAGAAGCATTGGCTCCTTGTCACTCCTGGAGGGATTTTTGAATTTTAAAATCTTCCAAAATATGCTATATACTTCCATGCCATCTTAAACATTAGATGAAACTTATTTCCATGTCTTATTTACTCAGAGTCATTATTGTGAAGTGCCGATAACGAAGCTATGGTTACGTACAGAGGGAGACGTTGAAATTCTAACAGATCCGCACGTGGTACTTACTATCTGTCAGTGACTGCTTTAATCCCTTTGTGCATATTAACCCATTTAATCCTCAAAACTGCGGGTCTAAAGTAGGTGCTGTTAATGTCCTCGTTGTACAGACAAGGAGGCTGAGGCGCAGAAACGTCCTTAGGGGTTTGTGAGGGGAGAAGCTGGGCTTTGAAATGAGGCTGAGATATCTTAGAGCCCACGCACTTAACTGTGGTTACTTTTACTGCCTCTGCTGAAGACTGAGATGGGAAACTAGCCAGGGGCCAAACACCAGCCAGAGCCCTAGAGTCTGCTTTCTTCACAAATTCTCTGAGTTCAGCTCCTGTTTGGATAGTTGACTCCTTTTCTTAAATTCCACACAAAGCCCATGCAGGTGCAGCAGCTTCTGGGCAGTAGGATGGAGCTGGACTTGTGCAGAAGGCATGAGTGACTGAAAAGCTGAAGCGCTCCTCTCCCCAGTGCAGTTCACAGTCTCTGGAATACCACGGTCCAGAGAATACCATTGTCTTCTGAATTTTTATACAGAGTTTTTGACCTGTCAGGACAATTCAAATCATTACCTCTAATTGTAGCATGCCTTATATGCTGCGTTACCTTCATAGGTGTGCTGCAGAGTGGACAGCTCAGGACTTTAAAAAAGTCACACTGCCTAGCACTCAGATCTTGGTTTCTAATACCATTCTCCTGTAAAAGGAAGCAGGGTTCTTTGGAGAAATTACTGAGTCTAGGACTGGGGCAGTAAATGTACAAGATGAGAGTGAAGCATCTTGTGGTGCCAGAAAGTAAGAAAGTGATAAAAAAAATAAATAAATAACCCACAATGATGGGGGAATGTCAAAGAGATACAGGAACCAGCTAAAAGAGCTCCCAATGGCCAAAGTTGGAATAATTTGAGCGAGAAAATAAGTAAGGTAGTGTTAGCTTATAACCCAAAGTATAAAATAAACATGTATGAGTCCACACTGATGTACAAAAGTGATGGAATAAATAAATAAATGGAAGAGAAGACAGAAATATCCTGTATAGAAGAATTCCAAATAAATTATGTAGATAGTTCATCCTAAAAGAGGTGGAACATAACTCTGTACTACTTAAGGGTGGATTGTGCACAGTAACTTCCCTCTAAAGAGTACAGTGTTGAAAGAATAACCTCACAGTGGAGAAAGCAAATACTACCTCAACCAGGTGATCAAGGTCAACGTGAACAGTGATCAGTCATATGGATAGTAGGTACCATGGATGTGATGTGACGAAACGGGCCTCTGTGGTCTTCCTGCCAAAAACGCATTCTCCCATTCCCCCATTCTAATCATGAGAAAAACGTCAGACGAATCCCAGTTGAGGGACATTCTACAAAGTAACAAACCAGTACTCCTCAAAACTGTCAAAGTCATCAACAAAAGGAAAGCGGGAAACGATCACAGCCAAGAGGAGCCTAGGAGACATGATGACTCAATGTAATGTGGCCTCGTGGATGGGATTCTGAAACAGAAAAAGGGCCTTATATAAAAACAAGGAAATCTGAATGAAGTATGGGCTTAAGTAACAATAATGTGTTGATATTTGTTCAATGACAAATGTACCATTCTAACATAAGACATTAATAATAGCGGAGACTAGATGGGAATTTTCTGCACTATCTTCGTAATAGTTCTATGAATCTAGAACTTTTCTAAAATCTTTTTTTTTTAATAAAGTCACTTTGCAGGACATCTATTGCCCAGGCAAAGTTGCCTGGAGATGCAGTCACATGGCCACTGATCTCCAGCCAGCAGTGCTTAGATTCACATAGAACCGGCCTATTTCCACTCCTCTCCTTTACTCTCCCCCCAGGATGCTACAAGTTGGATGTACCCAGCCTCAAAGTTCCTAGGACCCTTGGCTCATACTTTGTGTTTTTCTAGTTGTAATGTCCTCAATATTAATGATGTAATTAAGCATTTAGAGCCAATAAAATTAGTATTTCCCATAAACATCTCCCCTCATCATTCTTTATTTGTGACTCTAATATCACAACACTTCATTTCCATTCAAACAAGATTCAGCTCCAACAGTTTACTAAATTCCATCTAGTTTTCTACCGCCCTGTTTCGATTAGAAATTCCAGGACCAACCTTTTAATAATGAGATAAGAATACTTGGCCCTTTTGAAAAGCTTTGGGTCCTGGAAAGGAGTGTCCATGTAATTTTTTTCCTCTCTGAGAACCATTCATGTAATGGACAGCATTCTAATTCAGCACTAAGAGGTTCTGCCCCGTCGTTTCCCGTAACACAGAATACACCACACACACACAAATTGACAGCTTCTGATCGTTATCTTTTCTCAATTTTAATGCCATTTAGGGAAGATTACTCTATCCTGATGGAGCCCAACTCAGTAGCATGACACACAGGAGGGCCCTCACAAGTTGTGAGGTGGGTCACAGATAATGTAATTACAAAAAAAAATGCCTATGTTTATGATTTATTTTTCAAATAGAAAAGTAGTGTAGATGGAAGAACATCCCTATGTAATCCAGTATGATGCTCACCATAATGGAGGGAGGCCAAGTGCATTAGTAAGCAGCAACCTTACTATTAGCAAGCCAAGCAAACCCTGATAATTCAGAGGAATTTTATAAAAATTTTGCCTTCAACTTTGAGTCATACCTTCTAATTTTTGGAAAGTCCACAGTGCAATGGCATTTGTTCTCGCCCACCTACTCAGTAGGCAGAGATACTGCCTTCTCGGCATTTGGGGCTTCCCCATATGGTTGTGCGTCTCAAGATCACTGTAGGAAAATCCCTCCCCTTTGGAGGTTTCTCTCTTTTCTTCTGACCAAATCCCCACAAGGCACTCAGACTTTTGTATTCCTTCTCACTCCCCTTCAACCAGCATGGATCATCAGTCATGTCCTTGTACACATTCACTTTCAAGGGATGTGTATGTGGTAGGTGTGTTGGGGGGAAAGAGAGAGAGAGAGAGAGAGGCTGGGTGGATGGCAAATTGGCTCTTTGCAAAGAGCAGACATTTCAGATGCCCAAGCTGGGCCTCCTCTGTGTTATGCTTAAGGAGTCTCTGAGACTTGCCTAGACTTGAGTTGCATTACTAAGTGCTACCTTTTGTTGTTCCCAGCTCTGGTAAGTGCTGTTTACAGGAGGAGGGGATCCCTCCTGCCACGTGGAAATGAACATTACTCTTCCTTGCATTCCAGCATGCTTTCTGAGAAGGTGAGAGGGAACTAGCAGGACTCCAGCAATCTTGCTTCATCTCTGGTATGCCCATCAGAGCAGACTTGCCTGGGAACATCATCCATCATGTATATCACATAAAGAAAAGTTTAAGAATTCATATTCCTTACTACTCAGCTGCAAAACAGAACAAAATCATCCCATTTGCAACAACATGGATGGCCCTTGAGGGAATTATGTTAAGTGAAATAAGCCAGTTAGAGAAAGATAATCTCTGTATGACTCCACTCATATGAGGAATTTAAAAATGTGGACAAAGAGAACAGATTAGTAGCTACCAGGGAAGGTGAGGTGGGGGATGGGCACAAAGGGTGAAGTGGTACACCTACAACACGAATGACAAACATTAATGTACAACTGAAATCACACAAGATTGTAACCTATAATTAACTCAATAAAAAAAAAAAGAATTCATATTCCAGGTCCCTATACTGAGATGCAAATGTTCTTCCATCTACACAGAACTTAACTGATCTATGCTTTGAAGGGCTACAGTATTGAGATAGAGATCCCTCACTCTTCCCTCTGCACCACACAGCTCTTTCATTGCTTCGTCACCAGCTCTTTTCTTCTCTACCACAGAGAGCCCATACATTATGCACTGTCCTTGTCACTGAATATAATTTCTGTGATGCGTCTACTCTGACTGCAGCTGCTAGTGAGGCTGTTGGTCTCTCTCACAGAAGTTCTCTTCTCTCAGTTTCCCCTTGTCTCATCACATTTTCTGTGTTTCCTGGACGTCGCAGATGCCCTCCATTCAGCTCTGCTTACATCTGCCCGGCTAACTCACCCAGCATAGTGCAGATTGGTTGCTGTCTCTTCTGGCTTTGTTTGTTTTCTGCTGGGTGTTGAAGGGTTGATTTTGCTTGCTATCTAAAATATTTTCCTTCAAACTGCTCTTGTGGCTGAAACAATTCTAAAAGTTTTAGGGTTACATTATTATATCCCTATCCAGATTGACCCTCTTTCTGAAAACTCAGAAAAACTAACTTTTTGAGCTATTACCAAAGGATGGTCTTATTTATTTTTTTTGCAGGGGAAGACTCACCCTAAACTAACATCTATTACCAATCTTCTGCCTTTTTTCTTCCTTTTTCCCCAACAAAGCCCTGGTACATAGTTGTGCATAGTTGTAGGTTCTTCTGGTTCTTCTATGTGAGCTGCCACCACAGCATGGCTACTGACAAACAAGTGATGTGTTTCCATGCCCAGGAACTGAACCCACGCCACTGAAGCCGAGCGTGCCCAACTTTAACCACTAGGCCATCAGGGCTGGCTCAAGTTTGGTCTTGTAATGCTGCCTGAAATAGGAGTCACCAAGTTTTTGTTGGCCATTGATATTATATCTTAGATGAGCATATCATACCAGCCTGGGCAAAGAGCAGGACACAGAGGAAATAAAACACAGGACAGGTAAGATTTTTAGGGAGAAAGGGGTAGTTGCCAATACTTTAAAAATATTATTAGTCAAATGATCAAAATAAATAGAATATAGGAGGTGCTGTAGAGTCATGGAATTGAACAAGAATTGTAATGTCTCTATCAGAATAACCTTCAGGGTAAAGAATAGTCACAAAGCTCCTTTGGTATGCAGTGACTGCAAACACCACTCCAAAGATACATAAGTACAAGTACCCTTGGTTTAAGAACAAATCATGTTTTAGTACCATTGGCTAACGATCACACACCTTGAAAGCTAACAAGATTGTAAAAATAGGCAAAGATGAGATTTGAGATTAATTGTGTCTTTATTTAGTTATCCTTGTGTCTTCCAGCTTTCATTTTTCTTGCCCTCATGGACTTGAGAAATGGCCCCTGAGGTCCCTTCAGATTTTAAGATGCTTTTATTCTAGGAAACATTTTATGAAGGCTTCTCACAAGTTGCAAAGATCATTAGTTACTCACCATCTAGGATAATGATCTGATCTGAGTTTAACCTCTACTCGATGCCCCTGATCAGCCCTCCATAGATGTGCTGGAAAGCAGCAAAAGGACAGAAGGAAGCCATCAGGAAGAAGGGAGAAGAAACAGACAAGGCATCCATTGAGAGCAAAACCAGACCAACCAAACATTTTCAAGACCTGTGGAAAAAGGAGACATAAAACCCACAGCCGAATGCCATTTTTCTTCCTATTCTCCCGTACCCTGTTCTGCCCAGCACTGTGAATGGCCTGTTGCATGTTTGTGGGAATGACTTAACCCGCATTTCCAAGCTCTGCCCACCATCACTACCTCTACTCACCCCTCTCCTTGGTCACCCCTCATGCCCAGGTACCACAGTCCCAGGTACCAGGAGTGTGGTCTAAAAGGAGAGGCTAGGGCTCCGGTAGGCGTTTCCTCTTAGTCCCTGGACTCCCTGCCTGAGGGTGAGCAGTGCAGCTAGAGGAGGACTGGAAAGGGGACCCTCAAAACCCAGGCTCAAGAGCAGGGGCCCTTCTTGCCCAGGTTATAGGCTGCATTGGCTATACTCCTACTTATAATAGGAAAGTGGAAATATAATTGTGCAAATATTATCCTGGCTGTGCCATGTATTAAGAAATATAACAACAATGGCAAACATATCAGTAAGCTGACAACCCTTAATGCTAGATAATATAGAATTTTTTCACCCTAAGGCTAAAGAGTGGTGGGGTTGATTAGCCAGTGTGAACGATTTTCACTAAACCATTCTAGATTGGTTTTGGAATATATTTAGATGACTACATATTGTTACATTTGATTGTAGCTCTGTCTGAGTGTGGAGTCACCTGATTTGAAATGAAATTGCATAGCCAAACAACAAAAATCTCACATTGGAGCAACAGGGCAACAGGCCAAGCCTCCATATTGTGTCCTCAGCTTCAATTTCTTGCAGCTTCCAGCTCTATTTCTGGGAAAGAACAGGCTAGATTATTTCTAAATTCCTTTCTAATGCTATGATTCTCAGATTCAGACTCAACTAACATTCAAGGAGCACTTGCTACATGTGCCGTACCAGGTCATTAATGTACCTTCCATCAATTTAACCTTTTCTGGGAAATATTGTTAGCCCCACCTTGTTAGCCCCAGTTAAAGGTGGGGAAATTAAGACTCAGAAAAGTGAAAGGACTTGGTATAGCTCTCATAGCTAGGAGTACTCAGAAGTGATTCTTGAATGCTGATCCTTTGTCTGAACTTCCAGAGGCCTTACAGCTATAGCACCGTGCATTCTGAGTCACTCTTGACGTCCGTCGAGGCCTAGGATGGAGCAAGCTCTTCGAGAACAAAGACTTTGTTTATGGATGTGTCACCAATGCCTAGAACAGGGCCTGGAACATTGTCAGCACTCAAAGAACATACTAGTTGAATAAACAACAAATATAGAGGTGCTGGTACCTACCCACCTACTCAAGAGAAAGAGGTAATGAAAAATTTGGATCTACTTTCTTTCTAGGTTTACCTTTATTTTCTACAACATTCTGGGCAGCAGTCAACACAAATCCTGGCTTTGTGGGATGAGTTCCTCTCCTGCCTTGAAGATCTGTCTTTTCAGTGAACATTTTTTAAAGGACTTTTTCTCCCAACATTCTCCCATCAATATCCATTTGATGCTGCTTTTGTCAATCTTTTTTGACTTAATAGTATCAGGAGTTAATACATCTGTCTGGTAGAGAAAATGCTGTTAGTCTAAAAAATTTATAGCTTCTCTGCTATGCTATAGATCCAAATTTTATCAAAACCATCAGCTGCTCTTCTATTTGTTTTCTACTTACCTTAATTTCTTTCATAGGCTTATAGCTTTGGAAGAATCCGTCAAGATAATCCAGGCCATTTTTTTTTCCACATTGGTACATATGCTAATCATAGTATGTGAGATGACTTTTCAGTGCTATACAAGGAAAGAGTATTTTTTCCTAATAATTATATTTTCTAATATTTATGTTTATTTTTAAATATATTTTCAAATAATGTTTATTTTTTCTAGTAACTATGTTTTGCTTTAATAAGTAATCAAAAAATATATATATACATACATATAGATATACCATATTTCTATATCTATATATCTAGCACACTAAACCTGAAATGTTATGAATGTTAGTGTTTAGATCAAGGCTATAGTGGGTAGTACTCATTTAAGTTTAAAAGATTAATTGATTTAAAGAAAGAAATGAACAAATTAAAGAAATGTTAACAAGTTAATGATAATATAGATGGGTCTTGCATATGGCAAAAATCATGAAGCAAATGATTGAAGTTTGGAAAACACTTTGCTAATCCAACCACATCATTTTATGGCTAAGACACAGGGTGGTGAAATGACTTGCCCAAGGGCCCAGGGTTAATTACTGAAAAAATGAAGAGTAGACTCTAAGTCTCCAGGTTCCAGGTAATTTGTTCACGTCAGTAATGCCCCACTTTTAGATTCCAAGCATCATTAACTTGCTCTTATATGATTCACATTATGAATAAATTTTTATCCACCACTGACAAATGCATAAGATTCTAACTTTCATAATTGAAGTTTCAAAGACAGAAAAGCCCTCTGGTTTCCTCAGAGAAAAAGCACTCTCAGGTATAATTACAATTTGTGTTTATAATGTGCCTTTCATTAGGGGACCTGAATGAACTCTAGAAAATTGATCTGATGACTGGTAATATCCTTGTGTTATACACTGGGAAAAAATGACCCAGACAGGTTAAGTGAATTGTCCAGGGTCGGCCAGAATGCCAATCACTGAGAAAGAGACAGAATTAATTCTCTAATCCCAACTTCGCCTCAGTTGGCTTTGCCTTTCCCGTTTAGTCCCTAGTCACTTGCCAG
This sequence comes from Equus quagga, assembly GCF_021613505.1. Taxonomy (NCBI): domain Eukaryota; kingdom Metazoa; phylum Chordata; class Mammalia; order Perissodactyla; family Equidae; genus Equus; species Equus quagga. The sequence goes on from NC_060272.1 coordinate 104,610,828, forward strand.
ATTTTGAATTACAGGCATCTCCATTAAATGGGATTCCAGTCTGAGGCTCGACTTGGCACTTTCCCAAATGCATGTTGTAGGTGTCTAATCTTGGGGTTTCCTATTTTAATAACCTTGCTTGTTTTTATTAATGGAGCATGTGACTAGGCTTAAGTCTGTCACTTATCATTCTCTTTGGTTGTTTTAAAATTATTGGTCACTGCTACAGTTCTTTGTCCTGCCCATTCCCACACAGATGGGGAAATAGCTACCACGACCAAGTCAGACAAGACACACGCTGAGATGTTTACACTCTACCTGCTCAGAATTCCTAACTCAACCACTCTGAATAGCTACTGGCCAAAAGAAACCAATAAGTAAATTTGTTGTTTGAGTCATTTATTTCCTACTTTAGCACAGTGGGCCATACAGAATTGTGTGGCCTTTGGTTGACCACAGGAGGTCAGCTTCTATTGATCTGATGTCCTTCAAATGCCCTCTAGTGGTTGAAGGCCCGCATGGGCTCCACTTTCCCTCCTGTGAAACACCAAGGGCTCTGAATAAATAGAAGAGCTGCCCTTTGAAAAGTTGCATCTGAAGGATCCCAAATGCATACTAAAGAACTTAGCTTTCTCCTTTGCTCCTTTGGCCAATTAAACTATCTCACCAATAGCAAATACACAGCATAGTGTTCATTGCTCTGTGGCCTTCAGAATAACTACTTTTGAGCATCCGCTTCACGCCTGTTATGAGTCCATTGTATATATAATCTGTTATGAGTCCATTGTATACATAATCTCTGTATTAGTTTCTGAGGGTTGTGTAACAAAGTACCACAAACTGAGTAGCTTAAAAACAACAGAAATTCATTCTCTTACAGTTATGGAGGCTATAAGTCCAGAATCAAGGTGTTTGCAAGGCCCTGCTCTCTCACGTTTCTAGGGGAGGATCCTTCCTTCTCTTCCAGCTTCTGGTGGCCCCAGGCATTCTTGACTCATGCCTGTATAATGCCAGTCTCTGCCTCTGTCTCCCCGTAGCTGTCTTCCTTCTGTGTCTGTGTCTTCACTTGATGTTCTCCTCTCTATGTTCATCTGTGTCCAAATGTCCTTCTTCTCATAAGGACACAGTCATAGTGGATTAGGGCCCACCCTAATGACCTCGCCTTAACTTGATGGCATCTACATAGACCCTGTTTCCAGATATGGTCACATCCACAGGCACTGTGGGTTAGGACTTCAGCGTATCTTTTTGGGGGACACAATTCAACTCATAACAATCCTTTGAGGTATGTACCATTGTCCCCATTTCAGATGAAGAAATCGGGGTATGGGAAGATTAAGCCTGTGGCCCAACAGCTGACAAATGGTAATGCAGTTCTGTTGAATCCAAAGGCCAGCTCTTCTCCATCACCCTTTGCAGCTAGGAAGAGAACATTGCTAACAGCTCTCAGGGACCTGGTGACAAGACGTGCTGTTCTGACATCAAATGAGGAAACCATAAAGGAAACCGCAAGAATTAGAAAGAACGTTCATGTGATAGAGAATTACAGACGAGATGCTAAGTGCTGGTACTCTGTGGTCCTTACCAAGTGCCAGGCACTGTTCTCATCTCTTCACGTGTATGAAGTCCTTTAGCGTCCACAGTGACACTGACAGAGGCACTCTTTTTTGTTTTGGTTGGGAAGTTTGGCCCTGAGCTAACATCTGTTGCCAATCTTCCTCTTTTTTTTTTTTCTTCTCTCCAAAGCCCAAGTACGTAGTTGTATATCCTAGTTGTAAGTCCTTCTAGTTCTTCTGTGTGGGACGCCACCACAGCATGGCTTGATGAGTGGTGTGTAGGTCTGCACCCAGGATCTGAACTGGCAAACCTGCGCAGCCGAAGCAGAGTGCATGAACTTAACCACTACACCACCAGGCCGGCCCAAGAGAGGCACTGTTATACCCATTTAACAAATGAGGAAACTGAGGCAGAGTGGTCGTATGGACTGCCTCAGTTCACACTGCTGAGTCACAGAGCCAGGATTCAAACTCAGGAAGTCTGATACCAGAGTCTATCTATCATAAGGCCTGGATTGGAGTTTCCCAACATTCTCTTTTCCAGTACTCCAAAATAATTGCTTCACACGTATTTGTTTTGCCTCCTGTTCTAAAATGTAAGCTTAAAATGTAACCTTGTGGAGAGTAGGACTGATACCTTACACTACTATGTCCCCTTCACAACTTTGCGTACTGTGCTGGGCATCTCTGGAGCTTCTGGAAGAAACTGAGTTCTGAGGTACAACCTGGGCCCGTCTTGGTGGTGCTACTAAAATAGATTAGGCGGAATGCTGACGCCTCAGCTGAGGGTCCTAGCTAAAGGCCCCTTCCCATTTCACAGTCCACCAGTGACACTTTCTATCTGCCTTAGAAATAAGTGCAAACCCCGAGAGGAACAAAGTCAAAGAGCACTGCACCTTTAAGATTTGGTCAACCTAACGCTTCTGAACAAATCTGCCACGGGAAGCGCTTTCTCGAAGTGAAATCCTTTCAAGCCACGGGATCTGCTGTGCTCCAGGTGCCTGTCTTGAGGGCAGGGACCAGCCCCTATTTAATACCATCACTTACACATAGCTGCGAATCCTCGATGGATTGTTACAACTAACTCTGATGAGGGCCCTGAAACTCATTTGGAAAGGGCGCCAAAAGAGGTGAGATGCTGCAGATTTACCGCTTGCATCTTTCCTGTGAAAATTCTAAATAATCTAAGAAGAAATTCTGCCAGTCCCATTTTGGAGGTCTGAGAAACCACACTGTTCGAGCCTTCCACTGGGCCTTGGGCCTTGGAAAACAGCCAGCTTCTCTCTAGGCTGGAGTGTGTACACACTTCAACCCTGGGTGCCCGTGGAAGAAGAGAATGCCCTGCTCGGTGCTATATGTGGATGTGTAAATTACAGCAGATGATGCACTTAGCAATTATGTTCTTTGCATACATAAGCAGGAACAACAGCTCCCAAACTGCCAATATCCTTCTCAATTCTCACAGAATGACTATGTGTCACACGGTCACGCAGCAGGGGGCCTGGAAATGAGATGAAGGAATGGCACAGTATGAAGTTTCAATTTTGGAGAAGCACCCCTCCTGCGGTAGTGAACAAGCAAACAAGAAAAGCCTCAGAAGGCACGATGGCCTGGCTGCACGCCCCAACCCTCCTGGGTGTGGAGATGGTACACGGAGACTGGAGGAAGAGAGAACAGGACCGGGGGCTCAGGAGCTCCCTGTGCCTGGTGCAGCTGTGCGAATATCTGGGGGAGCCAGGCAATGTTGCTAACTACTTGGAAACTGGGTGGCAGGCCTTAATGAAACAGCTGAAGCTACACTGCAAATTTCAAATGCCCGGATGGGACAGGCAGGTAGCAGAAAGGAGGAAAGTGGGTCTGATAGGGACCCCTGGGAATGGTACAGAAGGCATGCCTCCCACCCACAGAGTAGCTCCGCTCCATCGTAAGCAATTGTTGCTAAACAGGAAGAGCCAACTCATCTAATTCTTCAGGCAAAGCTGAAAGTCCTTGTGTGGAGAGAGGTTGGGATGTGTGTGAGACCTCTCTCAACTTGTAACTGTTGCCACAAATTTAAATTATTTTAAAACATTGTCAAGATTTGTTTCAGTTATTTGTGCTTCGTAACAAAGAACCTCAAAACTAGTGGCTTGCAACAACCATTTTATTCTGCTCAAGACTATGGTTCAGAAATTGAGAAGGGCTCCACTGAGTGATTCACTTCTGATCCACGTGGCCTCAGCTGGGCAGCTGGGGCTGGTGGATCCACTTCCAAAATGATGGATTCTTCCCCACATATCTGGCACCTCTATCTCTGTGCTCCTTGGTTCTCTTTCCATCTGTCTATCTCTCTGAATGCTGTCTCGTCCTCCAGGTCCTCTCCAGATGCTTGGCTCTCTCACAGCATGGTGGCCTCAAGAGATTTTTCATTTACATGGCAACCAGCTTCCAAGAGGCAGAAAAGAGAAGCTTCTAGGCCAGTTAAGAACCATGCTTGGACCTCTCATAGCACCACTTTCATCCTATTCTGTTTTTCAAAGCAGTGACAGTGCCCACCTGGTCTCAGGGAGGCAGAGGCAGAGAAACAGACTCCGTCTCTTGATGGGGGATGGCAAGGCCACAGCATGCAAGAGCACGTGGAATAAGACATACCGTTCCAGGCATCTTTGGAAAATATATTCTGCCTCAAGTTCAAGCAAACCACATGTGAAGTGAATATGGTCTGAAGCCCACCGGTTTGCAGTCTTTCAGATAAAGGGTCCTTACTGGGGCAGTGTGAGACAATGGTTAAGAGGATGTATTCTGGAGCCAGACTGCCTGGATTCAAATCCCAGCCCTGTCACTTACTCTCTGAGGCATCTCAGGCAGTTTAATTAACTTCTCTGGGTCTTAGTTTCTTCTTCTGGGGTAATAAAGAACTGTACCTATCTCATGGAGATTTTGTTAGACTAAAGGAGTTGATACTCACAAAGTGCTTAGAACAGAGCCTCACACAGACTAACTGCTCAATAAGTAATAGACAGTATCTTGCTTTTCTAGCACTGCCATAACAAAGTACCACAAACTAGGCAGCTCAAACAAGAAAAATTTATTGTCTCCCAGTTCTGGAGCCTAGAAGTCCAAGATCAAGGTGTCAGCAGGGTTGGTTCCTTCTGAGGCCTGTGAGGGAAGGCTCTGTTCCAGGCCTCTCCCTTTGGCTTATAGATGACCATTTTGTTCCTTTGTCTCTTCACACTCTCTTCCCTCTATGTGTGTCTGCGTCTGTGTCCAACTTTCCCCTTTTTATAAGGACATCAGTCATATTGGATTAGGGTCCACCCTAATTACTTCATTTTAACTTGATTACTGCTATAAAGACCCTATCTCCAAATAAGGTCATATTCTGAGATACTCAGGGTTAAGACTCTAACATATCTTTTTTTGAGGGACACCATTCAACTCATAACAGACAGGAATGCTGTGATTCATTCATGCAATAGATATTTCCGGTGTGGCTACAAGATATACACAGCACAATCCTATGCATTAAAGAGATGCTAAAATATCTTTTATATATATTTATATCTTTTGTCCTCCTGGAGCTTGGAGAGACAGCATGCAGAAAACGTTTACTAGCATTATGAAGGTATAAATAATCAAATCCATGTGCATGATACAGTAAGTATACTGGTGAAATTTGGAGAAGAGAGAGATCCTATATCTGATGCCCTCTGGGCGAGACCCATCACATGGGCACAATTAGGCGTGAGTAGAATGCTTCTGCTGTTGCTCTCCTTGACTACACCTGGCTGTTTGGTCCTCTGGCTCTAACATGGGCATCACCTGACTTTTCAAGAATTCAGGCTCAGCTCTGGGACAACTCTCAGAGCCCTCTTACAAACCACAGTTACTGCCACCCAGTGTGACCCAGACGTTGCCTCCTGGGCCACAGATAACTCTTTATGCCTAATCACACATCCCCTAATGTGAACCTTGGCCCTGTTCTGCCAAGTCCCAGCCACTTGTGAACAGTCTTAGAAACGGGATGAGATGGAATTCTAAGAAAATCCCAAAGATTGTGAAAAATTCCCTCAGAAACAGAGGATGGGAAAGAGCGTCCCAGCTTGAGAAGGCAGTAAGCGAGCACTCAGAAGTAGGACAGCGCATATTCAGGGGACGAGGGGATGTGTGTTTGGCTGACCGAGAGGAAGGCCTTGTTTGGGAGCAGAGTAAGGAGGAAGGTTAGAAGGGTCCACCAGAACCCTGGAGGGTGAAGTCTAACCTTAGCCTTTTTTGATATCTCTTACACTAATTCTCTGCCTCACTCTCCTCCCTCCTCCGTCTGCTCCACACATACCCCTTAACGACGGCTACTACAGAGACATACTTCACATATGATCAGTCTTTAATATCAAGAAAAAGAGCTAAAGACTGGGCAACTAAGCTGAGTGAAGCCATTTGAGAATAACTACTCTGTGCACGACTCACCATGTACCTCTGGGTGACTGGGAAGAGGCTTCCAGAAACAGGAAGAGTATCTCCTATTCTTCTTTTAGACATTGTGATGTCCATGTATCACAATGACAACAGTAGACTCCCCCGACTCAGTTGTGGCTGTGACATCACTGTGACACAGAGCAGAGTGAAAGGGAGCTGAACATCCACATGCTCCTTTTTCTATAGTTCCATGGCTTCTCACTCATATAAATGCCCAGCGCCAGTCTCTAGGGGACACCTTGCCCCTTACTGCCTCTGAGTGCAAAAGGAGAACAGCATGGTAGAGTGGTTATGAGCTCGGACCCCAAAGAAGACTGCCTCTGTCCAAATGCTGGGTCCACCTCTTACCAATGGTGGGACCTCGAATAAATTACTTAACCTTCTACACCTCTGTTTCCACATCTGTAAAATGGAGATAATGATTGTACATACCTGGTGAATTAAAAGATGGAGGTCCTTTAGAACAATGTATAAGCATATAAGAAGCACTATATAAATATTAGGTCTCATTAATATTGGCTGCAGGAATGTGTAAACTACATACAATTTAGTGCAAGTTTGAAAATCCCAAGAATCTGAGAACTTTGTAGAGAGAGGAGCCTCTGACCATGCAGGAAATGAGGACTAAAAAATACATAGTAATCAGCTTCTCATTTAATTTCCTCAAAGGAATCCACTTTGGGATGCCACAAAGATGGATAGTACCTGACCTGCTCCCCAAGAAAGAAAACAATGTAGAATTTGTCAAGGGGACAACCAAGATAAGGACGCCAACTTTAAGAACTTTACAATTCCGGGGTACCTCAGTGAGCAGTGAGCTGCTCCAGGCATCAAAACCCCTTTTTACTTCTCTCCGCCTCTGAACTCACTCTGACCTCTCCAAAAAGTAACCTCCTCAGGGCTCATAGCAAATAGGCTCAAGAAAGGCAGCTGTGAGAGCTTTCAAACCCTGAGCATTACTTCATACTATTGCCTCTCCATCCTGAATTAGATATAGCACACATCTATGGATATAAAATATTTGCATATTCCTGTGCATATTCTATTTATACATAAAAACGCATTTTGTCACACATGCACACATGTATGCTATGTTGAGTGTGTTTCTTAACACTTCCATTATTTGTCCAGACTGCACCTCTTGCCCTGCCAAATGGTGCCTTGAAAAAAAAATTAGAATTAATTCTGCAGAGAGTTTCACGTAGTGTAGAATCACTGATTACCTAGATCTTACGTCAAGCCTCAGAAGAAGATGTTGAGATAATATACATCATGTTCAAAATAAAACGAACAAACAGAAACTCACCAATAAAACTTTATTTTTCAAATCCCTAGAATGGGGAGGGGGCAGTACTTTAGAAACTGTTATTTTGGGAGCAAAGGAAATGAGGGCTAGACAGGGCAGCACGTTGGGCTGGTACTACAGGTTTGAGGAAAAGGGCATAGATTTAACCTCTTATTCTATCTGTTTGGTCCTTAGCATCCCGTTTCTTTTCAACACCACTGCAGACCTGAGAACAAGATCTTGGATTAAGTTGCTTGTGAAAATGAATTTGTAGGTCTCAACCCGGCTCTTGGAGCTGAGTGTAGCACTGCATAATTTGACACGATTTGGCCTGATTGACAGTGAGAAGCAGACTGCAAGATCTCACAGGTCAGGACAGAAAAGGTGCTTGGCACAAGGACCCTAGAGCATGCTGGGTAGCAGCCTGCCCTAGACCATGCACTCCCTGCAGATGAAATGGAGTGTGAGTCCAATAAGCTTGTCTAGGAGCCCTTGGAAGATCCTTAGAGACCCAAGGGGAAAGCACACTCCAGCAGGTCAAAGTGAGGTCTTTCAACCTGGCCAAACTCAAGCAAGGAGAGAGTGCCCCAGGAAGGAAAAGCCCACAGCGAGATGGACCTTCACCTGCTGTCTGTTCACAGGCAGGAATCCCTGAGCATTCTGACAGCCCCAAAGATCCTTTCACCACCAGCCCATCCTCATTCTGATTGGAGCCATCTGTGCAGCCCTATCCATACTCTCTCTAATCCTGTCACTTGCCTCCAAAGACCTACTGATTTTTAGGGTAGATTGAATTTATTGGCAGGCATCCTTTACTCTGAGCTTTCCAAAGTCATTATCATTTGACAGAAACTGCATGCTCAATGAGCAGATGCCATTGGGTACCTGACCCTCAATTTAGTCCTGCATCACCTTTCTCTACCATGTCTATGTGCTCTGGGAGGTGACTCTATCCCTGGCTCAAGAATAGACATTGACTACTATGAGCCATTCTTCTTATTACTATTCTCCTGGCCAGCTATTTCTTTTGGGGAGAACCTGGACCCAATCCTAAGCAGTAGGATATGAGAGGAAGTCTTCTAGAATAACTGGGAAGGGGTTCCCAGACACACAGGAAGAGTGTCTCTTGTTGAATGTGGTCATGTCTATATAACTAGATGTTAAGATAAGACTACCCCTGCCTCCTTTGTGACTGATATACCAGTAGGATAAAGAGCACATATGCATTGTAGGTGAACTGGAGAGCCCTCGTGAAAAAACAGCTCTGTAACTCTCAGGGTAAGAGTGTAAAGGAAAAGGAGTATTTTGGAGACCATATACTCTTTATATATATTTTTCTTAATACCTTTCTTTAGAGAGACTTGTTAGCATGCTGTCCTTCCCCCCTCCTCCAGAGGAAAGAAGAAGGGGTATCAACTGTTTCACATTATACCTGGAGAGGCTGGGCTTCCTCCACCATTCCTGAATTTGGGAGATGCCATAGAGCCAGGTTTGTCTCATGCCTCTAGAGGGCATGAGAAGGGCTAACAGCCAGAAAAGTGCTGGCACTTTGAAATTGGCTTCCACATACAGAGTTTGTCATGGTGAAAGATACATGATTCCCAAGTACTAACTAAGAGCCATACAGAGGAGAGGCAATATTGCATTATCATAGGGCCACTTTGAGGGTCAGAGGGACCCTCTGGTAGGGACCCCAACAGCAAGAACCTAAAGGTGAACCTTAGTCTCCTGGGGGCTGAGGACGGAGTCATGACTGATCATCCAAAAAAGAGATGCAACCACCCAAGAAAACTGCAGAAGAGTGGTCCCATTGATGGGAATGTGCTATGAGCCCACAAAAGTGTCACAGGTAAGTGTTTTAAATATGTTTTAAATAACAGTAAGGAATAAATGAAAGTAATAGATACATAATCAAACAGATAAACAGCTGTAAGACCTTTCCCGTGCCCCTGCCACTCTTCTGTAACCTACTCCCATGGTTAGTAAGTAGGGAGGGTGGTAAACATACCACTTTCCCAGGACTGTACCCAGACAGGGGCAGTGGGAGCAGCCCACCACAGGAGTAGGCAAACAGGGGGTACGTTAATCTTTGGAGAAATTTGGAACAATAATAACACTGACTAAAAGCAAGTCTGCTTTTCATTCTTGCCATGCGTCAACATATTCTCAATAATGCCAGTGACAAAATACCCTTCTCACAGGGCAGACCACTGCCATCTCATTCCCCCCCAACCCCACCCTTAGAAACACACTGCCCTGACTCGCAGGACTCTTGCTACGTGAGATAATAAATTTCTTTCACTGTTTAAGCCATTTGGAGTTATTTTCCCTGTTAATTGAAGCAGAAGACACTGAGCTAGACACGGGACAAAGTAAGTTGTTTACCATCAAGAAGTTCAGAATTTAATTAAGCCAGATATGGACAAAAGTGTTTTCTGGAGGAAATGTCTCACTTAACACAAGTACTGACACCCAGCCAATCATCTACGGTACAGACAGGAAAATCATTTGAAGCTGTTAACTCTTCAAAATGGAAGCCTATTGGAGAAGGGCAAGAAAGGTTCCTTCCCATTTATAAGCACATTGTCGTTGTTTTACCTGGATGTCTCAGCGTGGGAAATAAAAAATGAAATTTCCATCTCAGTGTGGACTTGAGGCCATATTAAGTAAGTTAGCAAATGAGGCAAATATAGGAGACATCTTGTCCTTTACCACACAACTGCTTTTGACTTTCTTCTCCTTGCCCCTCTGCCAACACCTCCGACCAATCCTGTTCACTGTCAAATAAGTTGACAATCATTCAACAAACTCCTCTGGAGAGTCTAGTAGACTCCTGGCATTGTGCTAAACGCTGGGTCAGAGAGCTAGATAAAATGGCTTGCCAGAAGCTCCTGCAGAGGAGGAAATTGAGCTTCAAAATGGCTAAGTGGAATTCAAAGCAAGTTTGGTCCAACTTGTAAGTTCATGATCTTTCCACTTGGCTACTCAGCTACTTAGAAGTGTGGAAACATAAGACTTGGTCCCTCCTTCAATGAGCTTATAGCCAAAAATCTATATAATTTGGGAAAAAATAATTTGGGAAAAGGAAGAGGAATTTATAAGTGATAGGTATTACTTAGACATGCTAGAAGATAAAGAAACCGGATAGCACAAAGACACTGTAAGCATAGATGATAACAGGAAATCTTAGGTTTTATCCCTGGGCAAATGCTTCTGGATTTTAGCTCTTATGGCCTAATTCATTATTAGAACTTAATTTTAGCAAAATAAGAATATAAATGTCATTGATTCCTGTATGGCTCCCTGTTCAAAGGGTCATCTACAGTGAGCCCTGCAAATAGAGAGCTTCCTTGGGTTCTAATTTTTTCCTTCCAGTGGTATTTTCATTTTGATTGGAATACATTCTCATGAAATAATTTGTAGGCAGTGGGGAAGATGAGCTTCTTCCAAGCAGGGGCCTTTCCTGGTGTCTCCCAGTTTATTCCTAAGTATAATCCATTTATTCCTAAGGGTCTTTATCCTAGGAAAGCAGATATGTTAAAGAATATAGCAAACCATTTAAATATTTTTCTGGAGGGAGTGGATAAGTAAAATAGGAATGGTGTAACATTTATTTTACACCTACTTTTTGACTGATTGTCAGAATGTGAATCACCCAGGATTCTTTGCTGTCTTCCTTTTCTTGCCTGAGAGCATTTGTTCCAAGAGGAAAACATGGTTGAGATTTGAAGTTCTTGTCATTTCATTGACTACTGTATGCATATAAATAAAGATTTGGTAGGAAGAGAGAAGTCATTTTCTATTATCTAAGCTATTCTCTTGTTATTATTTTTCTGCGTTTCCATCATATATGTGTTCAAGAGTTGTCTGTGTTTAGAACAATCCTTACCTATTCTACTCAAAGACAGATCTGTATTGACCTGCATTGCCCCTCACAGAATCAAAGAATCTCAGAGTTTAGGATCATAGGAAATGTTCCGAGATACTAAATCAATATCTAGATATCTTCTACAAACATCCTCTGTCTTTGCTTGAAAACTTTCAGTAACTAAGGTGGCCTTTTTGGGGAGGAGGGCAGAATTCCCCTAATGAGAACCAGCAAAATGTTTCCTTTTTTGTTTGCTTCCATACTTTGGCAATTGGACCTGCTCTGCCCTCTTTTCCTTGACAGACTTTCAGATACTTAAGGATAACTATCATATGTTCTACATTTTCTGTTCCCTGAGATAAACACATTCTGCTGGGAAAACCACTTTCTACCTCTGCCATGATTCTGTCCTAGCCCATAAAGTGGGAATTTTCACCCTCTGGAAGTATTAAGAAGCACCGTTTCACTTGTTCACTTCTTCTCTAGGGCTGAAGAGCACCTTATCTAATTGGAGAGATTGACACAAGACCTGAACTTGTGAGGCTGAGCCCCTGATCAGCCACCATTTTGGCAGACCTTCTAGACAGATGCTCCTGCTACCAAGTAGTAAGACAACAGAGTCAGAGGCCAATGCTGCCTTCTAGAGGCAAGGCAAGATGACCTTCTCTGTCCTTGCTCTCTGTGTTCACCAAGTACGAGACAGTCCACAGATGCTCCTTGACACTGGCTGGGTCAGTGTCCGTTCCATTACTTCAATCCTTGCAAGCAAATCTCCGAAAATCTAGATGCCGTAAATCTAAACCATATCCATAAATGTAGTTTTGCCAACAATAAAGACAATGAGCTCCTCTGTATTTCTCAATTGTTTCTGAACTTGAATGAAGAAAGGATGCAATTTTCACCCACAGAGGAAAAATCCCAACATATTACTTTATACTGCTTATGTCACAGTTTTTAGTCTTTTGAACATTCTCCAGGTTGTCAAAGTCCTATCAAAGTATGACTCCCAGAACTGAACAAAATATAATCAAGATATAAACAAAATATAATCAGCATAGAAAGTTCCCCATGTCTTGGGCACTAGAGCTTGGTAAGTAAATACCTGAGTCATAGACAACTTACCCACACAGAGTCTAAGCACTTTATACAGATGCCACTTTTACTTGACTAGAGCCTCCCACAGAAAACTGGGAAAATTGCTCCTCTGGAAACCCAATGGGTAGCCACCAACTTCTTCTCTACCCTGTCATTTTCAAATAGGCCCCTTTCAATCACAAAGCCAGGTATCAACAGAGCTTTACGTGCCCCCCTGTAGAGACCTACACACAAGATAGCCATGAATAATATAATCTGCTAATGAGAACTGCACAAAGGAAGGAGCAGGCCCTGACATTCTGTCACTTCTGTTTCTCACAGGCTGGACCTAGAGTTCTTTCTGATTCCAGATGGTTGGATGAAGGAGTTTTATTTAGTTTCCAAACCGCAGAGAACTGGAGCTTTAAGGATGTTTCCACCCTGTGGCTTATCAATCTCGTCATTGCATTTCCTGGGCTTACTGTACAGGGCCAGTCATCTATGTTCAGGGAGTTGCACTTTTCTATTACTCACTTGATTAAAATATATTTTGTGGAACTCTTCAGCCTTAGAGTGGATTCCTTTAATAAGATCAAAAAAAAAGTATGGGCTCAAAGGAAAGGAATAGCTCCCTTTGATGAAGGAAAACACCGTGGTTTCTAAAATGCCCAAGCTCTAGATGGACAGCTCTCAAGTGCGGCGGGGACTCTCATCTGATTTTCCCTGTTCCTGGGAAGTCTTTCACCTTGAGCTACCACCACAGTCAGCTCCAGAGGTACATGTTGTCCTAGTTCGGCTTCCCCCAAAAGCAGAGCCTGGGGCAAGAGCTTGGGTGCAGTTAGTTCCTTTGAGAGGTGATCCCAGAGAGCATATGTGAGGGATTGGGAAGTGAGACACAGAAGTGAGAAAAGCCCATAAAGGGCGTATTAAGGCATGAGTTACTGCTGAGGACACCTTGGGCTCAATCCTACTAGATACCCTCTAGAAAACTGTGAAATACACCTCCAAATTCACCCTCCAGAGTCTGCAGAGCCTGGGCATTTATCCACTGACTTCCATCCCGCATTGGCCCAGGGCTTCCCATGAAGGAATTAAATACTGTGGTCATCCAGATTGTACCTAGTTGGGTGGAAAAAAGTCCCTGGATGTCAGAGAAGGGCCTCAGTAGAGAGGAGAGGAGATGCAGGAGGCAGTGATGGGAAGCTGTCATCATGCCAGGCCCTGTCTACTCCAGTAGCAGGTGCACTCAGGGGGTCTAGGGACATGGAGTGGGGTGTCCACAGTGTCTTCTGTGAAACTCCAGGAGCCTAGTGTGGGGGGGGAAATATTTTAAAAACTTTTTTTGCTCATGAACCCAGATGAAAGAGGCTGCTATTTAAAAACTTAATCCTTCTAAATAGTAAGATTTAATAAGAAATAAAGGAAATAAAAACATATAATACAAAAAGATACACCAGACTAGGTCTCAAACTACAGGTTCCTGATCCCCAGCAAATGCACACTGTCTTCAAGGACAACACATTTTACAGAGCCTTGCCAAACTGCTTTCTTCCCTCGAAGCACCAATGTCTGTCCCCCATGGTGAACACGCCCTACCTCCTGCCACACAGCAATGGTTGACCAGTTCTCGCCATCTTTATATCAAGGTTGAAAAGACTGTGGCAGCCTCCTTCCTTGGCTGGTTTTCTTGTCTGAGAACAACATGTGCATATTTTTCCTACAACAGTTTATAATAGTGTAGTCATTAGCATCATGAACTCCAGAACCGAACCCGCTCAGTTTGAATTCTGGCTCTTGAGACGTTGTGCAACCTTGGGTGAATTGCTTAATTGCTTTGTGCCTCAGTTTCTTCATCTGTAAAACTAAGATAATAAAAGAATCTGATCCATAGGATTGTGAGAATTTAACATAGAGACAATGACAGGCACACAAGATAACTCTACAAATGTTGAACATATTATTATTGTTATTAGACTAGAGTTTACACACAAGGGATTATCTCCCTGTTCAGGTTGGCATCATGAAGTGACCTTCCATTGCAGATCCATTCTATAATACTACAACTACTCAGTAGCCACAATCTTCAATAAGAATCAGTCCATACACGGTGATAAGAAGGTCTTTCAGATGGTGAGAATTACCTAATTCTCATAATTAGGCTAATTACCTAGAATGAGTGAGTTGCTGGAGTGAGTTGCTAGGGTCCCATCTCCTTCTTTAACTTGTGTGAACTTGGCCAAGTCTACCAGAATCTTTTTTGGGTTTTTCTAACACCTTTAGATCAGGTGGCAGATACTCGCAAATTCAGGACTAGAGTTACTCACCATAGGCAGAAATGTCCAACTTTGAATACAGCTGTCTCTTCTATGGCTAGTCTAGTCTACAGACTTTCCTTGAAGCTTCTCAAACAGAGCTATGAGATCGTTGGTACGTGCCTTCCTGATTTGACCACATCTTCTTTTTTCATTCTGTCCATTTTATGGAAGTTTGTGAGCATCTGCTTTAAAAAATGTTAAGTGCAACCAACTTCGTCAGTTTGGCTACTTGCTGGAGCAAAGTCTGCATGGAACAATTTCTGGATGGTGAAGACCTTCATGTATTTCTGTGTCCCTTACTACAGATAATTGAATATTTAATTTATCTACATCCAGCAGCCATCCTACATCTTCCTTTCTCTCTAGACTTCTATTTCTAGAAAATTACCACAAAAGCATAAGGTTGCAAGGAGTTGCTTCTGGTTCCCAGCGAGAACCCAAGCTTGGGTCATTTGATGTAGATGCCACCGATAGAGACAGCACCGTAAGTAAGAATAGGACACCTCAAATTTGCATTGACCTAAGTCTGGCCTCCTCTGTCCTGCCTCTTAAATACAAAACACCAATCACTCTACCGCCTCTGCTACAGAACGACTTGACCTCTGTCCCCTCCTTGTGGATCAGTAGACTGTGCTGGGCGAGTCACTTCTGGAATCGCCACCTGGGCCCTTAAGACTTATTAAATCAAGGGTCACCTCTCACGAGTCTCACATGTTCTAATTCAATGTACTGATTATTTAGAGCTGAAAAACAATTTACCCCTAAATAGTGCTAGTGTTTTTGCCCATGTGTTCCAAGTTGTTCCCCTGTTATTCAAATGTGACATTCTTTATTGTAATTGCCTGGTTATTTGTCTATCTCCCCAAATAGACTGTAAACAGCAGAAACCCAATAATGCTAAGTGATTTTCTTGAGGCCACATAATCAGGAGAGATTCCCAATATAGAAATCAGGCTTCTCTATTCATGGTTGGTTGTGCCGTTCATTAGCAGCAATGTTTTGTGTTCTGAAATCGTTCTTTCTCAGAAGGAGCATTGAGATAACAAAATATCAGGGCTCAGAAGATGGAGATTCTGCTCTCAGCTCAGTCACTCCTGTCGCCAAGCCCCTAGTGTTGCTCACTGAACAATGGATGGCAAGTTCTTCAGATGACTGCTCGGGTCCTGTCCAATTCTAATGTCTAGCATTCTACTTGAAAGGATTGTCATGCATTAGCAGTTCTGAGAGAAAGAGCAAGAGAGATCATTCATCCATTCATTTCACAAAGATGTATTCATTTACCCAATATTTATTCAGCAAGTACCATGTGTCAGACCAGATGCGAAGTACACAGGTGAACAACAAATACAATGACCCTGCCCACTGTCACAATACATCTTGATCTTAGTGGGATCACTGGCCAGCACACCTCATTGATGACCCTGGATAAACAGAGTGATAGGCCTGTTGTCAGTATACTATTTTTTGAAGAATTCTTTCATGGTAGTGTGTGCATGTGTAGGTTAGGGGTAGGTGACAGACAGAATGCTGGTGAAAATTGCCACACTCAAAATTACCATGTCTCAAATTCCTGAAACAAACAAACAAAAACCAAATCAACAACAAGACAGATTGGTTATGTCCAGCACAGGTGTCCTCTTCTTGTTAATGTGCAGTTTCCCAAATCCAGCCATAGTTGCTCTTTCCTGCCAAGATGCCAACAGGAATGCCCAATTAGCGCCAATTTGTTTCTTGTAACACGGACACCTGTCACCAAAGAGCTTGACAAAAATAACCAACCCAGTCACTGCAGAGCCAAACTGGGCTCAAACTAATCACGTAGAGGTAAATAGGAAGCCTTTAAATCCCATCGCAAACCCTCCAAGGGACGGAGTCCCTCCACCGGTGGACAAATTTATGGTGTATTTCTGACTGATGGCAAGACACCAACTAGCAATTGATATATTTTTTCTTTAAATGCACGTTATCAACCTTTCCTTCCAGTCGGCTGCAGGCTTCCCCCTGGCAGTTCAAGACTCACAGGGATAATGGCTTATCTTTTCTTTTAATAGCAAACCATCTTCCACTGAGATGGAATAAAAGTTGCAGGAGAATGGGAACAGGTTGCACCAAGAAGTCCTTTACTTCTCTTCAGAAAACACCTCTTGTTCAAACATTTTAAAAAATAACCTTTAAAAACTAACCAGGTTTCTGCTGCGTGGTTGAGCCAGCCATGAGAGTTGTGCTGGTTACATCTGAATTAGCCCCGCTTGACGATCACTTTCAAACTCTATTCTTCTTCATGCCAGCAGTTCTGCTCCCTGGGTGTGCAATCGTATGGGGAAGACGCCTTCGAAGGGGTGATTGGACCCAGATTAAGAACACATAATATTTGATAAGCAAATGAGCAGGTGAGACATTTCTCCAAAATCACCCAGGCGGGAAAATCAGCCCGTCCTGCTCTTCAATAGAGGACTCATCTAGCCCACCGCTTTATGGGGAGCAGAAATGTCTGGAATCTAAATCGGCAGCAGGAGGGGTCTCTTTGCCTCCTCGCAAGGCTGTGAGCTGAATGGTAGATTTCATCACTTCCATTGTAAGGCGCCTCTCATTACGAGAAACCAAACACAGAGCCTGGCTCCTAACTGGAGTATTAATAATGAAAATGGATTATGTGCATCCTGTTTGCTAAGCAATTATCCCAAGGCAGGGATTGAGTCCAGATTTTTTGCCTCACTGCCTGAGTGGCAGAACATGAATAGATAGACAGGTATTTGCATGCAGTGCCTCTGACCTGGAGAAAATGGCAGGAGCTTGCGAGACTACAGGGAGAGCCGTAGATGCATATTCTTTTGAAACATGGCTGGGTTTTGCAGTCTATTCTTGGAAAAGGCAAAGAAAGGGGGAAAGAGTTTGGGTTTGCTGTCACTGTTTAAAGATATTCTCCTGAGTCAAGGTGAGACCATTTTACTTGGCCCACCTTAAGTTTTTAACCGGGAGTGACTCTGGCTCCTACCCTCTCAAGGAGATGAAATGAGTTTTATATAGTTGATGGTGAGTAGTGCTTTCCCTGGAGGTTTTGTGAAACCTAGATCTGATCTGCTTAACCTACGCACTTTTTAATGAGCATAGGTGTTTCTCAGATGCCTTGGATCTAAGTTCTCTTCTCCTCCTCTTTTACTTGCTGTGCTTCTGCAAGATGCCACCTGACTTCCTCTTGCTCGTGTCCAAGCATTATTTCAGGGCTGTACTTCTGGGCTAAAATGAATTCTTCACGAAGTGGATGCAGTACTTTGGGACCCTTTAGAGCAAATCAATGCCAACAGCAGTGTCACCTCCCATCTCCCCTCCCCCACCCACCTCCTCCTCTATGGTGTACTTGCACATTAAGATGCCAGATTGGGAGATGACAGTGAAAGTTCATATGGACAAGGCCTCATTATTTTCACAGGATCAGAGAAAGTAGTCTTAGAAGACAGAGAAAAATAACAGGGGCAGCACATCCCTATGATGGGGTCACTGAACCCCTAACAACTGTTCACAATAAATTACAATTTCCTGGGGAATGGATAAACACCTGTGGTAGATCTATACCATGGAATACTACACAGCAATATAAAGGAATAAACTCCTGATACACACAACACCATGAACGAATCTCAAATTCATTATTCTAAGTGAGGGAAGCCAGACACAAAAGGCTATATACTATATGATTCCATACTGGAAAACTATAGGGACCAAAACCAGGTCAGCAGTTTCCAGGGCTGGGAGTAGAGGAAGGGGTCAACCTAAAAGGTTGACCAGTCATCACAGTTTTCTTGGGACTGTCCCAGTTTTAGCCCAGAAAGTCTTTATCCCCTCCATGACCTCATTCTCAGGCAAATTGGAAAAGTTACAGTTGGTGATCCTGGAACTTGATGAAAGGACACAAGAGAAACATTCAGGGGGACAGAACCTCATTTTTTAAAACTCCAAGAACCATACACTTAAAAGATAAATTTTGCTCTATGTAAATTATACCTTAATAAACAACTGGGAAGAATTTCCTAGTCCCTTCTCTGTGCCTCCATTAGACGGTGAGCTCTCGGCATGTGGGGATTTTGTGTCTCCCATGCCACTGCCCCCCAGCACCTTGCGCTGGGCCTGCCACGGCATAATTTGCTAAAAGAATGTGTCAGGCTCTTTCTTCTCAGATGCTACCTGTCATATCACCACTGATAGAGTCTTTAAACAGTCCAGCAGTCTCTAAACACGGCATTTTCTCCATAGGCATACTCAGAATTGAGGTTTTCTCTATTTCTCGTATGTTGTGAGTTGATAGCCACACTCTAGAGATGAGACAAATATGTTAATCAGTGCTTTCTAAATATACTGAGCATAACAAATTCCTGAAGTACTTGTTAAAAAAATACAAATTCCTGGAGTCCTATCCAGACCCACCAAATCTGAATTTCCAGGGGAATGGCCTGGGAATCTGTATATTAACATGTGTCTCAGAAAATTCTTGCTCTCAAATATGGAAAGCAGAAAGACAGAAAACCTGGTGTTGAGAGACCTCAGAACCAGCCTTCAGGTCTGGTCATGTCCTGGCTGCCGTGTTTCCAATACACCCTTCTATCAGTCTTTCTCTTCGTGGGTCATTCACTCATTGATCCCATTTGAGAAATATTTGCTGAGCACCTACTCTGTGTGAGAGCTACAGCAGTGAAAACAAGCAAACTGATGAACAAGATAAGTTCAACCACTGATAAGTGATGGGAAGGAAATGCAACAGGTGACATGATAGTCCCCGGGCCAGGTGCTGCTTAAATGGAGCAGTCAGGAAGGGTGCGGTCTTTCTTGATCTCTGCCTCTAACCTCAGGCAGGTTTCTCAAGGGGAGCATAACTGGAAAGCCACAAACGTATGTTCCAGTCCCAGTGTTGCCATAAACAGCTGCCACAGACTAGCCTCAGTGTCCTCATCTGTAAAATGAGGGGGTAGATCTGGATGTTGACCCCTAAGACCCCTTCTAGGCCTAACGTTCTATGTTTCAGGAGTTTATTATTGTAATCAAATAAAACTAATCTGATATATATTTAATGCTATGCATAATTGTTATTGTGCTCCATGATAATTAGCTATCAATGGTGAGCAGTTCACATAAATGACTGTAATTAGTATTTCTTATACACAGCCAACCCAAGTTTTCGAGTTTCTCTCTTCTCACTTTGTTATTCTGTGATTAGCATCAGGGTCCTCTGTTGTTCTGCACTATGTGTCATTCCATGATGATTCAGTCCTTCTCTCTCACACCCACATAGTGATATTGATACTTTAGTATATCAGGGTCCAGTATATTATCTCCTAAGATAATGCCCCTATCATGAGAGCACTATATTACTGCATTCTCTACCACCACCAAGGGGCCTTTCAGGTCCTGCCTACTCTTGGCTCCTTCATCTGCTGTCTTGGGTGCTAGAAGGACCAGAAGAAACAACAAAAAGTTTAGACATTGAAATTTTCTAGAAGGAAGGAAAAACCAACAGGGGAGACAGTACGTGAAGATGGGCCCAATATCTTTAGCTTCTGAGACTCTGGCAGCAGGAGGGTGTTATTGGTTTGCTTTGGCTCCCATAACAAAATACCACAAAGTAGCTTAAACAGCAGAAACTTATTTTCTCACACTTCTGAAGGCTAGAAGGCCAAGATCAAGATGTCAGCAGGTTTAGTTTCCTCAGAGGCCTCTGTGCTTGGCTTGCATATGGCTGCCTTCTCTCTGTGTCTTCGTGTGGTCTTTCCTCTGTGAGGAAACCACATATTTCTGGTGTCTCTCTCTTTCTGTGTCCAAATTTCCTCTTCTTATAAGGACACCAGTCAGATTGATTTAGGGCCCACTCTAGAGACCTCATCTCAACTTAATCGACTCTTTAAAGACCTTATCTCCAAATACTGTTACATTCTAAGGTATTTTCAGTTAGCACATCAGCATATGAATTTTGAGGAGAACACAATTCAGCCATAACAGAAAGGAAACTGTGAGGGAGCGCTAAATCTCCAAATATACAGAAACCAGGAAGTCAGTCTTTCCTCCAGGTTTAACAGTTTCCAGAACTTTCTTTCCAAGACTCCTCAACCACAAAGGCAAGGCTCCCAGCTAACGGTTAGTTCCAATACACCTTGAACAAAATCTCCCTTTCCACAAGCAAGATTGAAAGTCTTAAAAGATGTAAATACCTGGGAAAACAAGCCCACTGGGTGAGAAAGAATTCTTGGCACCTTGTAAAAGTCCCTCCCTGTTTTGGCAAGAAGAGGGCAGGAAGCTGAGGGTGCACTTAGCCAGCTTTGCAGTTTGCTGCACAGTCCCAGTTGATCTGTGCTGGCCAGTTCGTGGCTAGGCAGATGGCATGGTGGGCAGCTGAGTGAGCTGGCACGCAGCAGGTCACACGAACTCATGCTCCCTCCTGCACTCAGCACTTGCATCAGGGCCCCCCGCCTCCCCAGAGGCAAGCTATGATTCTAATTGTTAGATCTGAAAACGGAAACTCCAGGACAAGAGAGCCTTGCTAGCAGAGCATCGAACACAAAGCAGCAATGGAAGAAAGCCCCCAAACCTCCCAAGACAGTTTTCAAAGGACCAAGAGCAGCCACGGCCCAAATGGATTTCCTTGTTCTGCCTAGCCCTTCACACATGATCGACATGAGAGTACTTTGTCACAAATAAAAAGAGAAATATAAGCAATGCAGATCAGGGAAAGAATTGAAGAAATATGAACGTGTACTGCTGGAAAAGAATTTTACTTCAATTTGGTGTTTTAATATTATAGGCTTTTTTTTAACTTCCTTTTTTTAAATCCCTGATCTAAAAACAGGAGATGTAGGTTTCCATCTTCCTGCTCTATTGCTGTGTCCGTAAACTAGTCATGTAACCTCTCTGGGCATGGTTTCTGAATCCTTAGCTTGCAGGGGTTAGAAAACACTAGCTCTGAGATCCCACTCAAACATCTTCTTCTGCAAATATGTGTTGACAACATAAGAACTCATCCAAATCATTAACAGGACAAAACTTAGTTACTCTCGTACATTTTTGGCTAGATGTCTCAGATAACTTAATGTACTAGTCTTTTTTTGTTTTTTTAAAGATTGGCACCTAAGCTAACATCTGTTGCCAATCTTTTTTTTCTTTTTCTTCTTCTCCCCAAAGCCCCCAGTGCATAGCTGTATATTCTAGTTGTAGGTCCTTCTGGTTGTGCTATGTGGGACATTGCCTCAGCATGGCTTGAGGAGCAGTACTAGCTCCACGCCCAGGATCCGAATCAGCAAAGGCCTGGGCCACCAAAGTGGAGTGCGTGAACTTAACCACTGGGCCATGAGGCCAGCCCGTGTACCAGTCTTATATTCTGTTTCTGTTGAAACCCTTGATTACTCATCTATAAAATGGGGATAAGATCTTTCTTACTGGCTTTTCTGAGGATTAAATTAAATAAAGGATGGAAATGAGACAATGGCTGCTGCACAGCAGATGCTAAGTTTTAGTTCTTTTCTTATTAATCCTGGGAACCCCCTTGGTGCCTGACTTGGTTGATGCATAGTAAATATTTGACAGGTTCTGAAAGTAGCATGCAGGCATCTCTCTAGTAAGAACCTAATGCAAATACAGACCAAAGGGACTAAGGTGTGTCAAATAAGGTGGAAATGAGTTGTCTACCCTCTTCCTCTTTAAAACACAGTGCTCAGTGCCTAAGTACACATATTTAGGATTTCCACGAACTTAAATTTCCAGCTGTCATATTTCAATGTGTTTTTGGCATGACGTGGTGAAGCATAATGGGACAGGATGGCCTGGGAAGGCCCAAGACTAGAAAAGACGGTCCAGGTGCTTATCGGTAAGATTGGAAGTCCAGTTGTGTTCAAAGGGCCAGGAGAAGAGTATGATCATCAGCAGCAGCATAATCATTACTGAGTCCTTGAGTACTTTACAAGTTATTTCATTTTATCATCACAACTCTTCAAAGTGGTATTAATAGTCCCACTCTTCTGATAAAGGAATTGTTGCGATAAGAGGTCAAGAACCTTGTCCAAGGTCACAGAGCTAGTGAATGGTAGATCCTGGATTTGGATGCAAGATTCCTTTTCTCCAAAGCCCTTGTAAGCTGTCCGTCAGTGATGGAAAATCCAGCAGCAGACAGTCTTTAGAACTAGAGACTTGAATTAGGGATATTGGTCAGGTACTAATCTGGGGTCAAGAAAAAACTCCAGAGTTGGGTGAGGGCAGCCAAGAAGCAAAGAGGTCCCCTGACAGATTACTAAGGGAGGATCTCAGACTCCAAAAGCAAAGTAGGGTTCCCAACTTCAGAACAGGGCATAGGAAGAATCTAGACACAAGGAAGGAACTTTACTATAAGAATTAAGATAGAATAGAAGGTCTGAGGCACATAAGCAACCAGAATGACTCAGTCTTCCAACACATTGGGCAGAAGCCCCTCATATTCTAACAGTGAATTCTCCTAGAACCTAGCACAGAGCTGAATCTACACAATGGTGGGAGAAGTGGAAGGAGGTAAAGAGGTTCCTACTGGAAGAAGAGAAATGTTCTGGGAGAACACAGTTCTGGTTCATTGGAAGTTTTGGTGATTAGACCAGACATGTCTCCCAAAGGATTTGAGAGATGAGCATTGGTGCCATCCATTGTCATCAGCTTTATCTACAAGACCCAGAAAGTTTGTGCCTCTGGCAGACAATTCCAGGAAATAAGGGTTGTGTCTGATTCTCTGTATTAAAGTGGCCTTTCTGAAGAGCCTCCCAGAACCTCTGCTTCCTGGCATAACACATAACTTAATCTGAGCCCTCTTAATGCCCATCTCAGCAAAGTATTCTACAAAAAATAAAAATGACATTCAACTAAGCATTGAAAAGTAATTTAAATATTTACTGAAATCTCTCAGAGGCACTGAAGAAGCATATTTCGTTTTATGACACAAAAAGATCCTAAAGATCTTTTTCATCCATCTTTTTCCCCAAAGTGCCACTTGTTACTGTTGCTGCTTGTCTGCTCCCAAATATTTCTTCCCCTTCCCTCCCCAAGTACATAAAAAAATCCCCACCCATGGCAGAAGGCAGAAGGAGGAAAGCTATAAATAATATATACTATTTAATATGCTGTCCCCACCACAGACTTTCTGGGTGAATTGTGGACACAGAGCAAACCAGCATTAGGAGCACCATTGCCTATTGTTTATCACCTGGCTGCTCCCTGTACCATTCTGCTTTAAAGGGTCTCCCTCTCATTGCCACCAGATAGATACACTCATTCATTCTATCAACCGAACATCTAGCACAGTCTTGATTTTGCGCAACGCATAGTGAAGTGAGAGATGTTTATGACACAAGACCTTCTCTCAAAGAACCTAGATTAAATAGGGATGATAGAACACACACCCAAATTACTGCAATAAGATTTACTAAATGATTGATCCATAAGATGTGGATTAAGATCCAGGATATTCTGGAGGATCAACCAAAACAAATCACACTGTATACTTACCACTTACTCCTACTTCATCCCCAAGATACGCATGCAATCCTTTTGTTCCTTTTCTATTCATATGCTCCAAACATATTTCTCCAGGGATATCATCTTAAAGGAAAATGAAATTAGATCAAAATGGACATAAGTCCAGACTTGAAGGAAAAGAATGCACTAAAAGAGAAAACTGGGAGCACGTGTAAAAGAAAGCACAATCTGAGAGCCTTGTGACAATTCCTAAGAACCCTCAAGAATTTCACATTATCAGTAAATCTTGCTGATCTAGTCTCTGAAGTGACTATGACCAAGATAATTTCTAAAAACCAATCTGATCATGTCTCATTTAAAAGGTCTCACCACTTTCAAGATTCCCCCTTATCCTCCGATTATGTCCAAATGCCTTAATATGACTCACAAGTTCATTTATGAGTAGACTCCCTCCTGTATCTCTAGTCGCACATCGTACCACTCATTGCCTGCTTATTCTCTGCTTCAATTCTACTGAATCATTTGCAGTAATGGGCAACCTCTGTGTCCTGAACTTGCACCATTCACATCCTTATTACATCGCATTGTAATTGCCTTTTCCCAACTTATTTACCTACCAGACAATAAGCCCCATGCAGACATGGGCTAGGTCTACCATATTCACTGTTGTATCCATCAGAGCCTATCTCAATGTCGGGCAAGTAGTAAATATTTCATGAACATTGCTTGAACGAATAACTAAAAACATAAGGGACTCACTGCCTGTCTTGGGTTGGGTTCCCTGGAAACATATTCTGAGATGGAGATTTTCATGCTGGAGGTTCATTGGAGAGTAATTGAAACAGGACTACAAAGAAGGAGAAGTGGAGCTGTAATGTGAATCTCATAAGGTGCTCCAAACTGAGAAGACCCTTCCAAGTTATCCCTATTAGAGGCACAAGGGCCAGGTCTTTGAATCCCTGGACCAACTAGTTATCAAATGCCAGCTGCCTCTGAGGAGGAGGTGTCATCTTAAATGATTTGTCTCCCTTTGGATGATGGCAATTCCTGGAAAAGAACTCAGCTGCGAGTCCTCAGCATCTGATCCTCCTAGCACCTGGAGGAATGAGTGCCTTGGTCTTAGAAGGGAATTTGAACGACGCCTTGTAGTGTCTAGTACATTTCCCTTGAACTGACAGCAGAAGACATGCATGTCTCAGTTCCCTAAACTCTAGAAGTGTCCCTCTGCCTTGAAATCCATCTAATAACAACCTCCACTGCTTGACTACTGGCAGAGTTAGCCCCAGTGCCGCCACTCTACATTTGCTTATCCGTTCAGTATTTGTAGAGTACCTACTATGTGGTGGGCATTATTCTAAGCAGGGAGAATTCAGCAGTGCATAGAACAGGCAAAAATGTCTTGTCTTCTTCAAACTTTCATTCTGTAAGAGAAAATTAGAAAAGTGAAAAATGGAGCAGGGAGTGATAAATGCTATGAAAAAAAGTAAATCAGAGATGAAAAATAGGGAGTGCCACAATTTTGGGGAGGGTGAGTGTTATAATAGTAAATAGTCAGGGCAGGCCTCACCGAGAAAGTGATATTTGAGCAAAGCTATTTAGCTATTGAGGGAAGAGTTTTCCAGGCAGAGAATGTAACATGTGCAAAGGCCCTGGGATGGGAGCAAGCCTGCACGTTAGAAAACAACCAGGAAGCTAATCTGTCTGGAAAGGAGTGAGAGAGGGAGAGCCTAGTAGGAAATGAGGTCAGAGAGAAACAGTGGGGAGGGGCAGATTGTAGGTCACTATAATATAACTTTGTTCTATACTCTCAGGGAGCCCAGTTAAGAGAATATTACTATATTCCAGGCACCAAATGATGGGGACCTGGGCCAAGGCAATAACAATAGAGATGTTCTAACAGAAGTGGTAGATTCTGGAAATGTTTTTAAGATAGAGCTGACAGAATTTGCTGGTAGATGGGATATAGGTTATAAGAGAAAGAGAGTATTCAAGGATTTCAATCTGGTCAACTGAAAGGATAGGGTTTCTATTTACTGAGACAAGGAAAAGAATGAGTGAGCAGAGCAGCTTGTGGGGAAGATGATTAGGAGTTCAGATTTGGCCTGTGTTAAGTTGAAGATGCCTGTTGGACATCCACGAGGAAACGTTGAGTATATGCGAAGTGCAAGGAGGAAATCCAGACTAGAGATATAAGTGATGAGAGCTATCAGCACACAGATGATATTTAAAGCCTTGGGACTACATGAGGTCACCAAAAGAATGCCTACAGAGAGGAGTGGAGAGAAGAAGAGAAGAGGGGAGAGGAGAGATGAGGAAAGGACAGTTTTAAAGAATGAGGGATTGGACCCATGGTGTAGTGGTTATGTTCGGTGCACTAAGCTTTGGCAGCACAGGTTCCATTCCTGGGTATGAACCTACACCACTTGTCAGCAGCCATGCTGTGGTGGCGACCCACATACAAAATAAAGGAAGATTGGCACAGATGTTAAGTCAGGACAAATCTTCCTCAGCAAAAAACAAACAAACAAAAGTAAATAAATAAAAATAAAAATAAACACTGAGCCCTGAGGCATTGCACACATGGCCTTTCAATGTTTCACACCACTTCCTACATCATTCCTGTTCTGTACCATGGCAACTTGCATTGGACAGAAATGCATCCTTCACCACACCCAGCTTTGCCAAGAGAACTTGGGCTCAAGACACACTGTGTTGGAATATGGTCTCTGATATTCACTATAGTAATTGAACTATTGGTTCTAATTCTTTGCTTCCCTATGTGAGTGTTATATAGGGATCTATAACAAGGCCTGGTCAAGGTCCTGTGATAAGAGGTATGTCCGTCTCCACTACCTTGGGCTTGGCCATGTGACTTGTTTTTTCCAATGAGTTTTAGTGGCTGTGATGTAGGCAGAGGCTTGAAATGTGCTCATGTGGTTGGCTTTGCTCACTTACACTTCTGTCATTAGCATGAGAAGAAATCCTTTGGGTAGCATTCACCTGCAGCTTGGGATTCAGAATGAGACATGTGAAACAAAGCCACCATAGCCCCCTTACAGACAAGTAAGAGAGATGCTTATTGTTGTATGCCACTGTGATTTTTGTACTTGCTGGTTATGCATAACCAGCTGACTGATACAATGCTGACCTATTAGCTGTGTAGCGTTGTAGCTGTAGTTTCTTCATCTACCCAAAGAGGATGCAATATGCCCCATCTCTCTAAACTGTAGTGAGGATTAAGTAAAATAATGTATGCAAAAATCCCGACATAGTGCCTGGCACAATATTGATAGTTAATCAATATCCTTGGATTCCTCCCCTCCAGAGTTGGTGGTCAACAATGACTTTCCATACTAGCATAGATTCCAAGAGTAATAAAATTTTTGTCAAAAAAGGTCACCCTTGGCAAAGAAAGGGGTGAGTATCCAACTTGATTTGGCAATTGCCTTCATCATTTAGAATTTTAACACAAGCTACAGCAATGTAATTTCTTAGGTTCCCTGATAAACAACTAGAGCCAGAAAACCTGGCAAATCTAGTTGTATTGTTTCTTCATGGGACCCACTGTCTTTAGAAATACAAGCCTATTTCAGCAGGGCACTTAGGCTACCCTATGTTCCTTGGGAAATAACTGGCTTCTGTTTATGACGAGCCAGAATGCATGCCCACGTGCGCACGCTGCATCATACACGCTGCCCTTCATCAGCACAGGCCTTTGTTCATCAAAATAATAGCAAGTGGTGGCATAAAGCCATTCTCTGAGAAATAATTCATTACAAACAAAATCATCCAAATGCCAGTTCTTCTGCCCAGAATGACCTTCAGCAGGATGGCCCCTGAAGACTCACCTGCAGCAGTCAGTGGCGGTAACACAACATTAACTTCAACAATGCTTATTGCCTCGCCGGGCTGTCACTAGCTTCGGTTAATCCTTTCATACCTTTACTTTCTGCAGCTGACCTTTAATCCCTGCAATCAAAATGCAAACAGTTCAACAGCTCAAGTAGCTTTTTTGGAGGCTGCGATGATGAGCTGGATACCACCGCCTGAAATATCTCCACCTTTTCAGGTAAAGCCAAAAAGGAAAGTTTGACCAAGCCCTTTGTATAGATCTGGGGCAGCTGGTCTATGGAAAAATTAATCAACTATAGGAAAAAAAAAAAAAAGCTTGCTGCAGATATGAATTCCAATCCTCAGAAACAGGATGTGTGATGACTGGCCCTGTCTTTCTTTTCTGAAATCCACACAGCATGGCAAGAAATTTAATCCAGTCATTATTGGAATTTGCTCCAGGATTGGGCTAAGATCTTAAGTTCTTACACAAGGTGACGATTCTTTCTGGTGTGGGTCCATGCTAGGTACCACCAGGATGCCCATTGTCCCAGTCTGCATTCCCTTAAAGTCTTTGGTCTCAGCTGCCATGAATATATGGTATCTCAGAGTCTTTGCCGAGGGCTGGCGAGTGCCTGGGGACCAGCCTTCCAAAGCACATCATATGGCTACCTCCCCAGAGCCCTGGTAGCCTGCTCTGAGGTTGGCCTCAAAGAGTGTATGTGTCCTCGGCTCCTCCCGTGTCACTCCTACTCTTGCTTCTGACTCAGTCTGACCTCTGATCTCTCTTTTTAGTACCTCAGCAACGTCTACCCTCTCTCCTTACAATTATCCTCAAAGACTGCCTCTCCCCTCTAGCTGTCCTAGTAGCACTTACCACCTTTCCAAAACATTTTGACTTTTGAAAATAAATGACAGAAAAGGAAAAGTCCTGCAAGTCTCTTCTATTCTTGGTAGAAAAATCCTGTGTGCAGGTTTGGGCTGAGAACAGGGAAGAAGAAAAACACAAATCAACATTTCAGACTATTCCTCTGCCAGAGGTTAATTATTTTATTTCCAGAACACTTGATTCCTTTAAAGAAAGAATAGAGTGAGTGGTTAAGTTGTGGGCATGTAAGAGTGGAAAAGAAAAACTGCATGCAGAACCTGCCTCCTAAATCAAACATTAGGTATTGCCTTGGTCTGGGTTCTCCAGAAAGCAGAGCCTGAGGCAAAGTTTTGTGCAGATAGCTGACTAGGAAGTGTGCTCCCAGGAAGCAAGAGTGAGGGACAAGGGGAGTGGAGCCGGGAAGTGGGAGAGCCAATAGGAGCCCCTACTGAGCTGGCCACCTGTGTGTGTGACTTAATGCCCAACCTCACTGGACCATCCCCTAAGAGGCTCAATAAACTCCATCTCGGCACCATCCATCCTGAGGGGGAGAGAAGGGGAAATACATCCACCACGTCCCATCTCTCATTGATCAAAACTCGCCCCACAGGGTGTAAGTCCACAATTCCGGCTGTACATGCCTGGGTGCCAAGCACAGTACTGCAGGGGTCCACACCTGGATGTCAACTGAGAAGCCTTGAGGCTGGAGCCAAGACACTCTCAGGTGGCACCTGTGTGCAATTGGTTAGAACGCAGAGATTTGGTCACCTCAGAGATATCTAGAACCTGCAACAAATGGGGCCAAGAGTATCTGAAGGAGTGCTGAAGAGAGGTGTCATATAATTATGTGTGAGGTACACTAAAGGAACTGTAAGCGAGTTTGTAACAAAAATGCTAGGATAGCTTTGTTAGATATATAGTCAGCCCTCCGTATCCACAGATTCAACCAACTGAGGACGGAAAGACCTATGATGAACATGTACAGACTTTTTTTCCTTGTCATTATTCCATAAACAATACAGTATAATAACTGTTTACATGGCATTTCCATTATATTAGGTATTAAAAGTAATCTAGAGATAATTTGACATATACAGGAGGATGTGCATAGGTTAGATACAAATACTAGACCATTTTAAATAAGGGACTTGAGCATCTGCAGATTTTGGTAAGCACAGGGAGTCCTGGAACCAAGCGCCTACAGACATCAAGAGACGACTGTACATACATTTTATGTAAATTATATACACAACATATAATATGAGTAAATAATATAAAGTATAAATATATAAAATAATATATGCAAAAATAAATACAAATATATAATAAATATGGTATATAATAATATGTAATACATAAACGGTGTATTTATTATATACAGTAGCTCCCCCCTCATCTGCAGGGGTTACGTTCCAAGACCCCCAGTGGACCCCTGAGACTGCAGATAGTACCGAACCCTATAGATACTCTGCTGTTTCCTATACATACAGACCTGTGATAAAGTTTAATTTATAAATTAGGCACAGTAAGAGATTACTAATAATAAAATAACAATACACTGCAATAAAAATTACTCTAGGTCTTAGCAACCTCAGCATACGATTTTTTTCTTTCCTTATTAAGTCGAAAACTTTCACCTTTTCACCTAAAAGAAACTATTTACGGCCTCTCTTTGGCATATCTGAATTGCCAGTATCACTACTCTTCACTTCGGGGCCATTATTAAGTAAAATAAGCATTACTTAAGCACAAGCACTGCCGTAGCTCGACAGTCGATCTGATACCCAAGATGGCTACTAAGTGACTGAGGCCACGTAGCGTATACAGCATGGATACACTGGACAAAGGGGTGATTCGTGTCCTAGGCAGGATGGAGTAGAACAGTGAGAGATTTTACCATGCTACGCAGAACGGCATGCAATTTAAAACTTACAAATTGTTTATTTCTGGAATTTTCCATTTAGTATTTTCAGACCACGGTTGATTGCAGGTAACTGAAACCACAGAAAGCAAAACTATGAGTAAGGGGGGGACTACTGTATTCTCTCTTTATATATATACTCTACATATATATTCTGTACTTTCTCTTTATATATGCGTAATATATACGTATATTACATTCTAAATCTAAATTAGCATTGTGTCTATCAGAGATGCCATTCATTCATTCCCATTTGCTGGGTTCCCAGTTTAGCAGTGAATGAAACAGGTGACGTCCCTGTTCAAGGATGATATCATTTGAAAAAATATTTGTGAAACTTGTAAAATTGCCTTAAAGGTTGGTATTGAATTCTTTTAATATCTTTAATCATTTCAGTTATCTCAAATCTTTCTTTTTATCAATCCATTTAACTTTTTGGAATTACCAGGAGCAAAAAAGTTCAGATCAAGAAATGGGAGGAAGTCAGCTTGAGTAATACAGTTGTTAGTCAAAATAGAGATGTCAACATAAAAACATGAGACTAGTTGCTTGTAGGATTTGGGAATAGGCTCTTCTAGAAAATGCAAAAATTATTAAATGGAGTATGTGCATTTTAAAAACTAGAATTTACTGTATTTTCTGAGACTCATTTCTTTTTAATGTGAGAAGCATTACTTTGGAAGAGACAGCAAGATAAGTGCCAAGTTGCTTTCTTTGTAATCTTCCTTCTTCTATGGCATATCAGGAAGCTATGACAATCCTAAAAATGCTGACATTTTTCTCACTTAAGAATGATGATGGAAATAAAAGAGATTTCTTCTCCTTGTTCAGAAAGTATACAAGCAACTTTATAGTCTCCTTCTAAAATGGAGAGTCGCTTGAATTAGAGGCTCAAGGTGATGGTTCATTATCTTTGCCAAACACAAATTTTTTACCAGAGATAATCCACCAAGAACCCCCAAAATACTCCAAAATTTGAAATGGAATATAATATCAACTTTA
This sequence comes from Equus quagga, assembly GCF_021613505.1. NCBI lineage: Eukaryota > Metazoa > Chordata > Mammalia > Perissodactyla > Equidae > Equus > Equus quagga. The sequence goes on from NC_060272.1 coordinate 104,642,456, forward strand.
AAAATTGTGTCTCGTGTAGTTTATGTCCCAATCATTCTCTTGGTCTTTTCTACAAAAATCAATATGCACTTTGAAGAATATATTTAAGGATCTTTAAAATTATATGCCCCCGTTCTACAAAGGAGGAAACTGATGCCCAGAGAGAACACTAACCTTAACTAAAGTCACTCCATTAATTAATGAGGTGGACAGTCTATAACACTGGGGTTCAACTCCTGGTCCAGGGATTTTTCTTATGTACAATCCCTCACAGGAGGGACATTAAAAATGACTTAAACATATTTTACCTATTTCTCCCTTTGCCATTCAATGCCCACTCTATTTTGTAGAGCGATTCAGCTCTGCCTCAAAGCTTGCTTATGCCCATTATTTCATTGTTCAGCCAAACAAAAACCAACCAGTTAACCAAACTCCTTAGATAACAACTGACTGACCATAAATTTTTACTAAGGCATACCATTTGGGGCCTTAGTGCCAACCCTTACATCATCCCAATAGATTCAAAAAACATAGAGTATTTATATAAAAAATATTATACCAAATATAGTTTTCTCCATCTCATTATATATGTGATTTATTAACATTTTACATTAAAAATAGACTATATACTCTTCTGAACCTTCATTCATCTACTTACTCAACAAATATTAAGTACCTTACTTAATGTGTCAGGCTCCATTCTAATCAAAATATCATAAACATCTCTCCGAGTTACAAAATATAGCTCTGCAACAGTGTTTCAAATGGCTACGTGACATGACAGTGCAGATATTCCATTACGTAATTTTATCAAAGTATCTTTAACAAATTTCCTGTTATTGAAGAGATCCTGATAGCCTACCACTCTGTGTCTTCATGAAGATGATAGTATCTCCGACCATTCTTGTCTGCTAGGTCCAAATGCTCCAGCCTCCCTTGTATCCTCTAACTTAACTTGACCAAATCTTGAAGAAGGAGATGGAGCAGCAATGAGCCCTCACCTTTTTCTAAGCGTAGAAACAGAAGTATTCATTATTTCTTCAGTCCGTCATTCAACCAGAATTCATCAAGCCCCTCTTTTAGGTCATGTGCTGTGATGGAACTAGCAATAGAGAGATGCATAAGCACAAATACTTTACTAGAGAGTGTCACAATCAGGGACAACCATTTCCTGAAGTTAGACAATTATTCTCCAGCTGAACCAGAGCAATGACTAAGCTAAGTTTACCAATTTCCAGTCCAGAATGTAAAGCCAATTTATATATCTTACTCCTGCACAGCTCTTTTGTTCAGTTTCAGGATTTGCATTAGTTATCCATTGCTGCATAACCAATTACCCTAAAATTTAACAGCTTAAACATGAAACATTTACTATCTCACAATTTCCATGAGTCAGGTATGTGGGAGCAGCTTAGCCACTAGTGAGGCTCAGAGTCTCTACAGCTGGGACTCCATCATCTGAAGGATGGACTGGAACTGCAAAACCCACTTCCAAGAGGACTCACTCACATGACTGTTGGCAGGAAGTCTCATTTCCTTTCCGGTTGTTGGCAGGAGATCTCCATTTCTTGCCATGTGGCCGTCTCCACAGAGCTGCTTGAGTGTCTTCGTGTCATGGCAGCTGGCTTCCCCCAGACCGAATGATCCAAGAAAGAGCAAGGTGGAATCCGTGAGGTCTTTCATGACCTAGCCTCGGAACTGCCATCACTTCTGCTGTATGTTATTGGTCACTCAGACCAGCCCTAATATAGTATAGGAAGGAACGACACAAAGGTGTGAATATGAGGAGGCAGGGATCTTTGGGGACCATCTTGGAGCCTGGCTGGGAAGATTTAACAATTTAAAAATCCCGTGGAACCTAAAAACTCAAAACAAAGCTAAGAATATTATATTTATTTTAGTAGCAGATTCCCTGTGAAGATCACAAAATAGTTACAGACTTTCCATAGTTTCATGAGAGATAATAGAGTAAAATCTATGAAGCAGGAGAGAAACTTTGAGATTGTTTTTCTAGTCTTCTAATTCAACCTGTATTCCAGGATACCTGACAAGGTAAAACTTTAAAAAATGAAATTATATCAGCCACTTCTGTAAATAAGACTGGAAAGAGACTATCAGTTTAAGAAAGATTTTCTTTATTACAGAAAAAGGTTGCTGAGAGGCCCACCTTTATTTCAAAAATGTAAGGCAGGTAGGAAACAAGAGCCCTGGAGAAAATGTGTAATAGGACCTCTTATTTTTGTGTGTGTCCTCAAAGACTGCCTATCCCAGTATCTCTTGCTGTGCAGAGCTTGGGGAGGTTGACAGCCATATTGCCTAGAGATTCCAGGGGAAATCTCCGGGGGAAAAAAATAGCAAAACCATAACCCCTTTCCCCAAAAGTTAGGGAAATCTGTCTAGACAGATCAAGATATTCTGACAAAGGCCCCTCAGCAGGAACAGCAATGAGGCTCCAGCATGCAATGACTCTGAGGGCGGGCACTGGTACTGGGCTGGTAAGAAGCAGCGTGGGCACTGAGTCTCTGTGCCTGTGAGCCAGCAGCACTGCACAGTACCTGTTATCTGCCCTCCAGGGGACAAGCTCGGACCCTGGGAAAACGAATGAGAGGAAATCAGCAGAGCGCTGAGAACCCTGAGCCGCCCTTTGAGTGAGTGTCACCCTGGTGAGTAAGATGGTCTCCTGTGGAACAGCACTGCTTGGGACCAACCACATGGAGCCTGAGAATTTAGGCAGGAAACAGAGATCAGACATGGCAAGAGACTGACCCTTAACAGAGTGTGAAGCTCTGGGTCCAGTCATGCCTAAAGCCCAGGATGTATCCTCATGAATGAGTGTCTAGTCTGTTTGAGTTGGTTTTCTTTTTTTTTCTTTATATGAACTCAGGTCCACAGAATTGGATTAGCCATGGTCTTTGGTTCATGACAACTGTTAGTCCAAGCATAATCCTCTTTTAATTACTTTAACTGTATAATGAATACACACATTCCTTCACCCCAAACAGAAATTATGACCTCTTGTCAGTGTTATGGATTGAATTATGTCCTCCTGCGATTCATACGTTCTAACCCCTAGTTGAATTTCTAACCCCCATTTCCTCAGCATTTTTTTAGAAACAGGGTCATTCCAGATATAATCAGTTAAATGAAGATGAGGTCATTAGGGTGGGCTCTAATCCAATAGGACTGGTCTATTTGAAAAGGGGAAATCTGGGCCCAGAGACAGACACACATAGAGGGAAGACAGCCATCTACAAGCTATAAAGTAAGGTCTGGAACAGACCCTCTCCTCACATCCCTCACAGGAACCAACCTTGATTTTGGATTTCTAGTCTCCAGAACAACTGTGACACAATAAATTTCTGTTGTTTAAGCCATGTGGTTTGTGGCTTCTATCCTTCCCTTTAGAATTAACATGTTCTGAAATAATGTGTATATATGTATGTAAACTTAAGGGGTAATTGTGGCAGATACTGTGAATAAGATGACCTAATATCCCTTCCCTGCTCCCTTGGCTGGCCTCCACAGTGAACATAAACTGTAAAGTTCTTCAGTACCATGACACACCCCACAATAATACAGTCACAACTGGGAACTGGCTACCATTCTCTGCCCAGCTCCCATCTGTGGGTTGAAGTTCTTTTCTTCTTCAGGAGGAGGGAGGTGACTAAGAAGTGACTGAGATTTTCCCATTTCAATGGATGGTCAGCTGAATACAGTAAATGTTTCACTATTGTTGCATAACAGTACCAAAAGATATTATTTTTGTTAGCCTCAAAGCCATGCAACCCTGCATTTTATGCAATTACGTTTTGGACCTCACTAATCATGTTACAGTTGAGTGTTACTGTACTCATTTTCCCAGCATCCTTTGAGCCTAGGATTGGCCATAATTCTGACCAATCAGACCTAAGTGTGAGCCTGCTGGGGAAGTTAGGAGAAAACTTTTGTTCTTCTAAAAAAGGAGTGTACACAGATGCTGCCATCTACTCCTTCCCCTCAACCCCCAACCCCGCTCCCAACTTTTATTGCAGCCTTGAAAGAGGACTTGCTGCCTGTAGATGTGGTGGCCAACTTACTGCCAAGGGCAAAACGATAAGAAAACTGTAATGGCAGCCATCCTGAAATAATCAAGCCACTGAAAAAAAGCCAGCACTGCCTACACCCACAATTCACGTTATGCAAGAAAAACAAACATTTATATATTTAAGTCACTCAGTCAGAGTTTCTGTTACTTGAAGCCAAAAGCATTACTGATTAATACAGAGATGGACTGGATTTCCTGCTGAAGTGGGTGTAAAAGGGTCTGAGAATTGCATTTTAGACCTTTACTTGTGGAGGAGAATAGATCTGAATATTCAGATCACTAACTATAAAGTCCAACATCTCAACTACTTATAGATGGGTAAACTGAGGCTCAAGGAAGGAAAGTGATTTGCCCATGGTTCCATATGTGTCAGGGACTAGCCTTGGGGAAGAGACAAATATGTGTATACATTTTTTAGATCGTAACTGAGGCTGAGAATGGTGAACACAGACTTCTTCTAATTCCAAGCTCTGTAACTTTGATTGTTTTATTCCCAAAAACTTTCAATTCACTAGACTTAGTTTTTTCTCAGTTTGCCTCCCATTTAGCCAAAGCCTCTCCCATAACCAGAAGTTATCTATCACTTTCATTACTCTTTCCTATCATGAAGGAACACTGACATTCCTAGATCAGAACCTTGTAAAACAGCTGTTTCAATTAAGTCCTTCTCAGGTATTTGAAGAAAGTCGAACTGTTAGTGACGGTTATATGCTGTGTATGAGATCTGAGTCCCTGTTCTATTCTTTTCTTTTCTATTATAAATACGCTTCACCCCACAAGCAAGCTCACACTCTTCTGGAGAGTATATTCTTGGAAAATAGTCTGCTGAGAAAGGTGACCAAGAAATGGCACTTAGAAAAAATGATCTAATCACTAAAGAGCAGTCTGGAGTACTTGGCTTTGTTAGTGGCAGGAAAGGTGTCATCCTTCTCTCTCTGCATAGACCATAGCTGTATGTTTTTCTAATTAAGTTCCCATTGAGTGGCCTCAACAAAGCTGCATTCTGTTGTCTCTTAACTCAGTCCCCAAAGTGATGGAGAAAACTTTATGCTACTATATTACCACAGCAAAAGTGATGGAAATCATTACTAGCTCTGATAATGCAGACATTAAAATTTGGATTACTGCTTTGGAGTATTGTTTCTAATGAAACGATGGTTTGCTAAACTGCAACCATTCACCATATCACAAAGAACAAATTTGTACATGTGGACTCTGTTGTTGGTACCTGCACTAGGAGTGGAGTTGGCAATGAGGTATGCCTTGAGAATTTGGAAGTAATGACATTGTATCAGAGATAGAGTATAAAGTCTGTACTAATCGATTAGAGCCAACACTCATAAAGGCACCTTAAAAAGGGAATGGTTCCAAGCCAATAAGACTAAACTATTAGGAGAATAAAGATGTCAACAAATCCTTAGAAATTATGTCAACCAGGAGAGGAGGTGGTCTGAAATGGAAACATTGAACAAAATAGTGACAATAGCAAGTGTTGAATTGCTTAACCAGATTTGACCAGGGAAGCAGAGTCTTATCCAGCGGGCCTTCAATATTAGGATTTCCCTAGACTATTCCTGCATAGAGATGAAGACATCAAGCTAATTACCATATGCCATTTATGTTACCTTTCCTCTTTCAGATTTGATCATCAACAGTCAACTTCTTGATAATATGGCTGCTCATGGAGATCTTCAAACAAGGGGGAAATGTGCCAACATAAATATTATAGTCTACAACATGGGAATATTTCCAAATATGTTAAAAATATAAGGACTCTAATTTTCTGGCTTTATATATCAATATCTTTATTGGACCAGTCTGCCTCTGAAAATGCCCCCACTTTCAGCAGATGAAAACCCAGTTTTATAGAAATGTGAGATTGATGACTATGACAAAGCCAACGTTGTATCACCGCTGTGTAAGTCATCTGCAGGTGGCTATGCCTAACCCTTGGTAGCCGTCTTTTAAGTCTTTCTTCAACAGATATAGATGAGGGTGAACCAAGTTCATGGAAGCAAATCCTGAAACTCTTTCATTATCTGCTCTAATCTTGCAGGATGCTAACATTCCTATCCTCAGCAAAGGCATACTCTCATGTCAAACTGACACGTTTGCAAATGTTAGGCCAGAGCTTGAATGAACATCTATTTTATCCTCTCACTTTCAGTTACGCAGTTAACTTATTTTCATCAAACACCCACAGAAAAGAAGGATATCCAACAAGAACACCTGAAGGCAGAGACCATTTTTGCTTTTCAGTTTGAATTGGCCAAACCAGAAGACTTCTATGAACAAAAAATAGCAGCTTGAGATTCTTTTGCTAAAGCCACCTAGTCTACTGTTAATTGTCAAAAATAGAGAATTTGTCAACATTTGAAAATGAGTCATTTATTGTTCCATGCACTGAGGAACGGGGAAGGACAATGGAGAGGCCAGGTGGCACAGAGATAGAGTGTGGTCTAAGAGTTATGACGCTTCAGTTTGAGTTTTGGCTCAGTGCCTCCAGTAGGGCGTGACTTCTGTCCCCTGTCTTCACTTTACTCCCTTCCTTTGTCAAAGTACAGCACTGAACTATAGTAGATCTAACGTCCCTTCCAGGGCTAACATTCTACGAGGCCAGGAGAAAAGAGAGAAACTGCTGCCTAGAGAGAGCACTCGGCTTTGGCACTTTCTGCAACGTAATTCCTCATGGTCCCACCCCTCCAGGAAGTTTGCAAAGAAGTCTTGAAGTGGTTGAGCATCTGATTGGGTCAGACCTCCCTAATCAATACCGCGGTCCTTCCTTCACGCTAAAGTGAGGTTTGCACTCACATTGCAAAAATTGTGGGTAGGGAAGGTGATGACTAATTTGGATCATTCAGAAAGTGTAAATCTTGTCACCTGATACTTGCCTGAAGCTGAGAGTCTCACCTCTACCTGAAGATGTCTTCAGGGTTTTCATTCGCGGATGTTGCTATTTATGCTGGTCAGTCACTGAGGATGCAGAGTCTTCAACTGGCGGCACAATCACTAAGCAGCACAGATCTGTTGATGCTGAGGCAGCTAGATAAGGACCTGAAGCGACAGCAGAGGTGCTGTGCAAGGGAAAGAAAATGGAGACGTATGGTGAACGTGGGAGGTTAGGATGGACCAAGAAGCCTCTGCTGAGGGATCTCGAGCAGAGATGCCTCACTAACAGAACCTATGGAGTTGAGTATCTGCCCCCTGAGTTGCCCCTGCAGGATTCACCAGCAAACTTAATAGCAACATTTTCTGTAGAAATCTTGTTATAAGAGACACGCCAAGCCCAAACAGCAGATATGACATCTAAGAAGTTTTGTCAGCAGAGAAATACCTACCATTTACTAACTTATCTGGCTCCGCATGGGCAAATGAAAAATTAAACCAAGTCCAGGAATCAGCTAATCTTTCAGCAGGGCCATACAATAGGAATTCATTTTCCTCTCAGCACTTGGAAAACAAACGAAAATATTGAAGGAGGCCTTGCACGAGACATGCATGACCCTGAGGTACGATGAACTTGACTGAGACAAAAGCTGCCCTGAATTTGCAGAACAACATCACACATATAGATACACAAACATATGTGCATATATACAAAGACGATAACGCATGTTAAAGAAAAAGCAATTTTCTCAGCATGGAAAGAAATAATACCTCAGCATGAAAAGCAAACAACTCTGTGGTGAGACTCTCTTGCAGAAACAAAACTGCTATACTCATTCTCGTAAGGATCGAAAAATAAGTACAACCACCTACCACATTTTAAGTAAAAAAATGATGAAGATAATTGGAGCTGGGAGTTTTCTGGGATAATGCAAGCAAGTATTCGATGGGCCATCTGGTCACTGGGTGCCTTCTGGCCCAAGCTGACTGCACCTAAGTTGATGGTATACCCTTTTATAAATTTTGGTGCTGTTCCATGTTGTATCGAATAAGGCCCTGTGATGGCAAGAGCATAATATTACGGATTGGGTCATAATGATGGCCTACAGATTGAAGGGGGGTGGCTTTCATTCTGGAAGGGATGGTTACCACCCACCAGATTCAAAGTGGATGTGGCAGATGGAAGAGAAGGGAATAGGTTCCTCGCCTGCAGGGTTCAATGAATGGACAAAGCTGCTTTGCCAACGAGCTGAATGACTCCAGATAACTTGGCAGGCCTCTACCAGAATAATCTCTAAGAGGACATGAAAAAAATGATAGAGTGCAGATTTTAATTTTGGGGGGAAATTTTATGTCTAATGATCCTGAAAAAATGATAAGGGATTGGGCTGTGGACATCAGCCCTTTTTAGTATTTTATTTATGCATCACTTTTTAACAAAATACACAATTAAACCTTATCAATGATTTCTATACAGGCATTTTAGGGTGAAAAACATGTTCTCTTCTGTCACCCTGAACTTTAGGAAGGGAAACTCTGCTGAAGAGACTTTGTTTTGTTTTAATATGGCCATGTCCATACATAGACTTGCTCCTTTTAAGGCACATAATCTGGCTCTGCCTGTCTCTGATTACGTGGTATGAATCATTATGACACTTATTTGGATTTTTTCTAATTTAACAAATGATGCGTCTGGAACCTAGCGCTCTCAGACGTCTATCATAAATATCTGTTGCATTAACTATACTCTTCTCGCCTGCCCATGATTAAAACTCGGTATTTTGAGTGACTGTCTCTAAGTGTGATCCTCAGATAGGAAGAAAGATTTAGGAACGTAAAGGCACTTTCAGAAGTCTCATTCTAGGAGAAGTGCATTCCATTCTTCAAAGGCACCCAGTATTTTATAGCTAGAGGCACAGCAAATTATGAGATATATAAACAGGAACATTATCAGGCTACCCTCCAGCCTTGATGCAGTGTTGTTGTTTCTTTTAAAGTCTTTTATCAAAGTAATACTTGAACATTAAAATAGTATAGAAGGGTTATTAGTAAAAAGCAATAGAACCCCCATCCCCCTTTGCCCAACTCCAGTTCTGCCACCTAGAAGGTCATTTCTCTAAATACTTAGCTCTAAATAGTATGCTAATAACTGGATTTCTGGATTCCTTGAATTTCAAAATTACTCATTGCCCTCCCGTTAAGAAAGATAAGGATTTAGCTCACTTCGGCTACCCTTTTTCTACTTCAAAATCTTACAGTATTGTTACTATTATTACTTCTAGCAGTCCTTTGTAGCATTAAATGATATTCTAGGACATCTTATGCATTACATCACCAATGTTCTACAGCTTTTCTTGACTCTCCACATATAAAATGAAGGTGTCTTGGCCCAAATCTCTGTCCTCGGATCCTGACATTTGCATTATGATCTATAACGATAATCATGTATAGGTCTTTCACATTTTTAATGGATCCATTTTTAGAGCTCAGATGAACAATGTTGTTTGTTATTTGCTCACATAGAGCCAAGTATGTTCTAGAATTACATTTCCTTTCTATGTGAGTCTAAGGAGATGACCAATGTACCACACAAAGAAGGATAGTTCTAGAATCTTAGTGAAATGGAATCTCTTACACTGCATCAGCGCCTCAAAATCATGTTACATTTTAGTTTGCTTCATATTTTGACCGTGACTCTCCTATTAGACTTTTGTTTTTCCTGGAGTTAGTCATCATAGTTTCTTTTTCGGAAAAGAAATGCATGCTTTCTCTATCATATTCCTTAGACGTTCCTTTCTAATGCTTAGAAACCTTGCCATTCTTCTTCTGGATATTCTTAGAGCTTGTTGACTTATTATATAAAACAAATCGATTGCTTTCAAGCCTATGATCTCATTTCATTGAACTCTATATTCAATCAGTGCCCAGGCCAAAAAACAGAAACCACTCTAGATAATTAAAGCAAAGAGGGATGAATTACTTCTTGAGGTAATTCATCAATAAAGTGTTGGAAGAACAGGAGGAACAAAAGAAAGAAGGTAGTGCTACCCAGGGACAGTAACTGCAGGAAGCCACCACCACCCTTAGAGGAACTCCTGAACCCACACTCGCCTGTGCCACCAAGAAGCCCATAAGCCTCCAATCCCTTGAGGCTCCAGAAACATCTGCTCCAAGGATGTTTCTGGAAGTCCTACCAATGTGGCTGGAATGTAAATGGTGCATTCAGTAGTGGTGATAAAGCTACCGAAGCCTATGCCACTCTCAGAAGGTCTTCTTCCTCCCTCCTGCCTTCTAATTTCACTCAAAATTCTGCCACTGGATAAAATAAGCCAGAACCCAATTGGTAATGGAATCTCAAAAAGGTAGTTTTCACGCTCTCAGCCCTTGTGGCACCGAGCAGAGTACAGAAGGTCAGTGTGGAGCTGAGCGCCAACAGACAGTATCTGGAACAGACTTTTGGATTGGTTCCACTGTTTTTATGGCTTACATCTTCCACATTTTTTGGTCTAAAATCTTTTAATTCCTCAATTAATTCCTAAGAAAGCATGCCTGGAAGGTAAACATTCTGAGTCTTTGCATGCTAGAAAATGTTTGTATTTTGTCCTCATATGATTGATAGTTTGGTTAAGTACAGAATTCCAGGTTCAAAATCATTTTTACTTAAAATTGGAAGGCATTGCTTTGGTGCCTTCTAGAATCCTGTATACCTCTTGAGAAGTCTCTTAAAAGTCCGGTTCTCATTCCAGAGTTTTTAATTGTTTTCCTATCTGAAAAGAAAACATCCCTCAAAACCAATTCTTCCTCAAATTTTATCCTAAGTGTGTTCAGTTCTCTCACCCTAGAGAGATCTGCCATCACCGTAGAACAGACCCACTAAATCCTTCAACTGGATTATTGCATAAGCCTCCTAACTACTCTGTTTCCACTCTTGGCCCCACCTCCCAAGGATATATTAACCACAGAGCAGCCAGAGTCATCTTTAAAAACGTGACTCAATTAGTGTCATCCTTCTAATTAGTACAATTCAATGACTGTCTGTATCAACTAGCTATTGCAGCATAACAAATCACTCCGAAACTCAGTGGCCTGAAACAATAAATACTTGGATTTCTCTTGCAATTTTGTGGGTCAGTGGGAAGGACTTCTGGCCTGGTTGAGTTTGTTTGAACCTGGATGGTCAAAGATGGTCTCACTCAGATGTCTGGCAGTTGGTAGACCAGTTGGTCTGGAGGGGAGAGGGTGGCACTAAGCTAAAAGTAGCTCATTGTTGCTTCACATGACGTTGCATCTTCTAGTAGGCTGGCTTCCCTCCTTCATATGGCAGTCTCACAGTTTGCTAGGCTCACGGTTCCCCAGGCATCTAAAGAGAGCAAGCCCAACGTCCAAGTGCTCTTCAGGTTTCCGCTGGCATCATACTTACTGATGTCCTGTCACCTAAAGCAAATCACCTGGCCAAAGCTTCACTGATTAAAGAAATACACAATAATTGTGGTCCATGTTGATCTAAGAAATCATGTGGAAGTCAAATGCAGTGAAACATCATTCTATCAATGGATGGATACTTCCTTTACTATAGATTTTTCCAGACAACTCTAATCTTCATTACTTCAGTAATCCACCACTGCATATCTACTGTATGCCAAGGCCTAGAATATAAATATCACTAAGACACAGACGCTGGTTTTAGGAGGCCACTGGAGTGAGGTAGCCACACACCAGTAATCTGAGATGAAGATAATTGAAGGGGCCTACTGGAATTGAAAAAGACAAACACACAAGCTGAAAGAGCTCACCACGTCATATTTTATGAGAACTGGCAAACCCATACTTGGACAAAGTCTAGCAGAATTTTTGAATTTCATATATAAAGAAAAAAACCCCTTGAAATATAAGGAAAATTAAAAACAGAAATCATCAAAGGAGAAAGACATCGGGCTGACCTCAAATTTTTTTCTGAAACATTATATGCAAGAATTCATGGGAGCACAAAAAGGTTGCAGCCTAAGAAATTTTTCCCAAATTGTCTCTTTAAAAGGAAAAAATCCTCAGATTTACAAGGACCTTCCTTTTCTAAAAAAATTACTCAAGTAGGCACTCTACTTAATGGAGAAATGACGTCATATTAAAAATTCTAGAGTGGAGAATTCAAGTTATAAAAAGATTTGAAGGTTAGTCTCTCCTGTTTAGCTGATAAAGTCAAGAACCCATTTGGACTTTATTCGTATATAGTCAGGTGGATACCGCAGCCTGGGGCAAGGGTGTGGCCTGTGTTCAGCTGCTCTTTATTTCTGTTTCTGCTCTTTTCTCAGGAAGAAGAAATGTTTCCCTTCGCCATATTCTTCCTTCCACCCTTCGGAGGGCACATCTTAGCGTGTTTGATGGATGATTAAAACAACTGGGGCAGCCCTCCCAAAATGGCTAAACTATTTACATGGTTTAGCCACTGTGAGGATAATGAATTGATAACTTGTTTCCTGTTACACAAAAACAGAATTACATCCATCAATTCATGTATCAATTTATTCAACAGATAGTTATCAGGTGCCTGTATTTGCCAGATACTGTTACACACTGAGGGTGAAATGGTGAAAATAACAGAGAGTTCTTTTCTTCATAAAACTTATGAATATGAGTAAGATTTAAAAAAATGCCTTAAAGTCCACTTTTATTGCTAACGATTTTAATCAACTAGAAAGTTTACATTTTTGAAACACATGTGGAATGACCTGAGCCATCAAAGATTTGGATTGAGAAATATTTGCTGTCACCAAAACTCTCTTCATAATATTTCTACCTAAGACCTATGAATGTTTTTATGCAAAAATAAATGCATAGAAAAATGGCAGTGAGAAAACACACTAAAATATTAAAAGTGGTTAATTCTGGGCAGTGGAAACACAGGGGATTGTTTTTTGCCCTTTTACCTTTTGAATTCACCAAATCATCTATAATCAGCGTGTATTACTTTTATAATAGTATATCAGTAATATGGAGGTAATTCTAGCTGCTGGTACAGGAAAAAAATCAGTGGCTTGTCACAACAAAGTTATTTCTTGCTCATATCACAGTCCACTGAGGTTGTTCCTGATTGGGTAAATTTTCTTCAGTTGTGATTCAGAGGCCTATACCCTCTCCAATTTTTGGCTCTGTCATCTTCAACAAGTGGCTCCCATTCCTGCATTCCAGAAAGAGAAAAGATGTGCCCCCTGGGAGGATTGTATGGGTCAGGCTTGGAAGTCCCATACCTCACTTTCGCCTGTATCCCCATAAGCCAGATCTCAGCCACCTGGCCACACGTAGTTGCAAGGGAAGCTGGAAACATAGTCTAGTTGTATGCCCAGTGTCAAGAAAAACAAGAGTTTGTAAGCACATTGAAGTCTTGGCCACAATCTGTTCTTCTGGTCACTAATAGCCACCTACTCTCATCTCACACATAGAACACATTGCCCATCCCCAGAGATAAATTTGAGAGATGGCTCGAAAGTCCCAACCAGCCACTGCACCCGTCACAAAGCCTGGATCTCCAGAATATGCACAGTCTATGCCATCCATCCAGATGAGGCTCTTTGTGGTCCAGCAGGCTTTTAACTAAAAAGACAAATCATCTCCCCTTGTATCTCATCCCAACACAACCACTCAATGGTGAGCCAGGGAGTGGAGAACATCAATAACTACTCCATGCAGACAGTGGAGGAACGGGGACACACAGCACACCCTCTGGTATCTGGTAATAATGTAACCCCACTGACTGGCATGCTGAGGTTCTCTACCCTGGCCGGGAGTGCTGGTCCTTGGTTAGACCCTGACTCTGCTCTCTGAAAGCAACTGTCTCACCCATTGTTCCTAGCCTCTTGTTCTGCCTTCTGAGAAATTCCTTATTGTCCATTTTCAAAGTCACTATTGAGGAGAAAACCCTCCCTGGGAGCTACACACTTTTCACAGTACACTTCAAGCTGGTACAAATTTGGGAGCCTGAGGGTTGTTTTAAGACTCAAATAGTTGGAGAGATTTTGTATCCAGGCATGTGGTTTTACTGGCAATCATCGTGCCCCAAAAGACATAGTCAGCTTCTGATATATTAGCTTCCATTTAATTCCGTGTACCAGTAACCACACCCAAAGTTCTTTCCTAGACATAATTTTCAGCCCTGATTTATTTCTTTGCTTTATCACTTACCCGGGCCAACTCCCCCACCCCCACATACACACACATGCCTCTCTCGCCTCAATGATGACTTTCTTGAAGCTATCTAGAATTACGGTGGGGGAGGGAAGGCCATGTTCTCCATCTAATACTTGCCACAGGGCTGAGTTTTATTGGGCCTTTGTTGCTCAAATCCTTTTCTGTGCTTACCTCTTACTCTTTGGGGCCTAGAAGCAAAGAGCTTTTCCAACCTCTGGTGCTCCAATTTCTGGATACTCTAATCCCTTTTATCCTGCTTGCAAACTGGTCAATTCCATCCTGAGGTTACCTCTTTTTTTTATTATTGTAGAAAAATATTCATAATATAAAATTTACCATCTTATCCATTTTTAAATGTGTCATTCAGTAGCATTGAGTACACTCACATTGTTGTGCAAACATCACCACCATTCATCCACAGAACTCTTCATCTTCCCCAATTGAAACTCTGTACCCATTAAACACCAACTCCCCATTATCCCTCCCTCCAGACCCTGGCGACCACCATTTACCTTCCATCTCTATGAATTTGACTACTCTATGTACCTCATAAATGTGGAATCCTTTTATATGTATTTGTCCTTTTTTGTCTGGCTTATTTCATGTAGCATAACATCTTCAAGGTCCACCCGTATGGTAGCATGTGTTAGAATTTCCTTCCTTTTTAAGGCTGAATTATATTCCATTGTATGTCTATACCACATTTTGTTTATCCATTCATCCATGGTTATCTCTTTTTTGCAATAGTTTGCTTAAAGTAGAAAGTAAAAGTCAACATACTCCACTGCTCTGATTTCTGGCAACAGCTTCTCCTAAACCTACAGTCTCCGTAACACAGTCTGGCTTCCAGGCCACCATGACAACAGCTTCACCGAGTGTTTTGTTATGCATAACATGTCTTTTTTTCCCTCCAATGTCAGCTTCCTCACTGCCCTTCCCTGATCTCTACATCAATGCCCCATGTTTTAAATGTTATTGCGACTCAGCATCTCACTTAATGATACTGCTTACTTTATTTCTTAAGATAACTCTGGGAGTTGTAATAGATAAATCCTCAAATACGAATGGCTGTCTTAGTTTGGGCTCCTCCAAAAGGAGAAGCCGTCAAGGCCCTGAGCACTGGTAATTCATTTGGAAAGTGATCCCAGGAGGCAAGAGTAAAGGAGACAGGAGAGTGAGACAGGGAAGATGGAAAAAACATTATGAAATGTGTTAAAGAGGTCACAACTACGGGCTCTGTTCTGCAGGGATTCCTGAGAAGTACACAGAATGCCTCCTAGAATTGTCTTCCTGAAGGATGGAGACGAGCATTTATTCACTCACTCCTGAACTTGCTGGTTGAGGGCTGCTCCTGGAGACGTTAATACTCTGCTTGTCCATGATGCATTTGCTTTCCATGTAGCCAAGCAGATTCTTGCAGGGGCAGAGAAGATCCCAGCAACAAAATTTAGGAGGCTCAGCGTATATTTGAGGTGGAATACAGTCAACATAAAATCTATCCAAGTTATTATAGAATGTTCCACCTTGGTGGCAGCTGAAATTACAGGTGGGCCAAGGAGATGTAAGAATGTGACATATGGTACCAGAAGTGTCTGCTACGGTGGCTTAACAGCACACAAGTTTAGTGCTCACTAACATCACAGCCAAATGTATGTGTCCCCAGTAACCCTCCTGTAAAAAGCAAGACCCATGCATCTGCCACCTTGTGGCTCTGCCACATGATTGCCAAGGTCACCATGGTTGTTTGTTTATTCAACCTGGACCAAGGAAAAGGAGCATGAAGGATTGCCCACGGGGAGTTTTCATGGTCTAGACCTGAAACAGGTATATATCACTTTCATCTATAACCCACTGGCCAGAACTCAGTCATATGGCTACATCTAACTGCAAGGGAGGCTGGGAAATATAGTCTATTTTGTGTTCTGAAAGGAAGAGGACATAGATTTTGGTGAACACATAGAAGTCTCCATCACAAATGGTGAGACTGAATTTAGAAAAAGTAAATAAAAGATCTAGGCGACATATATTAAATAGATTAAACCTAATCATACCCTTTGACCTAGAATTCCACTTCTAGAAGTCCTTTTCTGATAGGTCTTCTCCATTAGATCCTCCAGACACATTCTCCATCCTCCTTCCTCCCTGCATCATGAGCTTCCTAGTATTCTGACATCTGCTTGGATTTGCCCAACAGAAAGCACCAGCAGGAGATCAGAGAAAGGGAGGAGTGAAAAGTGACAGTATATGGCTCCCTGGCTCCCCCTGGCAAAGCCACAAGTTAGTATGGCTGAACTCCTCTAGAGCAAGCCTCGGCTCCTATTGGGAGGCCATCCCGTGCAGCTCTGGCCACCTCCACAGCTTCAGCTCCACTTCTGTCTCTCAGGTCCAGTCTCTGTTCCCTCTCTTTGCCCCTTTGGACCAAAGGGTGATGACAGCTCCCAGCTGTTCACCAGCTCTTGCTGGTCCCCCTTAATGTTTCCCACACTTTTCTAAGTCCTCAGTTACCCCATGTAAGGGTACCTTCTGGTTCGTTTCTGACCCTGACTAATATACCAACCCAGAGAAATAATCAGAATTGAGAAATGAACATGTGAAGATGTTCAGCACAGCAATATTTAGACTAGCAAAAGCTCTGAAACTACCTAAGTGTTTAATAATTAGGAACAGTTAAATTCATTACAATGAACCTATGTAAAAAAAATATACTAGGGGCCAACCCTGTAGCTGAGTAGTTAAGTTCACGCACTCCACTTTGGCTACCTAGGGTTCGCTGGTTCAGATCCTGGGCACAGACCTACACGCTGCTCATCAAGCCATGCTGTGGTGTCATCCCACATAGAAGACTAGAATAACCTACAACTAATATACAACTATGTACTGGAGCTTTGGGGAGAAAAAAATAAAAAGAGGAAGCTTGGCAACAAATGTTAGCTCAGGGCAATCTTCCCCACCAAAGAAAAGAAAAAAGAAAAAAACATATACTAATATGTGAGTTTTCACTGCCTTTTTTTTGTCTCTTCTTCCAATAACCCTGCCTGTATCCTAGGACAATTATGGCCAAGTCTCTTCCTTACCTTCGTGTCCACCCTCCTGCTTCCTCAAATATTTTTCATCTGGATGAATTATTGAGTTCTGTTGTATGTGTGTGGGGTGGGGGGTGGGGTGGGATCCATCTAAAGGAGTTAAGAAAATAACTTGATTTACATTGAAAAAAAGGAAGAAGAAAAAATATTATACCAGTGAGGGGAATATGGGGACCAAAAAAAGGAAGAAAGAAGATGTGAGGAGATGAACGGGCAGAGTAGAACATTGGCACACGTGTTTCTTTTTGTAAACTCACTCCTTCAAGGGAACCTCCATTAAATATCTTCATCATTTACAGCAGTCACTAAAACTTCTGAGAGGAGATTCCTGGTTTTTTGGCATTTATTGATTTCTCATTATATAGTACTGTGCAAAGTGAGTTACCTGCATTATTTCATACCATGATCTCTGAGGCATCTCCAGATTCAAGATGAGGAAAGTGAAACACAGAAAGATTAGCTGGGCTTTCTATGCCCCACTGTGTTCAGATTACCAATCCCTATGATAAAATATTATATAGAAATTGTGTTTGAAGAATTCTAAAAATCTGAAAACTGTGGAGTTTTGTCTTTTTAAGTTATGTTTTATTTTCTGGTTGTAAAACTAAATTATATTAAAATTAGCAAAACTAAAATAATTTAAAATGGAGGAAAAGAGAAAGAAAGAGAGAAAATAAAGAATGAAAGGGAATGGAAACAAACTAATTCCCCTCAACAAATGAATGGATAAAGAAGACGTGGTATATGTATGTAATGGAATACTACTCAGCCATAAGAAAGGTGAAATCTTGCCATTTGTGACAACATGGATATACCTTGAGGGTATTACACCAAGCAAAATAAGTCAGTCAGAGAAAAACAAATGCCATACGATGTCACTCACATGTGGAAGATAAACAAACAAGCAAACACATAGATACAAGAATAGATCAGTAGTTACTAGAGGGGAAGGGGGGCCAAGGAGGGCAAAAGGGGTAAAGGGGCACATGTGTATGATTATGGATAGAAACTAGACGTTTGGTGGTGAGCACAAAGCAGTCTATACAGAAGTCGAAATATAATGAGGTACACCTGAAATTTATGCAACGTTACAAACTAATGCTACCTCAATAAAAAAAAAAAAGAGTAAAAGGTAATACAATGAATAGTCATAGCATTCATTCAACAAATATTTGCTGAACTGGGGATACAACAGTGAACAAAACCAAATCCCTGCATCTGTAGAACCAACATTCTAGTGGGAGAAAGACAATCGAACAAAGAGTAAGAGGAAATAACAGGATACAGTTTTATGAAGAGGAGTGGAGCCTGAGGATGGTAGTAGGTGGAGGGGCCTATTTTAGATGAGATGTTCAGAGACGGTGTCTCTGTGGAGCAACATTTGGACAGAGACCTGAGGAGGCCACATGTGAGCGATGCATGTGGTGAGGGAGCAGGCCATGAGACTATCTCGGGGAACAGCATTTCGGGGAAACAGCAAGTACATGACCCCGAGGCTAAAGCATGTGGGACATGTTGTTGCAAATGGCAGGATTTCCTTTCTGTTAAGGCTAAATAATATTGCAGTATATATATGATATTATATATACAAATATATCTTATGTTATAACATTATAACATAATATAAAATATATTTCTATATTATTTATATCCATTCATTTGTTGATGGACACTTAGGTTGTTCCCATATCTTAGCTACTGTGAACAATGCTGCAATGACCATGAGAGTGCAGGTATCTCTTCAAGACAGTGATTTTATTTCCTTCCGATATATACCCAGAAGTAGAATTGTTGGATTGTACGATAGTTCTGTTTTTAATTTTTTGAGGGGCCTCCATAATGCTTTCCACAGTGGCTGCACCAGTTTACGTTCCCATTAACAGTGTGTAGCGTTCCCTTTACTCTACATCCTTGTCTGCACTTATTCTTTCTTGTCTTTTTGGTAATAGCCATCCTGACAGGTGCGAGGTGATAACTCATGGTGGTTTTGATTTCCGTTTCTCTGATGACCAGTGATGTTGAGCATCTTTTCATATACCTGTTGGCCAGTTGTGTGTCTTCTTTGGGAAAATGTCTATTGAAGTCTTCTGCCCATTTTTCAATTGGGTTCTTTGTGTTTTCGCTATTGAGTTGTACTAATTCCTCATATATTTGGGGTGTTAACCCCTCACCATATTATTGCAACAACACAGATGAACCTGGAGGACATCGTGCTCAGTGAAATCAGCCAGACACAGAAAGACAAATATAGCATGATCTCACTTATATGTGGAATCTAAAAAAAAACAAAAATCAAAATCATTAAAAAAAGTCAAGCATAGTAACAGAGCGTAGCAGAGTGGCTACCAGAGGCTGGGAGGGCAAAGAGGAGATATTGAGCAAAGGTACAAAGTTTCAGTTAGAAGCTGGATGAGCTCTGGAGACCTAATCTATAGCACGGTGGCTACAGTTACTAATCCTGTACAGTACACTCGAGATTTGCTAAGAGAGTAGATCTCAAGTGTTCTCACCTCACACTCATACACAACATGGTAACGATGGGAGGAGATGGATGTGTTAACTAGTGTGATTGTGGTAAGCATTTCACAATGTATATCAAAATATCATGTTGTACTTCTTCAATATACACAATTTCTATTTGTCAAAAAAAAAAAAGAGCAAAAGAGCACAGGGAACAGACTCGATAAGCAGCAGGAGGCCCCACATGCTGGAGCTCAATGAGTGAGGGGAGGAGCAGATACGATGCGGTCAGAGGGACTACAGGGGGTCACATCCACCTTGGAGGCTACAATAGGGATTTTGGATTATATCCCAAACATAATGGGACGCCATTGAATGGTTTTGAACACGGGATGATTGATAACATTCACATTTAATGGCTCACTCGGTCTAGTATGTGGAGAATATTGGTAACCTCTTGGTTACATCTTTTGGGGCATTTTTTGTTTTCTTTCTTTTTCTGTTTTAACAATAAGCATAATTTTTAGTACTATATGCAAAAAAAAGCATAGTTTATAGAGACAAAAAAGCAATTGTACTAGTTATTTATTGCTGCTAGTTGTACTATTATTGTATGTGTATTATTGTATGTGTATTATTGCTGTACTAGTTATTTACTAGTTATTTATAACAAACACAAAACTCAGTGGCTGAAAACCACAAACATTTATTATCTCACAGTTTCTGTGGGTCAGGAATCCCAGGGCAGTTTAGCTGAGTGGCTCTGGCTTGGGGTCTCACACAAGTTGCAGTCGTGGTGACAGTGACAGCAGGGCCGCACTTATCTCAGGCTTGCCTGGGGAAGACCTGCTTTAGAGCTCTCTGGTGTGGCTATTGGCCAGCCTCAGATCCTCTCTGGCTGTTGACCAGAGACATCAGTTCTTCACCAAAAAGGCAACTTTCTTTCTCCAGAGTGGGACTATCCAAGAAGGAGAGAACGAGAGAGTCCCTGAGACAGAAGCCACAGTCTTTCTTTTTTTTTTTACTACTTTATTTTTTTATTTATTTGCTTATTTATTTTGAGGAAAATTAGCCTGGAGCTAACATCTGCCACCAATCCTCCTCTTTTTGCTGAGGAAGACTGGCCCTGAGCTAACATCCATGCCCATCTTCCTCTACTTTATATGTGGGATGCCTGCCACAGCATGACTTGCCAAGCGGTGCGTAGTTCCTCACCTGGGATCCGAACCAGAGAACCCAGGGCCGCTGAAGCAGAATGTGCGAATTTAACTGCTGCACCACTGGGCCAGCCCCAGAAGTCACAGTCTTTTTATAACCTAATCTCATAAGTGACATCCCATCACTTCTGCCACAGTCTAATCCTTGAGAGTCACTAGCTCCAGCCCACACTCAAGGGGAGGAGTTGCCCCAGGGCATAAGTACCAGGAGGCGGGGAACACTGGGGGCCATGATGGAAGTGCTACCACAACAGCCAATTCCTCCAAACTCCTATTTTACAGAAGCGGAAACCCATCTGAATATAAACCTGGACTCTACTACTTGCCTTGAGGCCCTCACAAGATGCTTGTGATGATGCTTTTAAAAGGGCTTTGAAAACTGCCCAGCACAGAAAACAGAAGAACTTATTTTGCTTTTCTCGTTGACCCATTCCCTTGGTATCCCTTCCAGACCTGGTCTACGTTCATCTTCATCCCTGTATTGATGATTTGTCTTTCATGCATGGATTATGCTTCCAGGTAGAACAGGAAATAACAATAGGAGGAAGAAAGCAGAGTGCCAACTCCTCGAGGTTCAGGATGAGCTTTCTATTTAACTGTTTACCTCCTGGTAACAGAAGTTCTGATGACCCAGTCTCAAAGACCTGCACATCCAGCAGAGATGAGGATAGCAGAATGTGTCTGCTGCGGGGAGGAAGCCGGTGGAGAGCAGGAGGTTAGAAATCTTTGCATTTGATACTTGTCTTACCTCATTCCATAGTTATACAAATTTGGTTAACAGTCCAAATTTGATTCTAGAGAACTTCTTAGTCTCTAAACTCTATATTCAAGCTCTACGATTCAATAATGCCCTATGGAAGATGCTCTTCTATTGAAGGCAACTCAGTTTAAAAAAACAGCAGTGACAAAAACAACCTTAAAATTCTACCTTGCCGAAATTGTGACAAGCTACTCCACGAAAAAAAATCCCTCAGATCACAGCCTCTGCTTCAAGATTCGAAGATCTGACTCTGGGCAATTTTCTAACATCTTCACACTTGCCTATTTCACCTCTGGCTTCCCTTTCAGGGCCAGCCTCCCACCCTGGTGACTTCTCCTTCGATTTCAGCATCCTCTTCAAATACTACTATGTTACTCTTATACCTGTTTCTTATCTGATTTCTGAGACAGAAATTCATTCATACTCAAGTTCTACTTGAGCTTAGTATTTGCACTGACACTATTTCTCCCCTCGTCTAATTACAATATGGAAGGGTTTTTCTCCAGTCAGAGGAATTCTTACATAGCCAGCAGGTGGCCATAGGGAGTGTGGAAGAAAGGGAGCCCCCCCCCCCCAAATCACAATAGATCCACTCATTTGAGCCTAAAATTAGGCAAGTCTCTTTAGGGTGAATGAATTAGGAAGGAGGTGTCAGAATGGACTGCCCATTATCCGAATCTCTTGTGAATACATTAGCATTAATTAATACATACATGAATATGTTTTACATTAATTTGTGTTGTTGAAATATATGTGGGTCGACCATCTGCCTGAGGGCATGCAGGAAGCGTTCCCAGAATTCTCTCAGTAGCCGTGAACTAGAGTTCACGTCCATGTTCCCTGTCTGTGTTTGGACAAGAGATGTTTCAGCAACTCAAACAATTAGGTGAAGACTTGTTTATGGGGAAGAAGGCTAAGACAGCAAAATGATGGAGTCAGCTACTGTTCCATTTAAATCAGAGGCGAAGAGTGCCTGCTAAAGATTTGGTGGCTACTGTATGCTGAGCATTCACAGCTATGACCTTATTTGATGAAGCTAGAAGGGAAAAGAAGCTACAGTTTCTTGACTGATTGAGCAGTCTCAGACACTTGACACACATTATTTCATTTTGTCCTCCACAACGGCCCTGAAGGTATGTGAATGAGACCAGTTCATCAGAGGGGGAAAGCGAGGCCCAGAGAGCTTAGTCTGTCCAAAGTCATGGAACCAGGATGAGTGTTCAGATGTGTCTCGCTCTAGAAACTGCTTTTAGAGAATGTGAATCAGCTCTTACACCAAGAGACCCTGAGGTTGAAAAGGCCACGTTTTCAGAAGTACTTTCCGAGAGGAAGAGAGGGAGGCAAAAATAGGCGGAGGCTGGGGAGGAGAAAGAAAGGAGAGGAGGCGGAAGGAGGAGGCTAGTGGAAAAGCAGGAGAAGATAGAAAACAAAGGATGGAGAGGGAAAGGAAATGAGCTTCTGGAAAGGCATAGGGAAAAGTAGTGACCACAAAATAGGAGAGAAATTGATGACTTTTCAAGAAAGACACAGTAAAAGTTAATATTACTTGAGTCCTATTGCTGAACAACAGAAAATGCAATTGATGTCTTTTAACTATCAAAAGAAGGAATGACTATAGAATGGAAAGGAAAGGAACTAATGTTTGTTAAATGTCTTCTATCAGGGCCTCTCTACCCCGTGGGTTTGGGAAAATTTTTAAAAAGACACTCTCTCTTGCTGGAAACAGCTCCACAAGCACAGGCCTTGGTGAATTGATCACACCTCCAATCCCTGTTCCTTCCCTCATCTGGGGAATGACCTGCAGAAACGTGCAAGATGGTCTACCTGCTGTGTGGAGGGCCTTGCCATACATTATCACATTATTGTAATACAACAACAATTATTCCCATATTGAAGATTAGGAATCTGAGGCTGAAAGGGATTAAGTCTCATAACACACAGATACAGGCACACAGACACACACACATACATCCCCCACCCAATATCTCAAAGTCACACAAAAGTGAATTCACTAAAATAGTGTTAATTGCAAGCAATCTGAAAACTCAATAAAGAATAAGGTAATTTATTAGTCGACTTAACTAAAAAAATCTCTGAAATAGAGTGAGCTTCAGGTTAGGATTGATCAGGGGATTTTCCTACAGTTCTCATATGTATGTCCTCTTCTGCGTGCCAGCTTCTTTCTCACACCTCAGCAGTTGCAAAAGGCACAGCTATACACTATACTACTTAGAGGATATCTTCTAGTAGTTCTCACAGCATAAGAAGAAAGCTTATTTTCCAGGAGTTCCTAGCAAATGTCTCCTCCATTCCTATTGATCTGAACTGGATCACATATTTATTCATAAACCAATAATTGTGGCCAGGGAGTAAGATCACGCTGGTAACATAAGCCTGATCTGCATACACGATCTCTAGCACCTGGTAGAGCATCAGTTTCTCCAAAAGGTACAACTACTAAGGAATTAGGTATCAGAATGAAAATCAAAGTAATTATCAGAAGAAGGAATGGATCTTTGGGAGATCACTCATATGTCTACTACAGCAAGGGTGTTAGATTTTATGTTATTATTTAATTATTTTCACCTTTCCCTATCTGCAGGGGAGGAGTCTACTTTCTGATCCCCACTGAATGTGGGCTTAAGCATTTGGTTTATCCTTCCCTGCCCTTGACTTTGAGCTTGGTCACATGACTTGCTCTGGCCAATGGACTCTTAGCAGATATGACACAAGCACAGTTGGATCTATCCTCTTGCGCTTCTGCCGTCTCCATACGAACATAAACCAGGTTGTCTGCTGGTCCAAGAGGATGACAGACATGTGGAGCAGACCTGGACCTAATCTGCCACTTGGAGGCAAGCCCAGTAAGGAGGCCTGGCCTCAGTCAACCAACCCTCAGCTGACCTGGGACTATGAGCAAGAATGAATAATTGTTGTGTTAAGCTGCTGAACCTCAGAGGGTTTTAGTATGTAGCATTCTTGTGACAACAGTTGACCGAGAGAGCAACTAAGTCAAATCTGGTGGACACTATTTTCTTATGTGACAGCACAGAGCATTGCTCTGTCCGTCTTTTCTCTTCTTGGCTGCAATGTAGCCTGGGTCTCAGCTGAAAATGAAGGCTGCGGCTTTATTCTCCATTTTCAATCTCACAAAAACATCTGATATGTCGGCAGCCGCTTTTGAAGGTCCTTCTAGAGGGCTGGCTAACTATCACACCCTGTTAGCTGGTCAGCTTCGCAAGGCAGACCCACACAGCCGTCACTTCCAAACCCTGCCAAGCGAAACCTTGCAATATTGAAATGGCTGCACCTCAAACTGTCATGTGATTTCTGTATCAGAGGAATTTTGGAAACAGATGGTGAGCACAGACGACAGTGACGGTTGTACTAGGCATGTGGGGCAAAGGGGAACGAGTGAGCAAGAGGGTGAGAATCGAGCAAATTCTGGAGGAGCGCTGGAGGAAAAGAGAATTGCTGAGAGCTTGTCTTTTCTCTGAAAATGCAAGTACAGGTTGCAAGAAGTTAGGAAAGAAAAACACCTGACAGGCGGTCGCAAGGGGAAAGAGAGGAGGCAAAAAGAGATGTTTTGCTTCTGAAGCAAGGAGGATTATATGTTTAAACAGTTTTTCAAAATCACATCAGGAAAATAGGCAGCCAAATTAATCAATTCACCTGAGCTTGACCTTTGGCAAGTGGATTTGTAGGCTTAGGAAATACGCAGTGTCAGAAGAGTTGAAGACCCAGCAAAACTACAGGAACTAGATTGCAATAAATAACCCGTCGACCCCACGTTTACCGCGCCACCAGTGCCCCCGCACCCCAGAAACCCTCTTGCATTTCAAAAGGAGGGGGCAATTTCTGTGGCCGTCTCAGATGGCTGATCTCCTAATTCTATCATGAAATGTATTTCCCCTGGAGCTGGCATTTATCGCTGAATTCTGGCACGGCTCCTGAAATGTTGCATCTGCACCGCTAAACTGAGGTTACTTGTAGTTCATTAATATGCAAGAGGGGCCGTGAAATCATTCCTGTTTCTGACAGGAGTTCTTACATGCCTTTCTGGAATGCTTCATTTCTGAAGTGGTCTGGCATGGAGACTTTCCTTGTCTTCTTTTAATCAGCTCCACCTTGTCACTACACAAAGAGTTAAAAAAAAAAAACACGCTTTCTGAAAATCTCAGGGAAGATGCAGTGCATCTTTCTCTTTTCTTTCCTTTCTCATTTTTTTTGTCATCCCCCACCCCCCTCCACGAACACATCAAAGTAAAAAGTGACACGCAGAGCCCTGGGGCTCTTAGCAACATGCTTTTAGGTTTGGAAAATTTCATTTTCTACCTTATAATGATTACATGAGGAAAGATGAAATGCTTGCTTTGAGGTTTATTTGAGAAAGAGATGTAATAAATGTTGTGGCTTCCAACTGAATGGAACAAATCCATTCTGGTCATGCAGGGGATATTAAAAATTACATATATGTGTGCATGTACACAGCCTGGGTGACTTTGGTGGCATTTGTGGTCCTACATGCTGAGAAAGGAGACCTTGGGTGGCTTCTTTCAGAAAACGCTGAATAAAGTTTTTCATTTTATCCAGCTCTGAATGCATTTGATTCTACAGGAAAATGAGTTCCCACCCTGTCTGAGCTACAGCAATCGTCTTTAAACCAGCCCCCCACCCCCACCAACACACACACTTGCACTCATAAGCGCACACACACACACACGCACAAAGGACTGGAAGATTCACACAAATTGACGTAGCTTCCAGATTCCCTTAGCTGAAACCCACAAGTGTGCCAGCCTGTTGAAGAATTAATCCAATGTCCCTTTTCCAGAAAGTTCTTTTTTTTCAAACACTAGAGCGAGGCAGAGGACATTTGTGTTTTGTTCTGGCTATCATGATTTTTTTGCTGGTGTGTTTTTGCTTCGGGAACTTCTCTATTAGCTGAGAGCTGAATGGAAAATAACAAGCTCATCTTGCCCAGGAAACAGCCAGCAAGGTAGGGAAATATCCTCGTGGTTTCAGACCTATGCTCCTTAGGAGGAAAGGATGCGAGAAAGAAATTGAGTATTCACTGAGTAAACCACTTTCCTGAATACAGAGACACGCAATCTCGGGCTCGATTCAAAGCTCTCAGATCACATATGCCTCTCTTTGTTCAGCCTACAGCTGGACCACACAGGTTGTTAGATGCAGGATTTGCACACGCTTTGCCCATCAGCTCTGGCAGGCCACCCTCCGTATAGAGTCGATCATCAACCGCCCTCAGGCTCAGTCCTTCAGCCTCTCTTGATCGCGATAATCATTCGGGTTTGGAGGAGAACTATGAAATTTTTGCTTTGGCTGCAGGAAGAGGAGAGATCCTGACCCTTTTGCAAAAATAATCTAAACCCCAGCTATCCGAGGATGAGTAATCTCTCTTTACTCTCCCTCTTAAGGAAATAGGAAATCACTTTGATCGAATGCTTACTATGTGCTCTCAGATGGATTCCTGCCCTAGTCCAATCAGTTCTATACTTAAAGGGAGATAACAACTTGTAAACACTTCTAAATATTTAATTTTTAAAAGTTTTCTCAGTTAAGCCCCACACTCCCTCTGAGGCGAGTACTACTATGGTTCGTGCTTTACAAAGGAGGAAGATACGATGCCCTCTTTGAGTCTGTACATTTCCCCCGAGGGCACACACGGACGGAGGGAGCCGAGGTTCAAATCCCCAGCACCTCACTCCGGAGCCCATGCTGTCAACCACAGCGTGCTGTACTGCCTCCTGCTGGAGGGAGGTTCGCGGGGTCCTGGGTTCTTCCGGTCCTTTCTTGAGCACAGGTGCTGCGATTTCTGTTTGCAGACTCATTCCTTCCATATGAGCCCCTGGCATTATCTTAAGCGCTTGTACTCCGGTGTCTGACAACTCACAAGCGCTCAATAAATATTTGTTGAGAGAATTAAAAAAATAAACGAACTAATAGGCACAGCATCTCAGAGCATTTAAAGGAAGGTGAGTGGAGAATAAGATTTAGGGGAGAAAAAATTCAAGCCTCTGGTATGAAAACAAGAGATGGAAGGAGGCAGGAAGTGAGACTCAAATTAAGTGAAGGAAAGGATAAAGATTTGTCACTGGTGTAACCCTTTCTGGATGCATTCTGCCACCATCGTTGTGAAAGATGCTGTGAAGGGGGTGGGCAGGGAGAGTGGGTCCACGCAGCTGGAAGATCTGTTGACTGTTGACCTTTCCGGCTAAGTAGAAAGGGCCATGGAATGGGAATCAAGAGACTAGGTTATAGTTCTGTATTTACTCCTCCCGGGCTGTCTAGTTTGGGGCAAGTTATTTACCTTCTTTGGGCTTCAGGTTCTTAGTCCATATAGTGAGAAAACTGGAGGAAAGATTCCTGCAGTGTTGTAGAAAATCGGGGTATCTGAGTGTATTATAAAGCGGTTGCAAGCATTTTACAAATCTGGCAATATGAATAATTTATTATTATCAATAATAAAAAATAATGCATCACAGAGTGCTTTTTATGAACTAGGCATGTTATACATATATTCCTGCCCATTTTTATGAAGGCGGAGATTGTGATTCAAAGAAATTGCATAAAGTGCTCAAGCACACATGGCTAGGAAGTGGCTGAGCCAGGATCAATTCAGGTCAGTCTAAGTCTGAAGTCCCCACGAAGGCTCAGCAGCCTACGTTCCTCCTGAGCAAATGTCCCTCAGAAGAACCTGCCATCATTTTGACTCAGAAACCCCTAATGACTGCCCAGCTCTTGTGTGCGATCCTGGCCTGCCCAGTGCTGACAGTCACCAGAGAGAAGCTCCTCAGGGGTCCCTTTGGACCCTCAGAAAACCCTCAGCAATACTCCCCCGCACTGCCTCCCAGCAGCAGCCATGCCTGCTGGTATTTTAGACCAGTCACAGACTGAGGCAGGATGAGCACGCTGTTCCCTAGAAACCAGCCCTTCCTGCTCCTCTCCCTGTAGACCTTGCAGCCAAATCCCCTTGTTAATTCAGGAGAAGCGTCACGTGACTCTGCCGTCTCCCAGGCTGTCACTTGCCCATTCACTCACTACTTACTGGCAAAAAATCCTTCTGTCTGGATGCCATCAAATCTTTTTTCTTCAGTGTCTCTATCTACTCCCTTCCAAATTTAAAATTTGCTTCCATTATTGTATCAAAGACATCAATAGAAATTTGATACAACACATAGGAGCTTTTAAATGAATCATCGTTTGGCTTTGATCATTACATTCCAAATGTCTTTAAACTCTCTAAGACTACTAATAACCATAGTCTGTTAAAAATAGTTACATTTTCTGCATATATGTGTGTGTCTATCTCCCATATACATGAGTTTATAAATGCCATATACATGCATGTATCTCTACCTGCATGGTAAGGTAGGGGCCAATATCTACATGTAGACATCTAGCTTAATCACACACACACAACTTTATCCTGTTTTTTGAAGAGTGGAACCTGGGCACATCACTTGCTCATTTGCTCTCAGATGAATTCCCCACCCTTGTTCTGCCTGCTCTGTTTTTAAAGGAAATGACAACTTGTAAATATTTGTAAATATTTAAAATATTCATTTGTGCCACACTGTTAGAACTGTTGGGCCCAGAACAAAAAATAAGGGGCCTAGTCTTGGGATATGAGGTTTAAAGGAGCTTAACCACGTTTTCTCAAGTCTAGACAGCCAACCCTGTTAAATTTACCTTTGGAGTAAAGATGACTTAAACATCTACTTACTAGACAGGTTTGAGAAGGGTAACTCATCTGTAGAAGAGAAAAGGGCCTATACGACACAGGGTCCAATTGGGCAAATAGAACCCACACAAGGTCATTCAAGAGAAGGAATTTAATACGAGGAACATTCACGGAGGTGTTTAAGAAGCCACAGGAGCAGAGAGTGAGGTAACTGGAAATCAGGAACTGTAAGAAGCCACTCTCATCTCTGAGGCTGGAGGGACAACGAAAGGAGCCCACAGGCAGAGGCTGCTCACGGGCAGCTGAGACCAACAGGAAGCGTGGCCTGGTGGTTGCTGGAGCTGTGGAGGGGACACAGCCATGGCCAGAGATGTTACCAGAAGCAGAAAGAAGGGGAGAGATACCCTGGCTTTTCCCTTCCTCACATCCTCCAACCTCCTGCCAGAGCCTACCATTGAACAAACCTATACAAAATCAAAGAAGCCCGAGAAACATATTCTGCAAGGATCAGCACTCTGAAATACAGAGCAGGGCTGGCGAGTCGATGGAATGCAGCCAAGGGCAAATGGAAAATAGCTGGCCCTGATTTCATCACTCCGAAACTAATTAAGACTTTTCTGAATAACTGAGATACGGATCTAGATGCATATTCACACTGGGATAGATGCTGCATAAGCATACAGTCTATCTGTGTACAGTAGCTTGTCCACGTGACTTTCACTGCATGCTCTCAGGAGGAGGCAACTTGAACTCAGGACTCAGCAAGTGTGTGACTTGCTTTGACCAAGTATGAGCAGAAGTAATGTGTGCAGCATCTGAGTAGAAGCTATAAGAGCCACCCCATGGCTCCACCATGTTTCCTTTCCCTCCGCCACAAGATCTGTGATGTCCCACATTAGATAACAAGACCATAGAATTTCTTATCAAAGTTGGGATACTGTACATATTATACATTTTTTGAAATTCACAACTGAACCCCATTGTTTTCAATGTAGAGGTGCTTCCCCTGAAAAAATGTCCAGAATTTGGAGGAAAACATGTGCGTATTATTTGAAAACATAACTAACATGCTGTTTAAAAATATTCTGTTTCCCAACTTTGCAGATACCAGAGAGTCATAGGCAAATAGAAGGAGAGTGCTCAACAATGTGTTAACCACAAAATGGTTAAGGCCTCAAAACAGAGAAGGCCCAAGGTCACACACTTAGCCCTAGCTTTCAGATGAGTAAACACCAATGGTACTTGGGAATTTCCTAGAAGTGATCTTAAAAAGAAATTAAAGGGAACAACTCTAGTCCTGTCGCTCCCTTGCTTATAACCTCCCCTGGCTAAGCTTCCCAGAAGATAAAAAACAGATTCCTTGGCTTGGCATAATTGATCTACCCCACTGTTTCCGCCCAACACATCATATATTCCAGAAGCTTAACTTCTCACTATTATTAAGTTGTTTTTGAGCTTCCTGCCCTTTATATGCTATTCCCTCTATACCTAGAATTTCCTGTCCACCCCTACTGGTCCATCCTCCTTTTGGCAAAATCCTACTCATCTTTCGAGTCTCGGCTCAAATGTCGCCTTCTCTGTGAAGCCTTCCTGAATGGGTGCTTCCCATGTTGCCCACCACACTCCGTTGTAGTTGTCTCCCTGACTTAACCAAAGCTCCCTGGGACTACATTTCTTCATCTTTAACGCCAACATCTATTATGGAGTCCAACATATTCTAGGTCCTCTGTAAATATGTGTTGAATAAATGAGTAAATGAATGAGTGAAGAGCTTCCTTATCTACCTTTACATGCTCCTCAAAAATGATGGGATTCCCTCGAATCTATTAAGAATTCCAGACATCCTCGTGTAGAATTCCAGATATTTCCCTATGCTAATTACAGATACAACACTTTATGATACTATATATAGTTGAGTTTTGCCTGTTTCACGTAGAGTACTTAGAGTCATTTAAATTTGGAGTTGGGAAAAGTCAGAAATTAGCCAACCCCCTTCAGAGAAAGATGAGATGTGTTGGGCAGGAAGACCATGGAGTCAGAGGTCCCACAACTAACCCAGTATTCTTTTTATTCTACTATACTTGACTATGTTTGGAGAGAAGGTTGATTATATGACTATTCACAAAAGAAGAAATATAAAGAGAAAATAGAACATATGGAAGATAATCACCCTTGATAATAATCAAGGTAAATTGTTTCATTTGTGTTATTTTACACCTGCTAAATTTTTAAAAAATGATGTAGTCCAAGGCTGCAGTGAAATTAGATTCTTATATACTTCTAAAGGCATTGTAAATTGGTACAACCTATTTGGAAAGTAATAAGGAAATAGAGAACAAGAGTCATAATGTTCACACTGTTTTGACTCTGTATCTAAAATACTAGAAATTTATTCTATGAAATATTTTAGCAGTACTGAAAAAGTGTTTGTAAGAAAGTGTTCATCACAGCATGCCTAGTGAGAGCAACTTAAGCATCCGACAAGATGGGATGGCGTATTAAAGCAATGGAAAATTTTGTTGTCATTAAACATTATAATTACGCAGCCTACTTATAAACATGGAAAATATACAATACAAATTGGATATAGCAGAAATCAAAATCATATGTGCATTACGATAATAACTCTATAAAAATACATTCTTACAGAAAAGCATTGGAAGGCAGTTTTTAAAAGGGTTGTGATAGGGAAGGATTATGGTTTTTCTATTTTTATCAACATTTTTTAACATTGCTGTGACATATTTTCTCTAATAAGAAGCAGGTGGAAAGTAAACACACTCACCAGTGGGAACTGGAAGGGTAGAAAGGGGCTCAGTAAAGCAGGTGCATCATACACACTCTTGCCCCGAGCATCTCTTACCCACAATGGTGGGAATGGAAAGCAAAGTAAAGAAGTATGTCCTCTGTGGGAAATCTGTTTAATTTGCAGGAAATAGAGGATGAGGGGAAACTTACTGCAGAAATCTCACTCGATTTTGCTAAGGAGAAAGAACATAATACGATCAATGTTGCTTTAATATCTAAGCAAGAGTATTTCCTTTCCGGATCTCTGCTGTCCACTCAAGTCAACTCTTAATCGAGAGAACACTTAGTGCTGGGTGCTGATCTTTTGAAACTTTACATATTTATTTCATCGAATCCTCGTACCAATTCGGTGATGTGCCTACTATGGGTCTTTCTGTATTTCACAAGGGCGGGTTCTGGGACACAAGTCCTGCTTGCAAAATCACTTTCTGTTGAGTCACACCGTGGGCCAGACTGCAAAACTTACAAGTACACATTCTTGTTACCCAAAGACGGCTGGAAAAGAGCTCCGATCACTTGTCTGCCTGCTATGGGCTGAGCAGTCTATTAGGCACTTTCATGTTATCTTATTAAATCATAGCATGAGATGGCTATATAGCATAGCCCCCATTTTGACTCCAAAGTTCAAATACCAAGGTCCCAGGTAGCTAAGGTGTTCCTAAGGGAAGCCCAAAGCTTGGGCTGCCGCAGGACTTCCCTGGCATGTGGTCTTCCTGGCAGGTATTCTCAAAGGGGGAGCGATTGGCACTTGGGGCAGATCCTTCTCTGTGGGGGATTCTCCAACAGATTGCAAGACAGACCATATTCCCGGCCCTGGTCCCTACAGGCTAAACGCATCACTCCCCAGTATTGCGACAACAAAAATGCTCCACGCTTCCAAGTGCTCTCTGCATGGGAGGGCACCACCTTTACTTGAGAAACATTCACATTCATTCCACCAATAAATGTTTATCAAGTGCCTTGTCCATGAGGGGTGTTTGGTGGGGAAGAATGAGGTTTAAAGTGGTGCCACAAAACATGACAACAGGCCAAGAAGCTGTGAGCACAGAGAGGAAAATGCATCTAACTGCCTGGAATGTCCAGGCCAAGCTTAGTGGCCTGTCACTATGAAGTGACTTCAAGGAGAGTTCCAGATTTGCTCTTCAAAGATCACCATTCATAGGCTCAGTTCGAATCTTAATTGTTATTTCACTTCAGGCTCCTTGCTTATTCCCTCTAAGAATTCATTTCTTTGCATGAAAAATGGAAACCATAGTAATATCTTTCCTACCTCCCTCCCAGAGTTGATTCAGGAGAAAGCACTGTGGTGTGCTATGCGTGTTGAGTAATGTAGCAGGGATTGGAGTTTGAGCCTAATTTGTGTTCTCGGCTGGGAATCAGGCATGTCTGGAAATGTCCAATGATTCGGTGGGGCAGGCAGCCTACTGGTGTCTATTTTTAAGAAGTTGGTTTCCCTGGATTCTCATCTGAGTCCTGTGGAGAGGGGTCGTTTGCAGAGGCTGAGGAGACTCCTGTCATAAGGGGCCTTGTGAGACGCAAGGGCTCAAGTAATGTTACTCAGGTACCCAGATAACAAGGTGAGGCCCCGAGCTGGGGGCTGGGGAGGGGTGGAGGTGGGGAGGGAAACTCTCCCTCCATCTCTGCCCCAAATGCATGGAGCCCTCTGAGTTCCACGAGGACTGCTGAGTCCCTAGTTCTGCCTTGGCCTTTAGTGCCGATGCCAGGTCCCTCTCTGGCGGCAGCAACAGGGAGGAGATGCTCACCTTTGAATGGCTCCATAGGTAGGAAACATCAACCAGAAGGGCCTGGAGCAAAAGATAAAAAGGCAACTGACAGGTAAACGCAGGTGAGATCCCTGCAGACCCTCGAAATACTCCCTGAGATCTGACACCAGGAGAGGGTATTAGCCAATTAACTGTGATTTATTGCTGTTACTGTGATCTCAGTTGTACCCACAGGCTAGGAAAACTTGGATGACTGTTATTTTCTGCAGTAATAACATACATCTCCCTGGCGATCGTAGAGATGATGGCTGTCCAAAGGCCAGCTCCAGCATGCATTGCCTGCCTCCCCAGGCCAGAGTGTAGACACGACAGGAAGGCACAGAGATGGAAGCCTGCTGCCATGGAAACCTGGGTCAGGGATTGCCCTTCTTCTCAGGGGACAGGGGACAGGAGAGAGCAGTTTCTTCAAAAAAGATACCTGATTCTTAGTAAAAGCAAAATGACCATGGGGTGTTTATTGAATGTGGTGGTGCCTGGAAATGAGTACTGGATTCAAATTTCATAAAGTTTCATGAAGCTAGCAACTTCTGGACAGCTCATGATGCTAATGGGCAGCGGGAGTAGAATTTCACCTCCTCCTGGGCCCTTTCCAGGTGTTGCAAGGGCTAATACATAGTAAATTAGCTCTCAGGCTAATCTGGTGACTGAAAAGCTTCCCCTTTTCCTTCTGTGAACTTACTTTTCCTACTGTGGCAGTCTGTATTTTCCCAAGATGGCGACTATGATATCTCCCATTCCACTTGCTCTTCTTCCCGCATGACCTTGACATTCCTCCCACAGAACGGTGAGGTCTATGCCCCCTCCCCTTGAGTCCCGGTGAACCTTTGCGACTGTCTTAAATAGAGAGTAACGTAGAAGTGGAGCTAAGTGACTTCTGAGGCCAGAGCATCAAAATGCCATGCACTTCTGCCCAGCTCTCTTGGAACACCCCCGCTTGGAACCCAGCCCCTATGCTCTGAAGAGGCCCAAGCAGCCTGTGGTGAGGACCCTGTGGAGAGAAACCAAGGCTCCCAGCCCCTAGTCGAGTTGAGCTTCTAGACAATGGCCCAGGACCGATTAGCCAGCCCTGTGAGTGAGGAATCCTAAAAGCGGATTCTCCAGATTTTGTTGCAACCATTTCTTTGTGTTGTTATCATACCTTTGTACCTCTGTGCTGGCTGCTCATGAGAAGGTCCACCTCTGGTCTGCGTCATTTTGTTTGATTATAAAACAGGATTATTTGCTTTTTAAATTCTACTGGTTTACACTTTAAGATTTGTCTCATCACAAAAGATTCAATTTGGTTAGTTAACTCTGGCCCTTCTTGAAAGAAAATTGCAGAACTTGAGAAACACAAGACATTACTTGGGTGCCCATATACTGAACACCTTTCCAAAATTATCAAAGACCTAAAAGTTGGGCTTTTCTCTAAAAGTACCACACCCTAGGATTAGAAAATGATCCCTTTTACTGGCCTGATGTGTTGTATCAGCAGAGATGGGCAAAAGGAGTGGGATTTTTATTTATCATCCAAGTCCCCTTCTCTTTCCAACTCATTTAATGTGATCCTCAGAAAGGTATGTCCTTGTCTTGCACTCATTTAAAGCAAAGGCTCCTCTCAATGATTCCCCCACTTCTAAGTCTGTGAAGTAGGGAAGTTGGAAAAAAAAAGTAAGGTCTGCTGTTACACTAATTTTACTTATTCTCACCTCATTTCAAAACCACATTATTCTTCCTGCTGCATTTCTACCAGCCATTTTCTTCTGCAACCTGTAGGTTTCCTGTGGAGAGAGGACAATGGGCAAGTTAAATGAGAGCGATGATTTACAAGGCTTTTTTCCTTTTGCTCTAATTTACAGGAAAATTGTCCTTGCATGGGAAGGCAAGCTAAAGCCCCACATCACTGAGGGATTCATCATAACGGGGAAAACAGAATATATTTTATATATTAGTAAAATCAAATATATTTGATGGTAATAGTACACTTGTCTTAAATATAAGTAAAAATTCCTTTTTTAAAGACTGAAAGAATATTTGCCTTTATTTCAGACAGTACTTCCCTTCTATTCTTTTGCAAGTGTTAATTTGTATGTGTTTCAGCTAGGATTGTGTTCTACTACATAAAATAGAATACCAAAATAAAAGAGGTTCAAAACCACAAAGTTCTGTTCTCTCATGTAAAAGACATCCAGACATGAGCAGGCCAGGACTGGTAGGGCAACACTACAAAGACATCAGGACTCAAGGCATCTTCTATCTATCTGCTTTACCATTCTTAGCACACAGCTTCCATCCTCTAGCTGGCTGCTGGTGCTCCAGCATCTTGTCTGGGATCCTGGAAATCGGAAGAGGAAAAGGGACAGGAAAATCCACACAGCACCCAGCTGAGTCACCTCCATTGAAAAGGCATTCCTGGAAATTCCATACAACAGTTGGCTTACATCTCAATGGCCAGAACATGGTCATCTGGTCACCTCTAGCTAGGAAGAGATGAAAAGGAAGCTGGGAAAACATTAGCATGGCAGCGTGAAAAGGTCCCTCCCTTCTCCAATCTCCTCCAATGCTGAACATCTACACTGCATGATCTAACACTCAACTGCAGCTTTCTTCTATTGTTCTGGTTCCATGAGCAAGCAGTATTCTTTGCTAGAATTGTAAGCTCCTTGACGTAACTCCCAAATTCCTTTTACTGCTATGTTCCTGATAGGAGGCCAGAACACATCACCACACTCCAAAATCATACAAGTTGTTTTTCTCACTAAAAAAAAGAGAATGGATTTTGGATAGCTAACTAGCAATCTGATACAATATCATTAATATATGATAACATTGATCGTATATATTATGTTTCAATTTAATACAATTGAATAAATATTTTTGGAGTGCCTCCTCACTTCTGGCTCCAAATCAAGAACTATGAAGGGTGTAGTAAAAGAATGTCACATGATAATTAATTACCCTCAAGGAGCTTACAATTTTAGTAAAGAATCCTCCTTGCTCATGAAACAGAACAATAGGAGCGAGCTATAATCAAGTCTTAAATCACATAGTGCGGATAATAAGCATCGGAGGAAATTGGAGAAGGGAGGGACCTCTAAGAGCTGTGATGCTAATATTTTTCTGAAGGAGATATAGTGGGGATTGAAAAACATAATAAACATCTGTGATGGTTAACTTTATGTGTCACTTTGACTGGACCACAAGATGCCCAGATACTTGGTTAAATGTTATTCCAAGTGTGTCTGTGAGAGTGTTTCTACTGATTTGGCATTTGAGTCAGTAAACGAGTAAAGCAGATTGCCCCCACCAATGCTAGTGGGCCTTATCCAAGCCTTTGGAAGTGTGAATAGGACAAAAAGCCTGAGTAAGAGAGAATTTTCTCTCTCTGCCCATCTTCAAGCTGGGACATTGGTCCTCTCTCGCTTTCAGACTCAGACTCGGACTGGAACTTACGCCATCGGCTCTCCTGGCTCTCAGGCCCCTGGACTTGGACTGAAACTACACCATCAACTTCTCTGAGTCTTCCATTTGCTCACTGTAGATTTTGGAACTTAGTCTCCACAGTCGCATCCTCTGCAGAATCCTCGCTAATATAACAAGCGTGCAACAGGACTTTTAGTATACGGAGCATCTTTTAGCACATTGAGCACCAGACACAGTGACAGGCACAGGAATACAGAGATGGAAGATACACGCCCATTCCTGAAGTAAGTTGTGGAGTACCACTGGGAGAGAGGAGAGAAGACAGCCCATGATGGCAGCATGTGAGAGTTCTGCGAGAGAAGGAGGCACCCGAGTGCTGAGGGAACACAGGGAGGGACCCTTAGCTCAGCTGAAGGGGAGGAGGGTCTCAGGGGACAGGGAATGGGTGTCACAGAAGACTTCCCAAAAGAGGGGTGGTGGCCGAGTCGGGGTGCGTTGAGTAGACTTGAACAAGGGTGTTTCCTATTTTGTTTTGTATTTTTGGAGAGACTTGCATGTTTTTAAAGGCTGGAAAGAAAGTGCCAATACAGAGAGATCCCGAACGCACTGGAGGGAGGGAGAATAATGGGTGGAAAGAGAAGGCATTCGGAGCTCATGGGAAGAGCTTAGTCCACATTCAGAATGAGAAGTGTTGACAAGGTGCTTCGGCACAGGGCTCAGAGCTAAAGGGGCTCTCCAGGCTCCTCTAGTTTAGCAATCCGAGATTCCCAGCATGGAAGGAGGTACAGAATCCAAGAAAGAAGGCTGTCTAGGGAATAAAGCCTGTGGATCTGTCTTTAGAGTCCCTGTGCCACATTTCACAGGTACCTGACCACAACCTACAGAAACTCACCCAGTAGCAGGACCCAGTGGAGGTCCCACAGGGACCTACGTTGCCTCCTTCTCCTCTGTACTTTTTCCTGTAATGTCTCTCTGTCCGCTCTCTGCTCCACGTCTGACCGTCTCCCAGACCCTGCCATCTCTTACGCACAATTCACACACTTTGTAGTCTCACAAACCCAATGGGTTTCCTTTTATCATCCAGTTGTGTGGGTCGGTTTGTCTACCATTTGTCACCACTGACCTGAGTGGTGCAATCCACTCTGGGCCCCCAGGTGCTGAGCTAGCCACCCGGGGTGTCCAGCTCTCCCACTGCAAGTCCACAGATGCCGGCGCCTTTAGAAGTCACCAAGCGGATGTGGAGGTTCCTACTTGTTCTTAAACCCGTGCCAAGCAGTTTCTCGGCATCGTGCACTGCATATGGGTCCTAAGGCAACTGGGAAGGTAAGAAGGGTCACAAAAGGATTCAAAATATTCAAATGACCCATAGTGTCAGGTTGAGGTGGTTTGATTTGTGTGATTTGTAATAAATGCAATAAGAGCACCATTTATTTCCAACTCTCCAGTAAGATTATTAACTTTTTCTTCCAAAGATAAACTTGATTACATTACTTATTTATACTATGTACATTGCATTAGAGGTAACAAAATGCATCAGGGTAAAAGAAAAATCATATACAATTTTTTAAAATTAGCGTTTTCTTATCCACCGCTAATAACAGCTTAGATTATTAAAAAGGAAGAATCTTAAATATGCAACTCACCTTCAGGTCTTAGTACTGCTTGTTTACTTTTACACATTTTGCTAAACTTGACAGACAATCTAGAAATATCATCTCTATTCGCTTTCAATTCTTCATTTTTATCCCAGTCCTGTGCTTTCGTGTTAGAGTCTGTGACATATCAGGAGAGGCAGCATGACACAGGTGAAAAAATGGGAACTTCGAAGCTGCATCTGTTTAAGTTCAAAAGCCAAGTTGGGAACTGGGGGTACATAATTAAAGAGGAATTTGAATTTCAGCTTTTTAATTGGTAAATACGATGACAAATTTACTGGATGCTCATTATGAACCAGGCACTATGCTAAGCATTATGCCGTGTTAACACATTTAATCTTGACAATGATCTGATGAAATAGGTGTTATTTTCTCCATTTTACAGATGAGCAAGGTGAGACTCAGATTAGCTAAGTTGCCCAAGGATATTCAACAAATAAGCCAGGGGTCAAAACTACACGTCAGACTCTAAAGACTGCCCTCTTAACTATTGTCCACACTGCCTGGTACGTAGATCGTCTACAGTCCAAGCAATAGCACCTGC
This sequence comes from Equus quagga, assembly GCF_021613505.1. Classification (NCBI taxonomy): domain Eukaryota; kingdom Metazoa; phylum Chordata; class Mammalia; order Perissodactyla; family Equidae; genus Equus; species Equus quagga. Next base: position 104,682,005 of record NC_060272.1, read on the forward strand.
ATGGTAGGTGTCGTGTCTAAATGAAGATGAAGAAATGGAGGGTAGAGAAAGTCTGACATCCCCACAAGGCAAGACCAGTAAGTTTTATAGTCTTTCAGCTCTTTTCCTGGACTGGCCCCAGTTTCCTTTCTTGCTTGAGGGTATTAGCATTGGCCCCACTAGTCCTCTGAGGATGCAGCTCTCTGTTGGTGGACTGGTGGGAGTGGCCATGATGTTCAACTTAATTTGCCTTCTTTGTTCCAAAAGGATTTAAAGTGGACTTATCAATTAACATGGTGAGTTTCCTTGTTCCTTTACCTTTCAAAAAGTGCTAACATACATTATCTCCTTCAAACCTCCCAACCACCCTGATGAAAATGAGCTTCAGAGACTTTAAGTGATAGGCTCAAGGCAACAGGGTCATTATCGGTAGTATAAGGGGAATTTGACTGCAAACTCACCATGTCTGTGTTAGATAGAATTCTTAGTTATAATAATTTCTCCATGAGTGCTTAAATGAACACATGAATACGAGAAGAAATGAGTGCTCAATTATGTGATCTTGACATCCCCTATCTTGGAACCTCCCACGGAAGCCCATCACTGATATCTCTAGCTTGGCATGTGCAGGCTTTGCCACCTATCCCCAGCCTAAATGTCCAGCTCCATCCTTCATCACTGCCCTCGCCACACTGCCTCCACTCCAGTCAGGTCAGAGCAGCTGCCATTGTAGAATACTATGTCCCCTCATCCATCCAGGCTTCGCTCATGCCATCCCTTCTTCATGGGACCACTCTTGTCCCCTGCCCCATTCTCTGCCTAGAAAACACCAACTACTCTTTCAAAGCCCAAAGTACAGTTATTACCCTCACTGGAAAGTTTCCCCCAAATTCCTATCCCAGCAAAGATGATTGCCCAACACTTTATGAACACAGACCATACGCCACCATAATTGTTTGCTTACATATCTTTCTTCCCACTAGAATGAGACTTTCAAAACCAGCAGCCTCCCATTCATTTTAAAGCCCACCACCTAACTACATGTATCTAGTATACAGAGGTGTCTACAAATGGGCTTGGGGGTTTGTGTTACTGCTTTTTAGGTAAACGTGTTGAATATCTGCTCTGTGCTAGAGCAGGCTCTGTGCCGGGATGTTTATTTAAATGCTTTGCCTGTAATAACACATTCCATCCTCACAACAACCCTATGAGGTGGGTTCTGTCATTTTCTCTACTCTGCAAATATGGACTGTAAAACGACTTTTGAAAGATACAACAGTTTTTCCCAGGTCAACCAGTTAGTAAGTGGAAGAGGCAAAACTCAGACCAGGCAGGAGGCTCCAGAGCACATTCTCTTGGCAACTCTGCTACAGTGACCCTTCTTGGTTGGTTAAACGTGTGTTAAATGAACGAACAGCCTCCCCACAGCTCTCACAATGTTCACCATTTGTTGAGTTTGATCCTATACCTAAAAGGAGGGAACCTCAAGAGTAGGAGAGCCTGACTTCCCAGTTTCACCAAAAGTGAAAACGGCAATCATTTTCCTCTACTGAGAGAACATTGCTGCACCGTCACACCTCCGTGGCCTCTTACAAAGGTCTTTGAAAGACCACAGTCTGATTGTATCATATCTTCACCATAGTTTGTGATGGCAATTGCTTTTCTTTACCTTCCCTTCAGAGGCCATGTATGAATCTTATAAAACCTATGATTAGATGTACAACCCCTGCTTGGCTTTCTTTTTTTCCTAGTTGTCGTAAAGATAGTATTTAGGGTGAGAAGGAAGGAATTGGAAAACACATCCCCTTTGGCACCCTTAGGGAGGTGGCTAAGCAGGGAAGCCCAAGGAATATCCTCAAGGTGCCTCCTGATGTGAGCAGAAGGATGGGGACCATTTTCTCCTTCTTAACATTGCAGGTTGACAATTGTATCTTTGGATTGATTCGCCAATGGAACCAAGCACCACTGCAGAGCAGAATTGGAGGGTGAATTAGGATGAATTTCCTTTCCTCTTTCACATCCATGAGAGCGCTTCATTGCGTTCTCTATCCAAGTCAATAAATATGTTGGGGACCCCAAACATGGTCGTATCGTCGCTAGGAGAGAAACAAAGTTGGGCCTCCCTCAAGGAGACTCAAGTCTGCTGGAGAAAGTCATATAATCCACAGACTGTACAGTATTTATGTAAATTACAGCTCAAATAGGGAGACAAGCAAAGTGTTAGAACAGGTCATGAGGAGAAGTTTTCATGGAAAAATGGAAAATGCTTCATGGGTGGGGAGTCCTTTTAGCATTCTATCTTTGAAAAGAAAATGAGCTCATTGATCTCATTAATTCTCATAACATCTTATCAAATAGTTTAGAGCCTGCGGAATCACACCATTTCATAGAGGAGTATAATATTGAAGGAAACAGAAATGTAAAAAGGATGAAGAGAGGATATAATAATGACATACAGCATTAAATAAATACCTACAAAATATCAGATGCTTTACATATATTATGTAGTTTAATCCATAGGAACCCTGCAAGAGTGGTGTTATGGCCCATCGTACAGCCGAAAAAACTAAGGCTCCACAATGTTAAAGTAATTTACTCAAGTTCTCAAAGTTCCTAATTGCCAGAGGCAGGATTTGAAACTCGGCTTATCTTTGATGGCTTTGGTTTTTTTCTATTTCACCGTGCTGCCTTAAAAAAATCATATAAAAGGCAAACAAATGATTGATGCCATTCTTCCTCGAGGAGATGAAAAGAATGTACAAACAGCACCGTCATTTTCTGTGGTAAAATCTTTTAATTATGACCCGAATCACAGCACTGCAGTGATAAGCTGACTGTGAGCTCACCTGAAGTCAAAGCACTTCACGGCAAGTTCAGTGGCAGCAATTCAGCTCTTTTCCTATTAGCAAATAGAGAACCCTGGGAAGGTATGCTTTATCCAACTTAGACCAAAGTGTTATGGAATGATACATTTATGAGGATGCCAGCAGGAGTGCCCAGAAAAGGAAGAGTTTGCCACTTGATATCTCTTAAAACTTCATTTTTGGATCTACTGTTATTTCCTTTCTGGAATAAAGTACATCCCTTTTGAGGACCGTTTTAGGGAATATTTGCAGGGAGTGTAGAGTCCTTGAACGGCCAGGTTAGCAGGATTGCGTGGCTGGGAGCGTCTGTCTAACTTGATGGGTTCAGAACCAATTCTGCAGCCCGAACGAAGAGTCCATGTTGCAGGTGACACTCGCAATTCACTAATGGGTGCTTTTCATAAATAATGAGATAACTCATTGGTTTCCCAAGGTAGGGGGGGTTTCTATCTTTACTTTCAATGATTTATTTACTCTTCATCATTTTTCATCTTTGAACGTTGTCAATATCTATAAAACACTTTGGAATCATCTGGCCCAAAGGATTCTAAACTCTGCTTCCTTTAAAAGGCTCTGAATCAGGCAACAGCTTCACAGAACTTCAGTTTATTACCTTGTTTATTCTTTTGTATTACATCAGATATACAATATATGTCTGAGACAGATGTACATATATATTCATATGTGCGTGTGTATCTGTAGGGGTGTGTGTATAAAATATATGCAATACACACAAAATAGGAAAATTCTGAAAAATACCATTGGAATTAAGCAAAGCCTTTCCTAGTTCTACCTGCACTCCTCAGTAGATGATAGAGGAGAACAGGCTTGAAGATTCCAAGTAAAAGAATCTTCCAGCACTTAGAAGAGGAAGACACAAGGATGATAAAAAAAAAGGAGGGGTGTCCTGGAAGAAAGTGTACTTCCAGGAGATCCAGTAAAACGCTGTTTTAATGAAGTTCCATCTTCCTACTAAGTCACTTTTGATAACACATCCCATCTTGAATTAATTTCTCTGTAACAACATGACAGCCAAGCTCATCCCATGGAGGAGCAAGAGAAAATGCACCAAGACCATGGAGTTCCTGATTCATTTCTTCAACATTTACTGAGAACCTGCCATTGTTACCCCTGGCTCATCATTATACTCCCAGTTCTGTGCAATGACAATAGAGGACTGACCAAAGTGTTGATCAATTTACTCCCTCAGATTTATAGTTATTCCATTGATTACGCATATCCGTCGCCAATGTGAATATAACTTCTGACTCTCTCTGAAACGGTTCATTTATTCACTAGAAAAGTTTTGTAATTGTGTCCTCAGGGCAGAAACAATAAGTAAATCCCATAAGTCTAATAAGAAATAAAGGCATGCTCAGTCCTTTTCACCCAAATCCTAATATATAACTGAAGGAAATTTAGCTTACTGTGTTGTCTCGTTAAGGAAAATAGAAGAGATGGTGGCTTACGACGACAAGGTAAATATTAAAAGATAAATGCTAAAATTTTAACGAAAATCATTCAAGCTTGCCCCGAGGAAGTTTCATGGATATATTCTGAGTACTGGGCTTATACTTTAGAGGCATGTTGATGTCTAATTAATTTTGTTCATTTAAGAAAGGGGGGGATGGAGAATAGGGTCCCAGTAACTGATAGGGTACTTGCAAGTCGGAAAGACATGAGAGAAATGCAGAGAGAACGTCGTGGTTTTCATGGAGCATTGCCATGTTACTATAGTTTCATCTCAGCAAAGGGCACTTTCAGCACCCAGCAAGTGTGTTATTTAATCCCTCAGTAAAAATGGGAAGGGAACTGGGCTCTGCTGAGGAGGCCACAGTAGCAGATGCTCCAATGCACTGACGGCCAACCATGCCTGTGAAATCTGGGACAAGATAAACACCAAGAGTCTAAGGTTGGCTCTCAAACAGAGGGACAGCGATGTAGCAGGAATGTTCGAGATAGTCTTTGAAGCAAGATGGTATGGCTGTTTATTTATTCCTCCCAGGCTTTAACCTGCAGCTCCATGTCCCTCCTGACCAGAGCTTGATGGTAGTAGGCAAGAGCAAAGCCCAATTGACCTTGGGCCACTCTTTCCTGTGTAAGGAGACCACCAAGTTCAGAATACAGCATTCTGAGCTTAGAAGTCAGGTGGGCCAAAATTTTTTTGGAAAAGTAACTCTTGATATGAAATAATAACCACCCCGTTTTCTTGGGAGCAGCTGGTCTGAACCAGTGCCCCTGCACAACCGCAAGCTAGGAGAATAACGCGGGTATTTATATGAAGCTGGGTGCTGACACGCATCATTTTCATAATTACTGTATTTCTCATCCCCTCCATTTCCATGGGCCAAGCACAAAGCGTGCAGGAAAGCAACTACCTCGAGTTTACAGCTATCTTACAATACTGATTAATCCTCCCTTCTCCATGACACTGAGGCGGCAGCATTCGAATGCCATCTTTATTATTGTTCGGCAGATCCCATACTACTGCATACAGAAATAGTGTAAATCATGGAACTAGTGTTTGAGGTCCATAAAATGCAAGGTTATGAATATTTCATTACTATACATTTTATTTCCCTGTCTATTCTGCATCTCCCAAAATGTTGTTTGTTTATTTATTGGCTCACTGTTCACCAGGAATACTTAATTCTTAATATAAGGGATGGACTGGATCAGCAACCCCAGGCCCGGTGGCCAGAGCTACACCAGAAAGTAATGATAGATGTTTTTGTTTTCGCTTTTGTTTCCCTTTTTACACCCTTTTTCAACACACAAATACTTGACTGCCAGGCGACCTCACGAACAGGAGTTTCAGCTTCTTTGTCATAATTGCATTGATTTGCAAGCCCCACAAACTGACTCCTGAACATTTCTCCTGTGAATGGCGGGGACGTGTTTAAATTTTTCTCCACGCCCCATTGTATCCATCTTTGGTTGAAGTAAGCAGTTAGACTTCGGCTGCAGATCTTGGCAGGGAAAGACACATTGTCCAAGTGTGATTAGCTTCACTCCCTGCGCTGGTACAATTCTATGAATCAGCTGGTCCTGCAAAAGATGCAGCCATTATCACCTGCTTCTGAATTTCCCTTTAACCACAAAAGTCATATTAGTAAATAGCCGGGGGAATTCAATCTTAGCAAAATCAGAGCCAGAGGGTCCTGCATTAGGGTGCTAACTTTTCTCCCGCTATAGGGCATAGTAGATATTAATACAACTCTTTGGCACAGGCTGCAAAATATATAAAATGTCATAATTATATCTGCAATTCAGCAACGAAACAATTTTCCCCCTTTCTTCACTGTCATCAGCATAATAGCAGCCTATGGGATTTGTATTTTCTGGCTGTGAGCCCTTTTATGGGCTGTAGAAAAAAAAAAATACAGGCAGGTTAGTTTCACAGCTCTGAGAAGGCCTCATGACAGAAATATTGCTTTTAATGTTATTGTCTCTTCCTAGCTTGTAAGCCACTCTCTTTGGGTGGAGAGGCGTCTGTGCCGAGGCTGCATCGCTTATGTTTTTCTGATAAACCTCTATGTTCTCTTCCTTGCTTCTCCCACCCATCTGGATAGGGAAATAATTAACCGGCTTTCAGGATCATGCTACGTTACGTACAGGGAGGGGGTAGTCAGAGGGGAATGAAGTCAGAAGGAGGCACGTCTCCAAGGTTCCTCGTGGAGACACAAAAGAACATAAGAAAGATGCATTCTGAGTGAGTCTTCACATCCCGTTTATTTTGCTAGCCAAGACAAACATCACAGCTCACATCTAACATTTGAAAAGCAGGGCCAAATAAAATGATGGATTAATAAGTCCAAGGACAGAATAATAGAAGGAAAATATATTATAGAGAATGATGCCTGTGTCAATTGGAGCGGGGCGGAAAAAAGCTGAGATGGAAATGGAAAAAGAAAAGTGTACCATAGCAACCTTAAATAAAAAACCCTCCTGTAGTTATACTAAATATTAATTAATGTTACCCAAGACCCCTATGGTGCTCTTACTTTAGAGACAGGTATCTTCAGACCATGTGAGATTCTTTTCGTTATAACCTACACTACGGGCATCGTGGATTGAACACCAGGCTAAATGCTTTCTCTATAATTATTGGTAATAATATTCCGTGCACATTTATATCCCCCATCATCATCTGTGATGAGGCTAATCCAGTACTTTCTGCATGAACTGTTATCACACCCAAAGCAGCAGGACGGAATATTATCAAGCACGGGTTTACCAATGGAAAACCTGAAGTAACAGAGTTCATTTCTAGAAAATAGGCTAGGGATGGAATTTGTTAGAATCAGCCATACAGACAGACACCTGTAACATTCTCTGAGGTGACTCACTCAAGTGACCATTTCTCAGAACAGTGTCATGGCAGTCACAGGAAACCATCCTGCAGGCAATTCTACAGAACTAAGAAAATATCCTTTAGTCAAGAGACAGCTCTTTAATGAGAGGTACGGTGATCAGAATTCTGTTGTCATCTCAGCTGCAGACACTTACATGGTAATGTTCTGCCGCCTGTTCTGTGACTTAGTTTCATAAATGATAAAAGTTGAAATATAGCCTTTCTATATTAAAGGGAACTCTCTAGGAGTGAACACAATTTAAAACCTGCTGGTGGCCCAGAGACCCCCAGAGACAAACAGTTTCTCTATTTTATTTTCAAACTAAGTGAACAGACCAAGAGTTTCAGAAGCAGCAAATCATTATTTAAATAGAATTGTTCAAGATGTCCTATAAAAGGAATTAATAGAAGAGAAAGCCTGGAAGTTAGTAAAACGGAAAATAGAAAAACTGTCGTACATGTTAGACCCTTCGTGAACCCTAAGATTATAATGAAGAGACCATAGTTGTGCCCACATTTAAGGGAAAAAAATGCAGCAGATGAAAATTCAAATTTACAAACCAGATCAATTAATGGGTGATTATTCACACTATAAAAGGATTTATCGCTTTACAAATGGATTCCCTGCAGGGTTCCATTTTAATAACTGAGCTCTCTCAGTGTTAGGAGTCACTGCCAATTAAAAGTCAATCAGAAGTGAAGATAAAGCGCCTCTGAAATTAAAACGTATGTCAATGGGAAATCATCAGCAGAGTTAGAAAAATTCACATTACATACAACTTTGTAGAGACACAGAATTTTTTTCACAAGCTTTATTGAGCACCTGCTACAAACTCAGCTGGTTCTGAAGAATAACTGCCAAGGGTTCTTAAAAAATAGAGTAAATCGTCCCTGTCTTTGGGACTTCTATGATGAGATTGTAGCCACGGGTCATGAAGGGGTACCATCCACATCGGGCAGAGGAGGCAATGCTTTCTTGTTGATGTACATTGTCAATTCCTATTCACTAAATGCCCAGGAAGCTCCCCATCGTTGCATGGACCTCAGAATGCCCTTACACATTCCCAACATCTTTTCTACCACCCACCCACCCGCCACTGTTGAGAACCTTTGTGATCCTCAGGAAATCTGCTTGAATCTAACACTATCAGTGCTAGAGGACATTTCCATGAGACCATGTAGTTCAATTCTTTCTTTGCAGTGAGGAGGAAATTGAGGCAAAAAGAAATGAAGTGGCAAGTCTTCTAACGCCCACTACGTTGATCTTTCTATTAAATAAATCCCTTTGGAGAAAGTGAGGGCATTTAATGTCTATTCCTGGAACTCAACTCTTTTTCTACCTCAAATTCTAAACATATTTTCCACGTTTTGCCTCCTTATTTCTGCCCCTTTTCCTCATTTTAGGAAAAGAGTATTCTTGCTCTTTGTCAGGCTCAGCTTCCATCTGTTTCCCGGAATCTCTCTTCCCAAGGCTTTGCTTCTTCCAACAGTAGGATTTTAGAAGAGGAATGGTGATGAGTGAATATCTATCCCAGCGGTTCTAATGGCTTTGGGCAAAAGCTCTCTAACAAAGTAAGGAAAGTCCTCTGCTGGGAGCCTAAGGAGGGGAGAAGGAGCCACTGTGAGTGTTTTGATAGGGTGTAAACAACAAGATGAATAAAAGAAAATTTTTTTTATTTTCCTTGGTTCTGCTAGGGTTCAGCTGATGAGATTGTACAAAACCTTAACTGACCTAATCAGCACATTTTCATTATTTTCTCCGGCAGTTTTCAACAGTCTAAGAATGTGAGAAGAGAAAGCCTCTTGGAAGTCATTTGTAACTGATGAATGGTTAAATGTAAAGAGAATGAGGGACATGGATATGAGAGCAAACACATCATTGAATCGGCTGGCCACAGAGGCAAAGTGACTCAGCAGGTGATCTGAATCCTTCAAACTAGAAAGCTTCAAGGAGCCAGAAGGCATTTGACATGCCAACTCTGAGGATGAAAGGATGGAGAAAAGGGAGGCGGAGTTTCCAAGGGGGCCTTCAGAGTGTCAGATCTCAAACGTGCAACAGCTTTGCGTGAGTGTGTTGTCTCTGCTACGGCCAGCTGGTGCGGTTGAGGCCAAGTGGGAATGAAGTTATTAAGGGGAATGTTAAAGCCTCTAAAAATGGTATGGAAAGAGAGAATGAGACAGGTGCTGAAGTCATTTTGTAAAGTAAATGGAAGTGAATTTGAAAAGAATGACTCAAATTTCCATTAAAATGCCTCTGGGACAAAAGATTACAAGAAGATATGCAACAATTCTCAACTGCCTTCATATTAGTGTAACGCATTTGGGAAACCTAAACTAAGGCTTCATTCACTCACTGAATTTGTATGGATGTCATTATTATTCAATCGATAGGTAGGTATTTTGGATACAGTGTGCACAGTATAAACAACCTAACCTGGTGTCAGACGCTATACTCAGCACTGTTTTGCAACTGGGAATAAACAAGTACCTGCCCTTAAGGTGTTTACAGCCCAGTGAAGGAGGAAAAAGCTTCAATCTCAGCTGACTGTGATAGGTACAAACGTAGTAGATGTTCAGAGAGGGAAAGCCTAACCCAGTCTCTAGAATCACAGAAGGCTTCCTGGATGAGGCAACATCTAAGCTGGGATTTGAAATAAAGAAGTTGAAGGTGATAAGTGGTAGATGTTAGCAAAGGGAACAGCAAGAGCAAAGCAGAAAAGAGCAGCATCCACAGAAGGCATTGAAGGACACCAAAGACAAGACTCAGAGACAGCGAATGAGACATACGGGTTTATTGGGAGTTACTTACAGGGAAAGTCCAGGGGAGGCCGGCTGGACAGCAACGTGCACCCACTACCGCCCCCGCCCCCTGCTCCCCCAGAAGCTTGCTTAAGTAGGCAGAGGAACAAAGGCTGCGTGCTTGCCAAGGGGGATCATCCCTGTATGGCCTGTATTGCAAGGATCAGAGCACCCCCGGAGAACATCTATGTTCACTCAGACGACGAGGGTCTCGGTGTTAACTCTCCCATGGGAAAGCAGCTGGGTTGGCCAAGCCCAGGACTGTTATCATCATGAGTGCTGGCGCATAGCCCAGCCAGGAGCCTCAAGGATACATGGCTTTTAAAGGGACACACCAGCTAATGCCCCTACAGAAGGGTAGGCACTAAACGGGCAAGGACCTCTTGAATCACTCTAGGGAGCTGTCATTTTATCCTAAGAGCTTAGGAAGTGATTCAGAGGTTTTTACACTGGAGGAATGACATGATCAGATCTGTGTTTTAGAAAGCTCGTTCTCATTGCCATTTAGCGAGTGCATTACTCTGAAGAGGGCGGGCCTGGATAGATAGAGTCCAGTGATGCCAAGTTTTTGTACCAGTGAGGGAGAGGAAAGCATAGAAGCTAACACCCAAGACTTATGGCTTATGCAAACAGAAAGGTTGTTTCTCAGACATTTGCACAGGTGGTTTGGATGAGGAGAGTTGGAAAATAATAGTCCTGTTTTAGGCATATTGAGTTTGAGGTGCCAATGGGATCTGCAAGTGTGTGTGGACAGCTGGCAGATGTGAAGTCAGATCAGGCAAGAGATCTGGACTGGAGTTGGGGATGCAGGTTTCCTTCCTGTAACTGAAGCCCTGGGAAAGGAGGAGCTCCACCAGAGACAGTGAGAGGAGGGTGTGGCAGGAGTGCTGAGAAGCTCCGTGTGTTACAACCATGGTAGTAATTCAGGCAAAAGATTATGCTGGTCTAGCAATCTAAAAGGTCATAGCAGTGGGGGTGAAAGGATATGGGTGGGTCTTTGGAAATGTTCCAGAGGTGATTCCAAACTCTTCATTTGTGAAGCCCCAAGACATCTTTAATTAGAATAAATGCTTGATTGACCCAAGGGCTTTAGAAAGTAATCTTATTGTATTTTCTATTTAAAGTATGAAGAAGCCAGTTTAGGTATCTCGAAACAGAAGACACTGCTAGTTACTAGTAGAATTCACTGCTAGTAACTCTAGCTGCCACTATACAAGGAAATCTTCTGCAACATGCATTTAGGCTGTATTTTCTACTAAAACCTGAGACTAAAATTTTGTCCTATAAGCAAATCTTGAAGGTGCAAGCTTTAAACAGATGGATAATTTTACAGCAAAACCAAATATTCATTGACCCCACAGTATATCTCCGTCTAATTCAGTAATTGGTTCTTCCTCATTGTCCTTTCTTTAGCCTGAAATCTGGGTCTCTCCATCTTCTCAATGACCCTAGGAGAGAGCCTATGCTTTTTGAAAAACCAGGATATACCCGCTCCAGCTTTGAGCAAAGTCACCATGCACATAGCTTCCTAAAATTCAGGTCACTGAATCTCTCTTTCCTGAGTTCCACCCAGTACCTCTTTAGCAGTTCCCCTTTTTCTGAATTATTTTCTCAGTCTGTGGAAACGGTGGTTTCTCATTCTCAAGTCATTCCTAACTGGCCTGCCTCTGGTCAATAATGTATCTCTGAGATGTCCTGTCCCTACCTGAACTAACTCGCCTAAATCTTGTGCCCACAGGGCCCAAACAACTAGCTTTCTTTACTCTTCAACCTTGCCTCCCCTCTGAGCTACTAACTCACTCAAAGCTCCCAAAAAAGCCTGTAAATTTGAAAATCGACATTTTTTAAACTTTACCTCTTCATTTGATAACAACTTGGACTAGGAGAATTCTCAATTTTCTCGTCCTAGAATGAGGATAATGCACGCTTATGACAGTACCTGACACGTGGTTATGGCTCAGTAAATCTTAGCCATCATTCTTATCGTTACTGGTGTTGAAGTCCCAGCTTCCATATTCTCTATCCGTGCCATAGAAGGTAGGGCACTTACTCCCTGAGCCTCAGCATTCTCATTTGGAAAATGGGGATTATAACGCCTGTCTAGTTCCCAGAGTCAAGAGGCTCCACTGGGAGACAGTAAAACAAAGTACCTTGTGTATTACAGGAATTTACGGAAATGTTACTTTTTTGAAGTTTTCTTTGAAGATAGTACCTCCCCTCGGTGTTATCACCAGAAAACCAACAATAATTGCATGGAATGCTAGCTGGGGCTACAGAAGATGTAAGAAATAGGAAATTTCACTTATAATTTTGTCACACAGCTACCTTTGATAACTGACATTTAAAGGATACTCAAAGATTTTTCTAACTTTTATTTCTCAAAAAGCTACATACCTGAACCATGAATACTTAGCTCCCAGTAAAATGTCTTCTCTGAATTATTTAATAATACAAGGCTACTACAGTCGAGGACTAGTCTAAGACATGGCCGTGGGAAGAAGGTTCTGACTCGTTTATAAAGTTCCCACTGAAAACCTTTGTCCATTCTTCTGTTCAGCATTTATAAGGATCTACACAACAAATACCAGCAAAAATTTCATGCTAGGACTAAATTCAGTGCCTCTTTATGTACAATCATGATTCTATCTATGGTACAAGGAGCACTATGCAACATATTCTCTCGCTCTTTCTTAATTTTTACCTCAGTTTATTAAAAGGATTACACATGATCTGGAACTGGCCAGCTGACAAGGATTTGGGTCCACTGGGGACAAGCTATTCATTTTCCCCTCTTAGAGAACATCTGTTTCTTTGCATGGCACATCACTCTTGTCCTCTGCTTGCTTGTGATTTCTACTGGTAACTTACCTGGCCCAGGTGTTACCTCATGACCTTGTTTTAGCTTCAACTCCCATCACCAAGTGGACAAATTCTTTCTTTCCTATAATTCAAATTCCTGAGGGAAAGGATGTGATTGCCTCAACCGAGTACTTGCACTTCTGTTTGGGCAGAGCCCCTCACGCCGGGCCCATCTTGTCTGCTGGCAAACTGCAGATGGATCACCTGGAGCAGCAGACCATTCCCAGGCCAGTGAGGACACGGTGGAGCTGCTGATCCAGAACATGCTGTCCAGGCAACTCTCTTACTGAGGTTGGCTCTTTTATCTTCGTTCTACTTTGTTTGTTTGCCTTTGTAAGGTACATAGGAAGTATATAATATCAACCTCTTAAGGCCTTTTTGGAATAAAGATTTTTTTAAAAAACTGAATTAGTATATTGACTGAGAAACCTTTCAAGCAAACAGTAAATCAACCCTATAACTTGTTTCTCTTTCTAAGAAATAAAATAAAACCTAGTTAACTAAGAGGCTTTTTAAAGGATTCTAATTAGTAGAGATTTTATTGTAACAAAAGACCACTCCAACATAATCCACCAGTGATGGGGTACCTGCGTTTGTCAGCGTTAGTGGTACCAAGCTGCACGAGACATTGCTGTGCACTTCTGGTTTCCAAAGTGGGATCTGAGGCGTCCTGAGTGATCAGGTACACGTGGTGGTGTGCTGGAGTCCGTGCTACCAGCTCTTGAAAGCCGATGGTTAAAGTTTCAACAATTTTGTCCTGCTTATTAAACATAACCATTATGAAAATTAAGTTAAATCAATTCATAATTAAGTAACTTGCATTGAAAATGAAGGTAGGGGCCATCCCCATGGCATAGTGGTTAAGTTCACACGCTCCGCGTTGGTGGCCCAAGGTCCGCAGGTTCAGATCCGGGTGCAGACCTAACACTGCTCATCAAGCCATGCTGTGGCAGCTTCCTACATAAAATAGAGGAAGATTGGCACAGATGTCAGCTCAGTGACAATCTTCCTCAAGCAAAAAAGAGGAAGATTGGCAACAAGTGTTAGCTCCAGGCCAATCTTCCTCACACACACACACACACACACACACACAAATAAATAAATAGATAGATAAATAAACAAGCATGAAGGTAACAAATATTCAAAACCTATCACTTCCTTATTAGTTTACCACATTTTACTCTTTTCTCTGCTTTTGAGGTCACTGACATCTATAGCATCTGTGTGGTTTAAACGCTACCTAATGCTGTGGTCTGTGCCTCTCTTTCCAACTCCATGTTCAGTGATATCATGTTGCCAGCTTGACATCCCAAATGTGGGAGTATTTACATCACAGGAATAGACACATCCTTCAAATAGACCTTTTGCTGCTGTGCGCCACACGACCCATCCCTTCCTGGAGAGCTGGTTGTTAAACGTTTACAAACACATCACTGGGCATTTATTTTACAAATTGAAAGTAAAACCTTTAAATTTGCTCAAATTTGCAACAATTTTGGGATTGAAGAATGAATACTTTTAAAAATATTGGGAACCGTTGCTCTAACCCTGAGTTACCCATCTTTCAAGCCACTCAATTTGTTCATCAATAACTCAAGCATTGAAACCTTTACATATCACCTCTTCCATTTAACAGGCCTAGAAAACCTCAGAATGCATTATTTTGGGGGGCGGGGAGGGTATGGTTAAAGGTCTCTGAAGCTTACACACATAAGCCCATACACATGCACCTGTACAAACTGCCCAACAGAGAATACTGGTACATTCACCTAATGATGGAGTTCAAGCTTCTTGAAATCAATTGGAACTTACATTTAAACTCAGATGTTTTACTATCTCCTCCACTACACATTTTCTTGAATACAAATGAAGAAGTATGCTAACTTTTTACTCCACATATTTGATTCATGATGACCTCATTAACCACCAAACAAATTAATCCTAATTATAACCTTTTGAAACATTACTGCATTAATAGGATGTGGAAGAGGATTTCTGATTGAATCTCTCGTTAATGTATTTTGTCACTTAAGAGATTGCCAAAGTGGTTGAATGTCTCAAATTCTCTTATAAAACAACTAGACAGAGTGATGGTAAATAAAAAAATATATATGACCTAATCACAGTTGAAAAATATATGTACGGGCTGAGAGAAGAGGGAGCTGTGGGAGTCATGCAAACAGGGGAGACGGACCTGCTGCAAGTCGATTTGTGTGAGGGGCTAAGGAGCCTCACAGGCAGAGCTCATCAAATGGAAAAGAGAACTAATCACAAGCTCCGTCAGGAACAGAGCCAGGGAGGGGTGATCATAACTACATCAGAGCATCTGTCGCTTGGATTAGCTCCTGGCCTAGTCCCCCACCCTATGTCTGAGTCCTGAGGCGAGCTGGGGAACCAGAAGGAAAAATGATAGAGCTGCTCAGGAGATCTGTTCTAAGATTTTCAAGCACATGCAGTATTGCTTTGGGAATCCTCTAGGGTAACAAAAGGCTAAACAAAAGAATAGCGTGCTCCCCATTTCACAGTGGGATTCTGAACAGCTGTGGCATCTCGTGGGTACTTGGGCATTGGCGGCAGAGGAGCCATGGGGTGGTAGCCTGCCAAAGCAGCAGCTGAGCCCTTCAGAGGCTGCAGTCCCCCTGGTAAGGCAGTTGGGATGGTCAGATGTGTCAGTCTCTAGTGGAAGAGGTAGGGGTAGACATCAGACATGGTCCACACATCCAGCACAGGGCACAGGGAGCTGTATCAGAAGAATAAAAACAGAGATGATGCATGGTAATTAACTCGACTTACTTCTGAATTCACCGGATGTACTACCTAAGAGTCTAAGAAATATGGGGGAAGAGGAAGAACTTGCAGAGGCCTAGAGTTCCGCATTAGTGGGCGGAGACAAGCACTTATCAAAAAAGAGTTCCATCTTTTCCTGTCCTGCTGGGAGATTCCTGGTGCAGACACTACTAGCACAAAGCCAAGAGCACATTCTTGCCCCAACTGCCAAACTGCTAGTCAATTGACGCCCTGGAGGTGCATGTTGATGCTCATGGGTTGTGCTAGTCCTTGGGTTACTTCCCCCAAAGAAGAGGAAAGCCATTTTGCTAACTTCAGTCGAGTTTCTGGAGGCACGTAAAAAGGCTCGCCATTCTACTGTGGTGCTGCAGGAGTGCCCGCTTCCTGAGTTGAGGTACCAGCAGAGGGTTCTCTTTCGTTGGAGAATCTGGGTAATACCTCGAGTACTTGAAGTAGGCATCACCATGGCTCCTTGAATGATAAGCTCTATTAAGAGACATGCAGATGCTCCATCTTCTCTGTGACTTGGTGAGACTGCTGGGAGGACAGAGACAGTGGAAAATTTAGGTTGGTTCCCAGAGGATATAACTAGGATGAAGAAATGAACCACTCCTACCAACACCTGTCAGAGCCGCACAGATAGTGTCTTTGTGCGAATTACAAAAAAGGCAGCTTCTCTGTGTGGCCAAGTTGCAAGGAGACACACCTTTCTCAGGTTGACAGCCTCTTACAGGGGGCACAACTTGGCAAGTGGGAAACAGGTCCCCAATCCCTCGGTGCATTTATGCATTGGACAAAATACACAACCTCATGGGGCAGCCCAGCTGACATAGCCTGCTGTGAGAATGCGAGTTCACGGAGTGCACCCCACGTGAGGAGCCAGGCATAAACCTGGAAGGATGTACTCCTGAAGGTATGAGCCAGGGGTTTGCTTGAACTGAAACAAAGAATGTGTGCCTGGAGCAGTAGCCTAGGGAGTTAGCCCTTCCATCTGGCCAGAAAGTAAGTACAAAGCATTGCTTTGCAACTTCCAACAGCTGCCAGGCAGAAAGGACACAAAAGGCCCAGAAAAGAACATTTTAGAACCAGAAAGCATCATATCTATGCCTGAAAAAAAACTCGTTGCTGACCTGGAAGAGATCCTGGAATTGATGAAGGTCATTTCCTCACAGGAGAGACTAAGAATTCCTCAGGCTGCCATAAGGGCTGTAGGGACCCGACTGAGGGGCAGCCTCGTGCCTTGCTGGGCTCCACTGCAACAGTGACCCTGGCAGGAGGACCCAGGGCGAGATGGAGACTTTGACATAGATACACAGTGGATAGCCAATTGAGAGAAAGTTGTGTCCACTACTGGGGATATGGGGAAATCGGAAAGATCGGGCTTATCAAAGTTCTATTTGCATGAATGAAAATACAGACATCTATTTAGGGGAACAGAGAGCTGGACACCAAGCATGATACTTGTTAGAGGAGAGGACTAGTTCTGAGAGCAGAGTGATGATCCCCACTGCATTTTGCCTCCTGGCTAGCAGCCCATGCACTCATGTGTGAGCCTGAAGGCAGGGGGTAGCAGGAAGGGAAGTAGGTGGCACTGTCAACAGGACTTGCAAGGACTAGTACCGAGACAGTGGCCTCAAGTAGCCATGCTTTTGAGCCTCTATACAGGGCAGTGTCACAAAAGAGAGCATTCTCCCCTACTTTGTGGAGTTTAGGCACCTTGGGGGCTTTTAAAGGGACCGGTGCTATCCCAAAGAAGTGAAAGGAGCCATACTCAACAGAGATGACCCCAGGCCTGGGGACTCAGTGGGGCCAGCAGACAGGGCAGTGCCCATAGAAGCAGCCACGGCTGAAGAAGAAGGATGATCAGAGACCCACATGGTGAGGGAGGGATTTATCTGTGAGCATATGTGACCACTGGGGACCTCCAGAGATGACAGGGCAGGAAGGTGAGGATGTTGTAGATGCCTGGGGTCCAGCACCCACTGCAGGAGCCTGCAAAAACCAAGTGACTATAGAGTCTTCCTTCTGAGGAAACATATGTATCCTCTGACAACAGGGAGAGCAGGGAAAAACTAAGATTATAGCCATGATCAGAAATAGTTTTCAATATCCTCAAAGTGCTTACCTTTTTGAGCTCAAAATCTAAAAATATGCAGACTCCTTAAATGAAAGTGCATCGTTCCTTGCCCATTTTGCCCAGGCCTCACTCCTCACTGGCCGCATGGGTCATCTGAACAGGCCAAGTTTGCTCTAAACTGAGGGTCTTCCCAGTTGCTGTTCCCTGTCTTGGAATGTTCTCACTCGAAGCTTTGCAAAGTTGAGTCCTTCTTGTCGTTCAGATGTCAGCATGAACGCCTCTTCCTCAGAGAGCCTTTCTCTGACGACACAACTTTTTAGCCCATCTCTCCACCCACAGTCACTCTCTCACTATGTAGTTTTATGTTTTTAATGACACTTGTTTTAGCTGAAATTATCTTGTTTGTTTCTTTGTTCTAGTTATTTGTTGCCTATCTCCAACAAAACATAAGTACCAAAAAACCTAGGGCATTTGTCTATCTTCTCCCCGGCTATATCCCCTAGCACATCGCTGCCTGGTATATAGTAAGTGCTCCTGAAGAAATGGTTGAATCAATTAATTTTAAACATTCATTGTCAATTTCTCTGCAATTGGGGGAAATACTGAGTATAGGTCAACATAAAGAATGGTGTCTCTAGACCCTTGATCTTATTCATTTTCTAGGTAAATGAGAACCAGAACTTCTGCCTCAAACTTAGCATGTAGTCTTGATTTGTTTATATGTGTTGACAGATCATTTTCAAATTCATGTCTCTAACGTCTTTGTACACCAACACTTTGCACATATGAATACTTTAACATTCATTTTGCTACAGCATCAGACATCTCTACTGTTCTGAGTTTGTCCCTCCTAATCCTGCGCTGTTAAAACAGCACCTCTCTAATGAGAATTGTGATCGATCAGCCATCTATAAGATAACCTTTTACTCCATTAGCAACACTAAAACCATCTACACACTTTATGGAAACGCCGATCCTCAAAATTGTGCCTGCTTTAAAAATATGTGTGATTGGAGACTCTGTTTCAGACAGAATTCAAATCCCTCTCTTGTATTTTAGAAACTTTGCATACCCACTGGGAGTATGTCTAATGTTTTCCAAGTCCTTTGAGGTGGCTAGTTTGACACGAGGTGAGCTTCTAAGACACTTTGTTGAATCTTCATGGGAAAGTTTTAAGAATAGAATAGGTAACTGCTTATGTGACATGAGATGTCACAGCACTTAGAAGCTAGGGATAAAAACCAATTGGTCCCTTGAGATTTACTCTAGCAAGGTGATTTTTCTACCTTTGGGTAATAATTAGTCAGGTTCTGTTCTCAACAAACAAAATTACCTTGAGGGGAAATAAAACCATCTTAATCAATATTGGGGCTTTTCTCTCTATTTTTTTCCATTAGGAATACAACGGAGTGACTATTTAATTTTGAAGGGATGCGACTTTTAGGACTATTTCCTGATGTGTTTGGCACTTTTAAAATTTTTTCTGTTTCTCTTTTTTTATGTAAATCATCCCCTAGTAACTAGCATGGGGTATTTCTGAAATTCATTTACTGCCATTTTGCTGTATTGTCCAACAGATTGTTTCTAGTACCTTCTGATGTGTGGCAGCTGTGTTTTAACAATTCCAAGTGTACCATATGAAAGTAATCAAAGACATTAACACACTAGTGTCTGCAGCTCTGGAGGTATTTCCTGAACGTGGTACTGCGGGGCCATGCAAAGTTGGACATAAATTACTTTTCCCTTTCAGCATGCTGAAGTGTTCTCTAAATATATGTCAACTCATCACACGTTTGTGTTTGTGGATCCCTGTGTTCATGGATATAGTTATCTGGAAAGGGCAAGCTTCCTAAAATCTGCGTTCAAGTGCCATTTTTACAGAGCATGGAATATACAGCACATTAATCCGTGCAAAGTGATCTCTCAGATTCCCAAAGGAGGAAATAGTTAAAGTGTAGTGTTTTCTCTGATATAGTGTACCCCGGGTAGAGCAGTAATGCCTAACTACATCGCATCCTAATGTAAGCAGTTATTGGGAAATGTTTCGCATACAGTATTTTATTATCGTAAGATTGCACTGTACTTAAAGTAAATATCCCTGGCTCCCCTCCAAAGCCGAAAGAATGCACTTAGGTTACAGAATCTGCTCATTCAGCAATTGTGTCTTATAATAAATTAGGAATTTGAAAAAAGAGTTGCTTTGTTTATCCTAAAAAGTGGGGAGAGGTAGGGCCACCTGAAGAAAGTATGCTTTCAAAGTACAGTTTGTCAATAAAAGACTATGTTGGGCAATCTTGAAAGAAGATATAATAATATGCACATTGTATTACCTCCCTGATGGCCAGTTCACGTACATCGTATAAGCCACGTATCCAAGGACGAAGCTTAAAAATGAAGGCTCCAAACGTGGCAGATGCTGTCATAAGTCATATTTTAAGATTTAAGTCTAGCTTTCCACATATCCAATTTCATGACACTTCGCGATCTTTATCAAAAAATTTGACTCTGTAGTCCAGTATTTCAGTGGACATCAATGTTATAGATCCAGGTATGGGTATAGATAGAGACTTAGAGAGAACACGTAACGTTTCATTTTAGTGTGCCAACTTCAGTCTCCTTGCTAGATGAAGTATTCTTTTGAAACATGCTTTAAATAAGGGGTTCTAGAACTCTGTGGTAGCAGCCAAGAGCCTGCATTTATTTGACATTCCATTTCTCCCCAGTGACCACTACGGACAGAGCTCCAGCATGTCTGGCCCACGCAGAACTTTCACTCTTAATTAAAATAGTAACACCAAAAGCTTTTAATGATTCCCCAAATGCTATTATAAGGTACAGGGTAAATGTTAGAGCTGGGGCCCATCTTTAGGGAATAATTAAAATTTGGAAGTAACATTTTCCGCACTGCTTCATCCATTGCCTTCCTTTGGCCTCCCACTGGACTTCACTGGGCACTGGGCCACATCCAACCTTAACTCCTTGCTGAAGGAAACTCTTTGGAACATCAAACACCAGAATAGTACATTTTTCCAATTAGCAAAAGAAATTGTTTAAACTTTCAACTCGCTCTCTCCAATGGCTTTTTTCTTGATCCAGTTGTTTTCCTTCTTTACCCAGATAAATATGGAGAAACCATGAAAGAAATTGTCCCCTCCTCCATGACAACTTGAAAAGCTTACACATTCTCAATCCTCAATGGGGTCTGCATTTATTGAGCACTTATCATTGGCAAATGCCAGTACTGAAGATTTCTTTTTAATCTAGATGTAACCTCTGTCATAGTTGTGCATGGATGTGGTCTAAAGGAGAGATCGCGATGGATCGATTGATAGATAGACAAATAGATGTTGCTTTGGAAAGGAAGAGTTAAGGATTGTCCCACAATACGGGCCCCTTGCCGTCTACCTCACTGATTTCTGAGCCTTAACTTTGCCTGTTTTTCTCAAGCAAAGAAAATTAGAAACAGTTCCTGAAAAGTTGCCATTTGAATCAGAAACTTTAATTTACTCTGCAAATTCTTTTGAGGATGCTGAGAATGGGTAAGGTACTGTGCTGTGCAGGAGAGAGGCACAAAACAGAGAAATCAAGCACCCTCTCCTGCAAGAGCTCTCTGTCCAGTGTGGGGGCTGGGTGTGCAAAGGACGCGACTTTCAGCTGGCAGAAAAGCTGAGCAAAGGCCCTGGGGTGGGCCACATACAAGGTGGGGATTTGTATAGCATGTTTGGAAATAAAGAAGTTGATTGATTTGTCTGAAGGTTAATCTGCATGGAGAAATAATGGGAAGAGAGATAGAAGAGGGGCTAGGAATAGCAGTGAGGCTGAAAAGGAAGTCTTGCTCCAGATTATGGGACTTTGAAGGCCAGACCAAGGTCTGGTATTCCATCCTAAGTAATAGAGGACCACTGGAGGCTTTAGAGGGACAGTGACACAATGCGATCAAATATCTCTCTTTCCTATTTATGTTAAGGAGGTCCTCAGTTTAAAAACTTGTTCAGGAGTTGAATTATTCAGCCGTTCATTTGGTTAAACAGCATCACCAACATCACCCAAATTTTGTAAGAACTTGGTGGTTTTAAAACTAATAAAATCACGACAGAGAAGGCAGAAATTACATTGAAAACCTGTATTTTCCACTTCAAGAAGCTATGTGTATAGTCATGATTAGTCTTAACACAATCATAGAGTAGAAAAGGTTTGTCTTGGTGCGTCCCCCACCTACCTAGACCCAGCCTCCTCCAGCCCCACATGTCCATGTATCCATCTCCATCCCAGTCCCCCTAGGAAGAAGGGAACTAGCTCTCCACCCTCACTGGGCTGTTATTTGGCTTAACTAACGCTTTAATGGAGATGAGGGGCAGGGTGTTATATAAAACTAATGTTAGAATAATTGAAGAGTCCCTTTGGGTGTCACTCATGAGGGAAGATTTAAATTTTCTTCGCCTTTCTTCCCCCAGCAATGCAAACTCCACCTGACTGTTTATTCACGAAATTCCTGAGGACCAAAACTCTTTTAGTGCCATGGTTGGACTCAAAATCACAAATAGCCAAGGGAGAGAAAAACTTTGAACTAAATTTTTATTAAGATGTAAATGACCAATAGTGTAGAATAGTGTATCTGTCAGGTTCTCAGCAGGAAATAGATGGCACGCTTAAATCAGGCTCATTCCAAGAGAATTTAATAAAGAGACTATTTACAGAGTGGTGAGGAAGCCACAAAGGTTAGTGCAGCACCCCGGGCTAATAAAAGCACAGCTGTTACCAGTCCTGGGCCCAAGAGAAGGGGGGAGAGGGAGGGGTTACTGGAACCCAAAATGAGAGTCCTGCAGAGAGGGCTGTCATGAGAGGAGCTAGGACCTTTAGACAACGGACACCACTGGCCCAAGGTGACTCTGCAGAGACAAAACCAGGGGAATAAATATCCTGATCTCACTTTATCCCTCCTTTCAATCTCTCCCCAGGGCTCCCCATTGGCTAAACTCAACCAGAGCTGGAGGGCAAGAGAGTCCACTGACAAAGTCCTGTAAGTCAGCTTTCCTGGGCAGAGCTGGGTAGAAATGAGTGCAGAGTAGATTTGGATGGGTAAATGGCATACTCAGCTCTAAGAGGAGGGAGAAACAGAAAGGAAAAGCCACAAGATTGGGGTGGAGGTGGGAGGTGTTGAAGAAGGGAAGACGAAACCTTATTGTTCCAGAGAATTGACCTTGTTACTGAACACACACACACACACACACACACACACACACACACACACACACACAGACATACTCCTTTTAAAATTCAAGAAACACAATGTTGGGAGTCTCTCTTTCTTCTAAAGTTGAAGGGAGACATTTTCAAGCACCCTTCATTCCACAAGATGGCGACCCTTCTTTCTGTGAGGAAAGTAAACTCGTTGAAATCCAAACACTAATGAGATCTTGAAGCACAGACACAATTCACTGGGAGGTGCATAGACAGTTTTATTTTATTAGCCAGTTGGGAGCACACATGAAGAACAGCAGAGAGAGCAAAGCATTTCTCCCCTTTTCCCATAGGACTGCCTTTCAGGACATAGAAAGTCAGCCTCAGAGGGAAACCCACGAGTTCCTGGAGTCTCTCCAACATTCCCCTTCTCTTTTCTATCCTTTTGTCCTTCCCTTAACCAGGGCCCCACTCCTCTAGGTCAAAGCTTTGGAGATCTTCATTCCTGGTTCTATCCTGAGAAGATGTTTTAAAATTTCTCTCTTAATTACCTCTTTAATTTTCCCCAAGAGTAAGATAAGAATCTTATGCCTGAAGCATCTACAAGAGGAACCTTTCTCCTGCCAACAATGAATAACTTGAAGGCATTTTTATGTTAACAGAAGCTCCTTCTACCTGCACACCTCTCACCCTCCACCTGTACTCCCGTCCCACCTCTTCCCCAAAAGGAATAAAAAGGAATCCAAAACTTTCTTTGTCACACTAACTTTAGGGAATTCTTTTCTCTGCTTGTAACTGGATAATCGGTTCCTTGATTAGTTTGACTGGTTTCATAAAATATGTTCATTTTTCTTATAGGTAACTAAATTATCTTTTTACTTCTAAACTTTGATTATCAATAGCTGCATAAAACTATGCTAAAATGTGATGGCTTGAAACCACAATATATTAACTTCCACAAATTTATAGATTTTCTGGGTACTTCTTGCTTAGGATTTCTCATGCAGTCGTCTGAAGGCTCCACTGGGCTGGCGATCCAAGATGGCGCTCTCACATGGTGGATGCTGATGCTGGCTGTTGACTGGGAGATGAGCTGGGGTCTTTGACTAGAACACTTGCCTGTGGCCTCTCTATGTCTCTTTAATTTCTCACAGCATGGCAGCTACGTTATGACACTCAGGGTGAGCCTTCCAAAAGACCTGGGGGGGGGGGGCTGCCAGACACTTATAACCTAGTGTCAAAAGTCCCAGTGTGGTGCTTCCTCCTCAAACCTACCCCTAAGATCACCCAGATTCAAGGAGAAAGGAATTAGACTCTACCACTCACTGGATGTGAGGAGCAACATGCACTTACAAAGAGAGAAGGAATTGACGATGGCCATCTTTGGAAACCAACACAAAATTTCATCTCTTCTTTTGTGTTTTCCTAATGTAATCATAATTATTCATTTGTGCTATCATTATTCAACGGTGTGCTTAATACAGTGGAAAGAGCACTAAATTCAGAGTGAGAAGCCCAAGCCAACAGTCCCAATAAGGGACTAAACCAAACCAAACCAAAGCAGCCACTGGGCTCTAAGGTGCCTGTGCATCCAGCTCTAGCTCTTGAACTCTGGGGCATTTCCATGTCTTCTAATCCTACTCTCGATGAGTGCAGAGTTAAGAACTAATCTGCAGTTGTTTCATCTTCACTTTCACACCTCCTGCCCCTAACTGATTAGGGGAGGGGAACTGAGCTGGCAAATTTACTTCAAAAATTTAAGACTGAATGGAATAGGGCTAGACAAAAATGCCACCCCATTCCTCCTCCGCCCCACCACAGGAGTGGAAGGATAAATGGGTCTCTTTCGATGGCAGATCAGTTCCCCTCTCCTCTCCGCAGGGCATCATCTGGAGCATACAGACAGATCACTTTTTACTAATCCCACCTCTGTCACGTACTACCTCTGCGATTTTGAGCTAGTCACTTTCCAATTTTCTCATCTGTAAAATGAGGAGAATAGGGATTTCAGAGGTGCTAGGGGATCAAGATAAGTAAGATGTACGAAAATATTATAAACAATAAACCCCTAGGTATAGGTAATGTATTTTCAAAAGAGTTGCCTAAACCAGAGTAACTCCTTTCTGTGTAAAGGGCCAGTCACAAATATTTTCAGCTTAGTGGACCACACGGTCTCTGTTGTAACTACTCAGCTCCACTGTCGTAGTGAGTGTGAAGCCAGCCTTCGATAAGATAATAAATGGTAACTAATGGGTGTGGCAGATTCATCCCTCAGGCTGTAGTTTGCCAACATCTGGTCTAATTTATGATTTCACCTGGGAAAATAATAAAGAGAAAAGTTGGGACAAGTCAAATTTTAATAATATCTTTTATTTATGCTTACTATGGTTTGGACAGTGGACAAGGGGAATTACAAATGTAAAGAAGTGGGAAAATACTGTTTGATACTAACAATTGACATCAAATTTCCTCCTAGAAAGAGAATAGGTAGAGAAAACAGCCTGAGAAGTGCCTGGGAACAGAAATTGAGAATGTAGAACCTCGAGGAGAGGAGATGTAGCATATCCGAGAAAGGAGTAATATTTCATTTGTCCAGACAGGAATTGAAACGACAGTGGGAATCTACGTGATTCTCAATGTAGCCCCACCCTGTGGGCCTCCAAATCCTCAGTAGTGTTATTTAACTCATAAAATATTTACAGTGAGGGTTTTGGTTTTTTGGTTTTTCCAGAAACCAGCGAAGAGACTGGGGCCTAAGATCTGATTCATCTGGAGCAGACCCTCAGTGTCATATCAGGATCTTGGAGTGTAGCGGCAAATAAAATCGTAAAAGAGTAAGTCCTAGAAACACCTAGAAATCACTGGGAGGCCTCTGGACTGTCACAAGCCATGGAAATGGCTCACAGAAGCATTTAACCAGATGTCCAGAGGGCAAGGGTCCCAGCCAGAGGCTCTGGCAGAAACATCAAGCATATCATGATGTAAATAACAATGATTATAGCAGTCTTATACAACATGCCAAATACTTTCTATTAAAATGTTAATTAAAGTCTATTAGGAGTCACTAACTACTCCATTCCGTTGATTACGAAGATTTTTTTTTTTAAAAAAAAGAAGAAATATAAGTTACTGGCAATTTTACCTGGTTTTTAACGGAGACTTCTCCAAATTTTACCTTTCTGGGATGACACTATTGTCTCAAGTGATCAGTTCTTTTTGTGAAAAGGTTTCTCATACAGCATTTCCCTACAATCACATTTCCAAATAGCCCAGTGCCAATTTTGGTATAAAAAAAATTTAGGAGTTAGCCATTAACACTGGCACTTGAAGAAAGAATGTTCGTAAGAATAAAAGACTCCAGATAACCCTTCCGGAGAACAGTAACACGTAAATGTGTGTGTTCACTTCTCGGAGAATGAATGGCGCTAAGAGTGCCGTGGTCAGCTATGTGCTCACACATCTTGGCAGAGACTTGGCGCGTTACATTTAATTCTTGGCTGTAAGACTGGAGTAGACCACTGCTAATCATGGCTGAAGAAAACAGTCCAGAATGTCTTTATTTTATAGGAAAGGCACTGTGAGAGAGAAGAAAGACTTCTTACTGGGAAATGGGTGATTCTGAATTTGAGTTTGGCTTCTGCTCCCTCTGTATCAGAAGTTCCAACTAGATTTCTCAGAGCCTCAATTTCTCATCTACAGCACAGGAATAATAACATCCTTCCCACAGCACCTGGTCGTTGCGAGGATTAGATGAAAAAAAGCAGGCAGAAAAAGCTTTGCGAATTGATGTACAAATACGTTGTTTTAAACTGATGTTTGAGATGATATTGGAACTAATTGTTAGGCATTTTAAACATATTTTCAAGGTTCCCTTAGGATTCAAGCATGAGTCTGCTTAGAATGCACATACCATCAATATATCCCCAGTACAGTCATCCTTCGGTATCCACGGGGGACTGGTTCCAGGACCTCCCTCCTCCCCACTGCGGATACCAAAATCCGTGGATGCTTAAAGTCCCTTGGTTGGCCCTCCATATCCACGGTTCCACATCCAAGGACACAGAGGGCCAACTATATGTGTCAAGCATATCGTCTTTGCCTTCAGTTTCTTCTCCCAACATTACCACTGTCTGCAAACTGATAATGAATAGAATGAAAGCAAGTGGCAAGTTGTGCATTGTGTTGCCTCCCCAAGAGCCATCCATCCCTTCTCCCTTCTCTGTTAACAGAGCCCAAGTTTTATTCATGTGTCCATGTATAGATCCGCCTCTTTAGACCCCATTTCAAGGATAAATATTGATTTTTCAAAGCCAGTCATAGTAACCCCATTCCATTTGCCAGTTACTGATTAAGAGATGGACATGTGACTCAATTAGGATCATTGAAGGCAGAATAAGGAACACTTAGTGGGCACTTACTTTATGCCAGGCACTTTTCCAAGCACTTCACATATATTAATGCTAATCCTAACAACAACTCTATGAGGTAGGTTGTATGACTATCTAAGTTTTTCAGCTGAGAAAATTGAGAGCTGGAAGACTAAAATACTTGCCCAAGGAAGTAAGTAAGTAGAACCAGAATACAAATCCAGGCAGCATAATTCATTGTCCATCCTCATTGCCACTATGTGATACTGAGTTCTCCTGAGGGCTTCTGGAAAAGATCTTGATAAAAAAAAGAGTCAACCAGGATATGGCCTGCTTCTTTCTGCTGGAATTCTGATGATTGTGTGTAATGCCTGGAATAATGGCAGCCATTTTGTGACAATGAGGGGAGCTAAGTTGATATATTGAAGATGGCAGAGTGAAAAAGATGGAAAAATCCTGGGTCTTTGACATTGTGTTGAAACACTGACTACAAACTCTGCAACTTGCCTACTTCAGCACTTCTTAGATGAAGTAATATATTTTCATCATTGTTTAAACAATTTTGAATTAGAGTCATCTATTACTTGCAGCTAAACACATCCCAATTGATCTATCACAGACATGCTATTAGATATGGCATGTCCAACAAATGGTTGGCTTCCTTCTGAAGTGGCAATTTACTATCACTAGAAATAAGTCAAGGATGCCAAAAGGCAATTACACCTTTGGGAGAGCAGGTTAGAAAAAATGACCCAAGATGCCTTCCAATTCTAGGTTGCTAATTTTAGTGAAATTCTGGTTTTCTCTATCAAGGAGGATCATTAAGATGGAAAAGTATTAAAACACAATTGAACAACTTTCTAGAGAAAAATTTAAATATTTAGAAGCTAGAGGAAGAAAAGGTAAATTAGCAGAATTGTAGGCAGATCTTATGGTTCAGTCAAGGGACTAAAACGAAAAATAACTTAGGGATTCAGGATAGTGAAACTTAATTTGGGGACTTGCTTCCTCAGTTCCATCCTTAAAAATTAAGCCAACAAAATTCCTAGCCTCTACGTCAACTACCTACATATCTCTCTTTTCCCTTTACCTCCAACTTCTAAAAGGAGATCACAAGGCCTCCTTCCTAATTTCTCTCCAAATCATTGTTACTTGGCTTCTACTCATCAATTGAACCAGGACTCCTCAAACAGCGGTCACTAACAACTTCTTAACTTACAAATCCTACATCTTATTTTCAGTCCTTGACCCATCCGATGTCTTTGTGGCATTTGCCCTCAATTTTCACCACTTGCTCCACTTTTCATCTTCTCTGTCTCTGAAAAACCTCATCGTCTCCCACTTATGCATACCCAGTTCTGTTTTGCCAGCCCAGTGTTTTCTCCTAACCTCCAGACTCCTATTTACAACTCACTCCTAGATAGCTTCTGCATCCTTTGGGAAACCAGGAGTTATCTTGACTCCTTTGTCTCCCTCTGCCTCCAAATCTCTTATATCTCTTGCCAATTCAAACTCCAAAACATACCCATCATTTGTCCCTGATCCATTTCCATTGCCCCACTCCAGATCTTCATCTTTTCTCTAAGCTCCCAAATAGCTCCCTCAAAAATTCCGTGCTGACCACCAGCGTAGTAAGTCTGAATCACGGGTCTGATGATGCTTTTTCACTTTCTCACCCTGCATGATTCCTCAGTGATTTGGATGGTTATTGCCTTTCAAATAACACCTATTTTCCTTAAGGTGTTGCTCTGAGTGGCCCCATAATCTTGACCTGCTCAAAGCATCCTATTCTATGAAACTTTCTTGGACCGTCCAATCTGGAAGTCACTTCCCATAATATGTTTGCCCTTCTTTTTGGTCATTGATCCCATACTCCTGGCTATACAACAAAATTTGTATGTGCCTTTTCTCCCATAGTTTAAGTTCCATGTTTTTATCTTCTTTGTCTTAATGTTTATAACTACACAATATAAACAGCGTTTTCAATATCATCAATGGGAGAGAGGAATGTGAGACTTAATAACATAATAAAGCCAATGTTTCAAAGTTACATCTGAGGACCACCAGGAGCAGCAGCACCTGAGAGCTTAGAAATGCGGAATTGCAGGCCGCTTCCCAGATACACAGAATCAGAAGACGCATTTGAACATGATCCTCAGGTGATTTGTGTGCACATTAAATTTTAAGAAGCACTGCCCCAAAGAATTGCATGGAATGAAAATATTTCATAACCCCCCTGAAGCAATCAGTCATATTTGGATATCTTCCTATGCTACAAACGAATAGAATTATTCAAATCTTACGTTTTCTTGATAGACAAAAATTCAGTGACACCAAAGAGTGCACTAAAGAAATGTGTGTTCGGGGGATGGGCTGCATCTAATGAGAAAGGCAGACTGAAGGGGTGTGTTCATGGGGATTGTGAAGGCGGCAGTTGGTAATTCGGAAATGATTTGATTCCTGGTTGTTTCTCCTATAGGGCTTTCTAATTTCTCTTTCCAACTCTGGTCTCTTTTCTTCCGCATCACCTGCCTAATCTACATTTTAACCTGGGCTACCCTAATCTCACCTCCAACCAATTCTCTCTCATGAGGTCCCCCTATCAACCTAAGCCACTCCCCAGATCATCCACTAGAATGTAAGTCGCCTGCCAGCACACAGTGTGGCTGTCTGGTTCACTTGCTGTATCCCTAGGCAACAGAATAGCACCGAGTACATCGTAGGCATTCAACAATTGAACGTTCAACAAATGAATCTAAGCAAAACAATTTGGGCAATCTTTATTATTCCAGGTCCTTCCATTTGGAATAATACCTGGATTGATTTACGGTCAATCACCACATCTCCTTGGAACACTGTTTATTTTACTTTTTAAGTTCCTTGAAATCTATTTTCATTGTGTCACCACCATCACCATCACCACCTCATGCCTGGACGATCGTAGTAGAATCTGAGATACCCTCCCTGCCTCCTCTCTCTAGTTCTCTAATCTGTCTCCAAGTAATGTTTTATGTTGTTGTCCAAAGTATTAAGTCCAAATCCTTTACCCTGGCCTTGTTTCATGACTTCCCAAAGGGAACCTTCCCTTTTAGCCAAAATGATCTACTTATGCTTCTTTGCTATGCATTCCCTGCTAGGATCTATTTCCCCAAAGTAAAATATCCGTCCCTATCATATCTGCCTATCCAAACCTACCCCTACTCTAAGACTTGGCTCATCCCACTTTCTCAGTGAAACATGGTACCTGACCACTCTAATCTCACAGGTTCATCATTGATTCATTCCAGGAATATCCAGTGATATCTCCTCTAAACTCTCACAACAGATATTATCTATAATGCCCATCACTTATTGTGGATGTTCCTCTGAACATATATCCTCTGCATATGTGTTGCACATGTGGGTAAAAGAAGGGGTGAAGTTAGGGAAGCCTGAGATTAAAGCCTTTCTCGACCACATAGTAATGGTGTAACATAGGCAATTTCTTCCCCTCTCCGGGCCCCAGTGTCTTTATCTGTAAAAGAGTATCTATCTTACAGGATAGAGATAATTAAAATAAGGCACAGGCTTTAAAAACCTCTTAGCAGGGTGTCTGGAACATAAAGAGTACTCAACGGTACCCCAGAGCCCCTTCCTTATAGCTGACACCACCTTATATTCTTATGTATTTCAGTACATCAGATTATATATTTATTCCTTGGTGAATTGATAAAGGTTAGTGTTGGATATCTATACAGACTTTCCACCGATGGATTTTAGGAGTAAAATTTCCTACTCCTTTTGGACCAGAGAGTAGACACTCTTCTCTAGAAGAAAGGTGTTGAGGAAGTATGTGAAAGAGAGAAAGACAAACAGATGGATGTGATTAGAGTCTTATCTTAGAGTTACTTACTCTACCCTTGATATCTAATCTTGTAAGGGAGTCTGGTTTTGTCAATAAAACTATACTGAAAAATGGAGTATGTTATGAAGAAATCTCACTGTGTAGCTTTGGACAAGTCGCTTAACCCCTCTAAGCCTGTCTCCCTATTTAACAATAAGATTAGACCAGATGACCACTTTTGTCCCTTGGAATGCCATAAGGATCTAGCTACTTTGCTGTCAAGTACCAAGATTGCATTATCCCCTTTATCTTTTGTCTATGTAGCAGCTCTAAGAAATATTCTTCATCTATGTGACAAATCATTACAAGATTTATTTCAGATTATATAAGAAGAACTCTACCAATTGCAAGATATTAAGTTGTAATTCAATTATTAATAACCTCAAAATTTGCATACTCACTCTAAAAAAGTACAATGCCTTATATTTTAACAGCAAGTGATAACTATGCTTAGTCTTACTTTACTTTGGAAAAAGGCAGACTATTATATACAGGTTGGACAATTTGCTCAAAATTAACTCTTAGATTCTCGGCCAAAATAAAGAGGGCTTATGGATTTCCTAATTTCTACCTCTTCATTTTATTAAAACTTACACACGCCCTTTGAGTCTGAATTAGAATTGCGTTTTAATATGACAGTTGTCAAGCATAGCAAAGTTCAAGTAAGATACTATCACTTTTTGTTCAGTAATACAAAAAGTATTTGCTATTGGGTCTCCTGCATGCCCTGACTTGACAGGTGATGTTGTGTTTGAAACACACACACACACATTTTTCCAGCAAATCAACATCCATGCTCTAGGTGACACGAGATGTGAGGGCACGTCTACTCTTGCCTTTAACATAGATTTGTTGGTATGTTGGGGTGGGGAGTTATAAATTGATATTTATTTCCCATCAACCTTATTTCAGTGTTTTTAAGAGCCTGTGGAAGGCCAGCTCAAGACCGCCCTGTGGCTGTGGCCACCCATTCAGTTGTCCATGGGATGGGAGCTACCGATGGTTTCCAGTAGCAGCCTGCGTCCCCAGGCAACTGCTGAACAAGTAGCATGGATGTGCCAGCCTTCAGAGAGTCTGCAACCCTAAGTTCAGAAGTACTGAATTCAGGAGCTGGGCATCCCATTTACCCTGAAACCTTGGTCACTGTCTTTTTAGCAGAGGCCGGATCTTCCTTTCCCATCTCATCTTTCCCTCTGTAGAAGAGTTCCCAAGGGAGCTCTTGGGAGATATGCTCTGCTTACACAGGCCTTCCTGGGTCATTTTTCCCCCATATCAGACCCACTGAAGGACTCCTTATTGTTGCACAAGGTGGCAGTGTCTATCTAACACAAGGACACAGTGGGCACCTGTGCCACAGGTCCACACAAGATGGCCCTGTGAGAGGCTGGTGTTCTGCCCTGAGGCTCTCAGAAGCTGCCGGGAGCTGGTTACACAGGGTTCCAGGTGCTGATTGTTCAGCAATGGGTGAGCCTCCTGTGGCAACAAACCTCAAAACAGCACATTGGCTGGTATTCCTGGGGGACAAGGCATGACATCAGCTGAGTTTTCAATGGCAACAAAGGCCCCAAACTGCCATCAGAAGCATCTCCCAGGTATCCCATATCTCTGCAGAGGTGTGAGGTTTCCTTTTATAGACACACTGTTCCATCTAAAAGTCAAGCCAGGTACCACCCAAGTGGGTTCTGCAGCAGGGAATTTGAGGTTCTCTCCTCCTTCATCTGCAGGACACAAGAGCTCTGGATATTGTCAAGGTTTTCCTTTAAGTTCATTCAGGAATCAAGGAGCAGACCATATGAACCCTCTGGTCAGCATGCAAAGGCTTTGATTTTTTTTACTCACTTTACTTGCACAATGCTCCCAACATGTTTGACGGAACCCTGAGACTCTTACTGGGGTAGGAGACCAAACAAATCAATTTGATTTGGACCATGTGCCATCAGCGTCAATAAAGAAACAGTTGGTTACGGAGGCTAGAAACACCCACATTCATGAGACCCTTGCCTACCAGGATGTCAGTGTATCTTAGAACCAACTAGGATAATTTTTGAATAGAAGAAAATACTGTCTCTGTCCCTAGAGATTCCTGGATCAGAATGCAGGAAGGGGAGTGCTGTCCTCCTCTGATTTCCCTCTGCAATTAAGGGTCAGATCATCAGTTTGCCTGGGGAAACAGTGACTTGGCAAACTTCCCTCTCCTTTCCTACCAAGGGCTGGGCACAGGGAAGTGATGAAAGGAAGGGGGCGGGCTTCAGCTCCATCATAGATGTTGGCCCACAACTGGTCAGCCTTCTCTCTCCCTCATCATCCCCTTCCTTCGGCCAAAGTTAGCATGTTGGAGCAGTAAGACACAAAGCTACACTTGACCGTTCCATGGGTGGATGCTGTCATCTGGCCAGATAGACTAACAGGCTAGGAAATCCAGCTGGGGCTGGTTGTACTTTGCCCATGTCTGTTACAGCATATGGTGCATTTACTTGAAGTGACTGACAGAGTCATTTAACTTTATGTTTTATCTGTCTGATGCCCCCACCCAAATACCATGTACACTGCCATGCGCAAATGCAAAAAGGCATTGGTGAGCAGTCTCAGCTTACAATTCATGGATTTCATAAGAGGAACACTTTAAAATTGGATTTGAACTCCATAGTTCCCAGGATGCCAAGTTGGATGGAAACATTTGGAGACATACCCCTTAATAGGCCCCAGCATTTTATTCAGGAAGAAATTGAGGCAGAACATTAAGTGACCCCCAAGGACTCACACAGCCAGTTAGTACAAGGACTCGGGCTAGAACCCTCTGCTCCCGACTTCCAACCCGGTGCTCTTTCCAGCCCAGGCTGTCGCCACATGTTCAGTTTCGCTTTATCTCGAAAATTAGGCCCCTCAGAACCTTTCCCGGAATTGGACTTCTGCACCTAAAATGGTTTAATGCACTCTTTGGGGAAAGGAGAGCCTCAAGGCATCTAAGTGGTTTTGATCTAGTTCGCCAATATTTGCACCGTAGGGTAATCTGCATAAACTTCATACATAATGTAAATTCCTACAAAGTGAGTTAACTGTGAGCTACAAGGTCTTTTGAAAAATCCATGTCATGCAATCGCCCTGGCGAAGTTAACAACGCAGTGGAGGACCGAAGGTAACCACTGATTGTAGTCACCACTATTGACCATTTTAAGTGTGACTATTTTTAAAATACTGTATGCCTCATTAAGCTGTGCTCTGAAAATGAGAAATTTGCTTTAACTGCATTGTTTTGAATCTCTGAGAGAAGAATCTATCAACCACAAGGTGCCCTGCTGCTGAACTCAGCCAAAAAGCTGTTAATAACTCCAGCAGATGTTTCAGCTTTTTAGGCCAATAGACTCCCTCTCTCCCTGCCCTCCCCTTTCCAGAATCTGATGCCAATATGACTGAACTCCAGGTCTTGTGGTTGCCGCTGCCGCGGCGGCCAACACTGCTAGGGCCAGTGATGCCAGTGCTGCTGAGGAATGATTCTTTCACCAACCAGTGGCAACAGAACCTCAGCCCTTGAAGGTCAACGCATTATTGCTTTTACCGTCAGAAGTTTAAATCTTCAGGGGGAGAAATGAAGGTAAGGGCACAGAGTCGGTATTTCTGTTTCATTGTCTGCCTTCATTGCCAGTCATTGCCAGCCATTCTGTCACTGTGGTTTCTCCCAACGCTCAATGTCCGTTTCTCAGACTCGTGAGAGTGTGGGCTTGCTAGGTGGAGGGTCATCAAGACACCAGTGTCCCTACTGGTCCAGGAGCGAGGATGTTGGGTTAGCAGCTTTACAAAGGGGGCCTCTGCACAGGGGGTGCTGCACAGTTTTGTGTGGTTGTTTGCCTGATACTGTGAGGCTCCACATGCCCTGACCTTAGCAGTTCTGCAATATTAGAAGTGTGTATTATAAGTATGGCTACATGCCAGTGAGATAGGTAGAATATGAGGGCATACAGGGCCACTGCGGCCCCAGGTCGGGATTTGTCAACATCTCTGCACTGGGATAAACCTGACATCTTAACCTGAAATTAAATCTATCTTCCAAGGCTTTCTAAAGGAGAAGAAATTAGAAAAAAAGAAGAGAAGGGAGATCCTATCCCGTTCCCCCACACTCCCAGCCCCCCTCCTACTCACTTATTTTGCAGACAGCGCTTTAAGGCACCCCAGTGACAGCAGGGTGACCAAGAAAACACAGGTGCATCACATTTATGGAATATCACATTGGCTGGGAACACATCTGAACTGCACATATATACATATCATCATGCAGAGAATTGCCACTGCAAAGGGGGAGGAATTGAAAGGCAGAATTAAGTTCATAAATATTTCGTTTCCTTATTTTGATGCAACACAAAGGCAGAATATCCAAGACTCTATGGACCTCTATTGTCAGCTTCAACATTTGCCAGCCATAGTAATTCAACCCCAAAATCTCTGCTGTATGCCATACCAGCTATAAAAAGTAAGTACATTTTCCCTGGTGCCACTGCCACCATACTGTTTACATACTCTCAACCTGGGTAGTTTTCTTGCTCAGGAATTGATGCAAGTCTTTTTTTTTTTTCCAGCTGGATAAAGTAATAGATTCCATTGTGACTTGGTCCGTATCTTCCTCAGTACACATACAGAGCACTCATTAATGCTAATGGAATTTGCACATATGTATTAAAGGGAAAATATAGTTGTCCGTGCCTGTGTATTCTTTATTTTCTTATCAGACCAAGCACAACACTGTACACTTGGGAGTTCAATGGCATCTATATCTTCTAATTCTGAAACATAAGCAATCCAGATTAAAAAATTATCCCATTCATTCTGAAATGTAGCGTTCCCACTGTCAAATGAGTTGGGCATTTCTGCTTAGATTACTATCATTCCAAGAAACCAATGCCAGATGATGACTCTTTAGTAAAACAAACAACCAAAGTTGTAATAATAAAATAGGCCAAAAAAACGCAAAATACTCTCTACTGAATCAGTAGAGAACATACTCTCATTATTAAAAAAAAGTCCGTATTAAATTACCCATAAGCATCTCCAGAGGAGTGAACGCAAGATGAGGAAAAGAGAATTGAAAATAACCATCTTAAAGTTGAGATTCCAGACCTGCCAGCAGTGAATATTGGTGATAGGCATTAATAAACTATGTGGGGATGTCTGAGGCCCATGTAAATCAAGACCATATTCTTCATTAGGTCTTGAACTCTACCTGGAATCTTATACTGCAAGTGATGATTTCCAAGCTATTTTGTTCTTGATTATTTCCAGTCCAAGTTAAATGGACAATAAAGAAAAGATGCTTCTATACTATTTCCATGATGGATGTTCACGACCAAAATAACTTCACCATCTGATGTATTTCACAGTTTTAAGTTAAAACAGACCCAGTATAATATGCTTGTGCATCTGGCTCAGGTGCTTCATGTGCCATATGTTTGTGAAATAATCCAAGGAGATGTTACAATTGTGCGTTCCCCTTGGGACCTGAATAAAATGTGCCCACAAAGAGTCACCTAATTATTCATTCCTGCCAACAACATCCTCGCCTAATAATAAGGGGGTGCTTAAAATGAGACAATAGTGCTTTCAATCTTGAGAGATGTCAGTGCCACTTATTGTTTCAAAAACAGAAAGTCTTTTGCATTTTTTTAAATAAGAAAAAGATCCTTGGACTTTAAAGCAAATAAAATACTCTGCAGGTGGTATATTTGGTATTCTTATGCGGGCGAATTCTGTGATGTTGATCAAGGCCAATGCTCCCTGAAAACTCATTGGATGAAAGCCCACGTAGCCACAATGGAAATTAGTGACCCAAAAGTTGATAGTCCCTAAGAAATGGCTGTTCAGTAATGCCACACATTTATGGAGAACTTTATAATTGGCAAACTGCTTTCATATATGTTACCACATTTAATTCTTATAACAACCCTGTAAAGCAGATAAAAAAGGCATACCTTATTTCGCCTTGCCAGTGTAGTGCTGATTCTTTATAGCACTAATTAGCCAGAAGTGTGAGCTTCTTTTTAATCTTTTAAAAAGTGTTTTTAGTCTTGACCAATGAGCACCAGTTGCCATAAGGCACAGTTCTTACTCGGAGCCATTGACGATCTGCTGTTTTCCTCTCTTCCCGCTACTCGCAGCCTTTCAGCCCATGACTCCCCTCTCCTTTTTTTTAATGATGCTCTTTTGATTCCAAATGAATAATTTGATTTTCTTTCAAGGGTTAAAAAAGGAGAAGG
Source organism: Equus quagga (assembly GCF_021613505.1). Classification (NCBI taxonomy): domain Eukaryota; kingdom Metazoa; phylum Chordata; class Mammalia; order Perissodactyla; family Equidae; genus Equus; species Equus quagga. The sequence continues at coordinate 104,719,397 of NC_060272.1, forward strand.
GATTAGTTTCATGATTAAAATACAGGCCGACCATGAAAACACAAATTTTAATGAGGCTCTAGGCCAGGTCAAGTCAAATAAATCATGGATAAATCATGGTCTAGGTCTCGCTTTATCTGCCTTTAAATCAAGTTGAAAGAATGTGGCAAAAATGAAGATATCAGCCAGTAAACCTCTAATAGTGTGTTAATTGTATATTGACTGAAGTAACAAATGACAAGAGAGTTGTGTCTCCACAAGGATTAGTCTAAAAGACTCTAAAAAACCAGATTAGATTAGAGGTTCTTTTTCCCGGGAATACAAACCTCAGAGTCAAACAAGAGGCAAAGGAAGACGGAATTGCCTCAGGTTACCCAGCTTGTAAACGGGTGTCAACGCCGGTCACCTGCCTCCAAAAGGCTGGTTTAAAACAACAGGCAGCTACAAATCATCCCGCAGTTCTACTTTTCTGGTCATTCCGAACAGCTTTTGATTGCTCAGTATATAATATTTTCTGTGTATATATTCCTCATGAGAGGAAGAGAGAGTTATTATGAAGAATTGCTTGCATATTGGTCTCTTGTTCAGGTGAGAGTAATTAAAGGGAAAGTTCATAAAACAAGAAATGTTACAAATCGCATTGAAAAACAAAACTCCACAAAGCCTTCCCCACCCTTCCACAGCAAGAGCAGGTGGAGACGGCTGTGACACTTTAAAGGGGCCTGTGTATCCTTGACCTCGGCGTATGACGGATCTCAGATGAATGTCCGAAAGGTCTAGGAGATCCCAGGGGGTCTGTCGTCAGAAGTACTGAAACCTGTCCCCTTGAAGAAGCGTCTCAGCAGAGTTTATGCACACACTTCACCAATCCCTCCCCAACGCCTGCTTCAGCTAATTCATTGGAGTAATTGGACTCTGTCGGTCAAGGACATTAAGCACAATCACAGCCATGATTAGAGTTCTTAGATATGTAAACGTGTCCTAGTAGTGGTTTGGAAAACACATTCTTATTATAGCATAAACTGTGATCAGGATACCTTCAAGTCTGTCTCAAGAGCTATATGTGGAACCGAGTAGGCATTCCTGATTCAATTTTGGCAGGGCGTGCTTTGAGATCCCCCTGGCAAATTTTTTCCCACTCATGGCAATCATAGAATTTTCGAAAACATATACATTGCCTTAATTCACTAAGTGTTTATTGAGTGCCTACTGCTATGCTCCATGCTTGGATACAAAGTGGAAAAAGCAAGGTCTTGCTCTCAAGGGGTTTAAACAAGTGGAGAATCAGACTTGAAAACAAGCAAATACAATGAGATTTACTAAATTGGATGATCCACAAAGTTGAGTGGCAGATTAAGAAAATGTATTTAAATCTGTCCTGGAAGACTTCCCAGAGGAAGAAGAAATGTGAATAGGTGTTTTCTAGGCAGACAAAAGATTCTAAATTGTATGCTGTGAGTCATGAGATGCCAATGCTCAATTGTAAGGAAGGGAGTGACATAATCATATTTTTGTATTTGAACTCTGGTGCTACTGTGAAAGAAGGATTGGAAATGGAAGTTCTTGGAGGCTGGGCAAATGTCAAAGATTGTATTGCAGTAGTTAAGGGAATAGATGGACATCACCAAGTAGAATGGTGGCCCCATTAGATATGAGAGATATGCAAGGAGAAGAATAAATAGGATATATTGTTTGAAAAATGTGAGAAAATTGGTAAAGGCGCCAAGATAGTTGGCTTGGGAAACTGGGGGAAGGGTCTAAAACTCACTACTATAAAGAATACAGGTGGGCTAGCCCTGGTGGCCTAGTGGTTAAGTTCGGCACACTCCACTCCAGCAGCCCAGGTTCAGTTCCTGGGTGTGGACCTACACCACTCATCTGTCAGTGTCCCTGCTGTCACGGCAGTTCACATACAGGAAGGGGAAGATTGGCAATGGATGTTAGCTCAGGGTGAATCTTCCTCAGCAATAAAATAAAAAGAATACAAGAATACAGAAGGAAGAGTGGGTTTTGTGGAGTAACTAGGGATGAGCATGAAAGCAGAGATGAGCGTGTTCAAATGTGGACCATTGAGTTTGCAGTGCTTGTAGGAGATCCAGGTGGAACTATTTAGAAAACAGTTGGTGATATGGGACTAGAGCTCAGGATAGAGATTTGGATGTAAAACGTTGGTAGGGACATGATTCCCCCAGAGGTGAATAAAGTGGGAAAAGAAGACGCTGACATTTAAGGAGAGGGCAAAGAAATAGAAACCAATCAAGGCACCAGAAAAGGAGCCACCAGTGCAGAGGTAAACCAGGAGAGAGGGAGAGAGATGTCATGGAAGGCAAAGCCAGAATGCCAAGAATGGGAGAACAGTCAACAGAACAAGTCCAGTAAGATGAGAACTAAAAGTGCTTATTCCATAGGGCTAGTAAGGGAAGCAGAGCAGTCTCCATGCAGTGATATGAGTAGAGCCAGGTTAGAATGGATCAAAGAGTGAACAGGTGATGTGGAATCAGAGAGAGGAAATCTAGACTGCAGCTTATAAAAGAATATCTATCAAAGAAAGAAGCATGAGGATGCTATAAAAACAAAGGCCACTAAATGGGTTTGGGTTTTCATTTGTTTTTTAAATGAGAGGGATGGACATATTTTTATGCTGAGGGGAATAACCAATGGAGCTTTGAAGGTAAGAAAAAGACATTATTGATAAAGCAAATTTCCTAAGGAGGCAAGGTGGACTGCACCAGTGCACCAGTGCGCCATTGTGCCAGTGGATAGAGTTGCCTTTTCTAGGAAAACTGTCTTTTGCTAGAGATAAGGACAGGAAAGAATGGATGCAGATGCAGGTGGGCTTATGGGCGAATGGGTGGGAAAATGAAAGAAGCCACTCTTGATAGCTGCTAGTGCCTAACGTAGAAACAAGGTCATCCCAGAGAAGATTGAAAGCTTTGAAGAGTGGTAAAGGTTTGGAATAGCAGCTGAGGGAAATGGGAGACGCACGTGTAATAGGACTGCCGAGTAACATTGAAGGCACAACTGAGATTAGTTTCACTCCAGATTTATGGCCTCCGTTCTATATGGCTGTGATTTTTCTTTTTCCTCCAGCAGAGCAGTGCTCAAGGAATGTTTACAGCTAAGGAGGCTCTATGGAGGATTGCCTGAAGGACATGAAGTCCATCCATCTCTCCAGATACTTTAAATGGCATCTCAAGATCAAGGTAAACCATACAAACTAAATAGTTGAGTCATATTGTTTTGGCCCCTTTTACTTTTACTCACTTTTACTGAATTGCATCTTGGCACTGGGCCTCAGCTTCCATGGAAGGACCCAACGAGAAATAGCCATAGGCTTGTCAGCATTGTTAGCATCATGGAGGATATTGAGAAAGGCACTGGCCTCTGAACCATGCGTGTTCCACCTCTGAGAGCACAAACAGCCGTTTCCCTTAGACTCCAATGCCAGGAAACAATTGACTTTTCATGAGTAACAACAACGTGTTTCCCTGGCGTAAACCTAGGGATGGTCAATAGCACGGTCTTGAAACCAGAATGCTTTAGTTCAAATCCAGCATCCATCACCTGTTAGCTGGTTGACCTTGAGCCTTTTAACTTCTCTGTGCCTTAATTTCCTCATTTGTAAAATAATGAAAATAATCGTAGCTACTTCGTAAGGCTGCAGTGAGAATTAAATGAGACAATCAATGCAAAAATGCTTAGCACTGTGCCTGGCAAATCGTAAGTCTTCAGCGCATATTAGCCATCATTGTTGTTGGTTACTATTATTATCTTACAGCCGCTCTTTTTGGCTTTTGTTTTTGTGTTTTGCCTTCATCCTCAGGGCTGCATGCATTTGCACGTACTAATTTACCTCTGTTCTCCACTTAATACTATTTTTTCCTTTTGTTCTTGACCCATACTTCAGTTATATGTTATCCGATATCCACTCAGCTTCATTTGGGATGAGGCAGAATATAAGAAAGTAAATTAAAGGAGTATTAATCAATCAATAACTATAAAGACTATTCTATTTTTGTCCCTGTTTTAGGAAGTTTCAAAGATGATAAAAAGGACTTGGAACTTTCTTATGTCACATTTGTATCCAAAAATGCAAGTTTCTTTGAAGTCCATTTCATCTGATATTTACTTTTCTTACAATCATTTTTGAAGGGCCCCTACAGGGACTTGGCCCTGACTCCATGTTTGCTCAAATACTTCTCATCGTAAATAAACAACATATACTTATTTGCAGAGAGGGATGGATTCGTGTAGCTTGAGAAGCAGCAATAGTCCTGTGGTAGGATGAGGGCAGGAGTGAGGAGTGAAGGGCCTGGTTTTGGAAACCCGCTCTGCCACTGACCAGCAGCTCGCCATTGGAACTCTCCGGCCTCAGTTCTTCTATCTGCTAAGAGGATTAACAAGATGGATCTCACAGTGTGGTTGTGAGTAATAAAGAAGGCGCTCAGCAAAAATTAGTTGAATCTGTGTCTAGTGCAAGAGGTGGCATCCAAATAGCCATTCCAACTTGTATTTGAAAAATTGGACCAAATAATTCAGTCTTCTTAAATATGTTTAAAGGCAACCTGAGGGTATTTCTCTTATCAAACTTGATTACAGTCATGTGCTGCATAACCATGTTTCAGTCAATGACGGACCACATAGACAATGGAGGTCCCGGAAGATTACTACCATAGAGCCTAGGTGTGTAGTAGGCTGTGCCATCGAGGTTTGTGTAAGTTCACTCTAGGATGTTCACACAAGGACAAAATTGCCTAATGACACGTTTCTCAGAACATAGCCGTGTCATTAAGCCACAGCATGACCGCATTTGAAATACATATACTAGCCATTTAGGAATATCTAGTCAAAAGTCAAAACAAAAGCTTTAATTACCTTTTAAGAATATTCAAGAAATTTCATCTTGGTGTCAGAATATCAACTTGGCCTGTAATGTCATTGGAGAAACATAAAAAATATCCCAGATTATCTTCTTTTCTTTCAACTAAACAAATAATCTGTAAAACACCCAATATACAAATAAGTCTGACTTCTCTCCTAGCAGATCATAGCTTTGGTTTCGTTTTTGCTTTGTTTTTCTTATTGTTATTGTGGCTGTTTTTGTTGCTGCACAGGTCAGTAAATATACGCAGGTGAAAGGCAGCTTCTGTTCTGTTTTAACTCAAGGTATGTGGGCGTGGGGTGGTTTTTCCCAGGTGTTGATAGCAAAAGGTTTAGGCCAGTTCTTCAAGGAGATAAGAGGACTTAATTCCCTGTCCCTCTTCCCTCTCTCAGGCCCAAAGTTGAAAACCAGAGGGTGTGTGTTGGTGGACCACTCCCAGCACCACAGATCATCCCTGAGAAATCGGTGTCGGACTGTACAAAAAGAGCCCAGGCACAATGGTCGGTCTTCAAAGGGGCTCATTTATTAGATTGCTCAGTGCCCCACAGAGTTGCTCCAAGCTCGTAACTGCCACTGATTTCAAAGAGAGCTCTGAACTTGCATACGCTCCACAAGGCTCGGTGCGGGATGAGAAATAGGTGGAGTGGCTTGAAGCCATGTTCAGACATTTTTTAATGTTCATAAATGTCTTTGGCACCATCTCTTTCACATAGAAACCCACTTACCTCCTGCCGCAAAGTGTGAAATGAAGCCATTTTCAAGCCTGGGTAGGGGATGGTCTGGAAATTGGGCTAAATCTTAAAACTGCGTGAAGACTGAAAATAGGATTCACAAGCTGGAGCTCAGCTCTCACCAAGCCTCTTCTACAGTCAGGGCACCATGACACTCTGCTCTGTTAGATACTGTCAGTGCCACCTTTGAAGGGTCAAGGCGGTGTTTAAACATGGTAATCTCGGTGGATCCCAAACTGAAGGCCCCTAGCTCCAGGGCATCCCAAAATAGGTGGTCTATAGGACAGGAGGGAACACTCTCAATTGGGGATTGATTGGGAATCAACTGGCACAGCCCTGGGGAACCTCGAGTTAGGGACTGGCATTTCCTACCACACTTCTCTACCTCAGCAGATGCTGTAGGTCCCCCTTGGATCCAGGAGGTTTGTGGGAAATAGATTAGGATCCATCAAAGGCTTTTTCCTTGACCACCTGCAAAAAGATTAGCCGGCTTCCCCAGTTCTGTTTTTGTGGCTCCCTAGTCACCAAGACAAGGAGAAAGAGGTCCCTTAGGGACTCAGAAGTGACTTTGTATACTCCAGGAAGCTCTCAGGTAGACAGTTCTCCAGGGAGCCCTCTGGATGGCTCCATGAGCGCCTTGCTTTTGGAAAGATTCAGGAAAAAAAGGTGTCCCTTTCATGTTCACTCTTCAATAAACATTCATTAAATCTTGGCCGATGTGCTATATTGGGTGCCATTGTTAGTAGGAAACAAAGCTATTTATTTGGAAAAAAATCATGAGACATTAGATGTGGTTTCCAGAAATTCAGAGATGCTCTTGACAAGTTTGAACTCTCACGGTCTCTTCTCTAAAGTTCTTCAGGAAAATATGGCTAAGCATTTATCTATTACAAATCCTCACTATTTCTTTATTCCTTCAGCCAAGGCTTGCTGAACACTGCTATGTGCAGACACAATTCCACTTGCTGGGATTCAGCAAGGGATGAAGCGGACGGAAGTCCCCGTCCCACGTGAGCTTGTGTCTGAGTGGTGGAGACATTTGATAACAAAATAAGTAGGAAAACTCCTCAGTGTCTGAGATGGTGATAACTGCTATGGAGAGATTGAGCAGGAGTGAGGACCAGGCATTGACTGTGAGATGGGGGTGCACTTTGAGTTGGGGTGGTGTTGTGAGGTGTCATTTGAGTAAAGAATTCCTAGGGAGGGTTACCTTTAGATGCTTGCCTTTTTTTCTGTTAGTCCGAATATTAATAGAAAGTTAACTCAGAATTACCTGTGAAGTCTTTATAAAACAGAAAAGGTAAAGCCAGCTTGCCAAAAATGAGGAGAGGGCAAAGCACCCTGGTGTCATGTCCTGGTACCAGTTTGGCTGTGCCAAAGCCCAAGCATGAAGTGAGTTCCAGGGAAAAGGGCAGTGCAGCTGGCGTCACGTTCTGCACACGGTGAGTGCTCAATAAATGCTGTTCACTTATACATAAGATCCATGGTCTTAGATCAGGTCTAAGAGTAATGTATTTTGACAAAAAGAATTTCTCCATGTTTTCATCTCTCTTCCAGGGGCCTGTGAGTAGATACAGCCATATAGACAGATGAGGCATCACAAGTAGTTTCTGGAAAGTTATCAAGCCATATCTGTTCACCCTTGATTTTCCCCTCCTCAATAAACACCTTTGACTAATCTGTCTTCACTTCCTGCCATCCTTAAAAACTCAAGGCAAAATGCCATCCCACTGCCTCCCTTCTTCCTATCACATCTCCCTGCCTCTACGAGGAGACAGCCACCTCCACCCTGCAAACACAATGCATCTCTAGACTTTCTCCCTTCCTTCCTCCTTCCCTTTAACTCTCCTTCTCTTCCTTCAATATCTATGTTGTGCCAGGCATTGTGCATTCCCACAGGCCCCATCTTGAACCACACTAAAAAGTTAATTCTTCATATAGGTACTATTAGAAGCACTGAAAAGAACAATGTAGAACAGAAAGACATGGAAGTCACTAATAGAAATTTAGAGAAAATTACTCAGTAGAATATGTGACTACTGCTGCTATTAATGGCGCTACCTTCTACCTGTTGCACCCAGGAGTTTACAAGTCCTTTTATATGTATAATATCTCATATAATCCTCTACATTTTTGCTTCTCAAATTGTGGTTCATGACTAGCAGCACTGGCATCTCCTGGAAGTTGCTAGAAATGCAAAATCCCAGGCTCTACCCTAAACCTACTGAACTGCAATCTGCATTTTTACAAGATCCTAGGATGCTTTGTAGACATATTGAAGTTTGAGAAGCTCTACTCTGAACCGTCCTGTGAGGAAATCAGAAATTCCCTTGCCTTTTTAACAGATAAAAAAGCAAACAAAACTGGGCTTCAGAGATGTTCAATTAACTAACAGGTAACAAGGCTTGGAGTCAAAGACCAATATTATTTCTACTACACTATGTCTCCTCTTCGGATGCTCTTGGAAGAAACTGTTGTATACCTCTTTTTGGGTCTGATGTCTCCCAGCCCAGCATTTCATATTGAGCATCTACACAGTAATTATAGCCTGATATTGTCCCCTGGTGGTAAGTAGACAAATGCTAATCTCCTACTTGATTACGTATTCCTTAGGTAGGCTGCCTCTTGTCTGAAAGGTCTAAGGTTAATTACATGAAAGAAGGTTCATATTTAGAAATCTCTCCTTGGGTCGGCACCATGGCCGCCTGGTTAGGTTCCTGCGTTCCGCTGTGGCGGCCCAGGGTTTTGCTGGTTCAGATCCTGGGCGCAGACACGGCAATACTCGTCAGGCCACGGTGAGGCAGCATCCCACGTGCCACAACTAGAAGGACACACAACTAAAATATACAACTATGTACTGGGGGGATTGGGGGAGAAAAAGCAGAGAGAGAAAAAAATAGATTGGCAACAGTTGTTAGCTCAGGTGCCAATCTTTAAAATAAATAAATAAATAATAAAAAAGAAACCTCTTCAGTTTTCTCCAGTTCCTTACCAAGAAGACCATGTTCACTGGCTAACAATTTTTGAGGTTTCTACTGCAAATTTTCTCTCCTAAGTGGGCTCTTAAGTATTTCATCTGATCATCTTAGAGGAAAGAGAAAGGCAACTATGACAGAGCAAGCACTGTTTTGTGCTCCCAGCTCAGTGCTCTCTAAGTATTGTCTCATGATTCTCAGAGAGACCCAAGGGATTGGCTCTCTTACCTTATTTTACAGGTGTGGGAGTTGAGACTCAAAGATGACACACCTGGCAATGCTGGGAATCAGGTCGGATTCTGTCCCACCATGCTGGCCAATTCCTAGAAGTAAGACTTGCCTGAATTAGCGTGGAAGGGGGCCCGAGGTAGGGGAAACGAATATCATTACCTTCTGTCTTCTGTCACCATTGATGATACGGCAGGCGTTACCCATCGTATTTTCTAAAAGAGAAAAGTTGTTGCCAAGCCAGCCCTGATGGCCTAGAGGTTAAAGTTTGGTGCTCTCATGGCTTTGGTGGCCTGGGATCGGTTCCTGTTTGCAGAACCACACCACCCATCTGTCAGCAGCCATGCTGTGGTGGCAGCTCACATACAAGAACTAGAAGGACTTACAACTAGAATATATAACTATGCACAGGGGCTTTGGGGAAATGAAAAAAAAAAGGAAGATTGGCAACAGATGTTAGCTCAAGGCGAATCTTTCCAAGAAAAAAAAAAAGAAAAGTGGTTGCCAAACTCCTGGTTTTAAGGGTGAAGTTAAGTAACTGGAGTGAAATAAAACAGAGAGGAACCAACTAGAGGGATAAAAGCTAAAATGTGCAGAACCTCCCCCAAAGGACTCAAAAGTCAGCACAGTAGTGTTGCTGGGTAATATACTTTGAAATGTCCATATCAACACCACACAAATTGGCTAAAATCCGAACATATGATGTAAGCAAGGCCCTCTAAACTGGTTGGGTTTAAATTCTTCATGCTTAACATAAAAGCAGGGAAATATCACTTTATTCTTTAAGAAAGGAGAAGGATGAATAGATTTCTCAAGCTGGTAGAGCTGAAAGAGGCATCTCCCAGCCTCCCTAATATGTAAGTTCCCCAAACTCAGCTTTCTCCACTCAGTCTCAGCTCAGACACATCGGACTGGAATGTCCTCCTGTGTTACCCTCTGGGAATCTTCAGACAGTCCGTGGAGGAGTCTCCCTACTAGTCTTAAAGAATTAAATAGAATATTATAACTACTCAGATTTTAATATATGCTACAGCTGTTTTGCTGGCTTGGCATTTAAGGATGCAAACTTTCCAATCCCTTCTAGAAACATGACACTGTAAAAGGGACTATCGTAATTAGGAATAAAACTGTGCAGTCCTCATTAACCAGAAAAGCACTTTCTAAACCCAGGGAGGCTCTGCTTTTATTCCAAGAAAAGTCAAGGAAATGGTGCCACAAGAGCCCCATAAAGATTTTGGGTCAACTTGTGCTCGCTGGAACTGACTGGGGTTGCTGTGAAAGGACTTTAAGAGGCAAAGAACAACAAATACTGCTGGCAGAGGTGATCCGAGCAGGGAGAAGGCTGAAGAATCGTGTGAAACTCTACCTTGTTTAAAGTTTCCTCCTTATTTACGTCTTGATTGCCCAAGTTCATTTAGACTTAATGCATTGTGATAGAGCCTCCTCTTATTAGCCAAGGACGTTACGGTAACCGATTGTAGGGCTCCTGCTCTGCTGGTTACATGTGACCAGAAGAATGTTTTCTGACTGGAGGCTGGGAGTAATAAGTCCCCGGGGACTCAAAATACCTAAGGAGTGTGTGTATAACCAGGCACAAGCTAGTCTCAAAGATGATTGCCAGCTTCACTTTAGTTCTGTAATCTCCACATCCATTTCTGTCCTCCCAGAACCGTCCACACTGGGGCCTCCCTATGGTGTGAATCACAGATGGAGGCAAACGTGTTGTGAGCCTGTGCCTTTTTAGACCTGTCGCAGGGGATTTGGTCCTTCAAATCACAAAAGAACCGTGTTACAAGGGGTTCAACTGTGAGGCAGTGCCACACACGCGAGAAAGACAAGAACATTCGGGAGGAACTGGATTTATTTGTGCTTTCTGCATAGATACTTGTGGTGTGCCTGCTTCCTGGAAAAAACAACATGGACAGATTGCAGATGGCAGATAGCAGAATATCTAGCTTTTATTTTCTCTTTTAGCTGAAGTTCTTATCGCCCGTGTTTCAAAACCTAATTAAGCTATGGTTCATTTATAACCAAAGGACACTGGACAGGATCCGGGCTCTAGTCTCTGCTGTGTCACTAACCAGCTCTGTGCCTCTAGGCAAATTAGCTGTCCCCTGGGACTCTGTGGCTTTGTCTTGTAATAATAATAGCTATATTTGTTAAACACTTTCTCCAAAGTAGGGGTTATGCCAAGCACTTTAACTAGGTTATCTCGTTTAAACCTCACAAAAACCCCATGTGTAGGTTCTAGTATTTCCTCCATTTTGAAGATGAGGAAACTGAGGTATGGAAAGGCTGACACAAAATGCCACAACTTGGACTTGAAAGAACCAAGATTAATCAAGTTTTCTGAGCTTGCGCTGTAAACCTGTAGGCGATGTGTTTCTCTAACTGCCCCGCTACCCCAGCCCAGGGAGGTTTCCTTGCTCTAGAAATTCCTAATTGTACTTAGAGATGGTTTGGCTTAACTCATGTAGCACATCTATGCTGCTGTGTGTCATTTACTTTTTTAATTTTTAAAAATTTTTTTGTTTTTTTAATTTTGTTTCCTTGACCGAGTGAAATGTCTGAATGAGTCCGTGGAAATTTCCTCCAGGATTATGAGTGAGGTTTTCTGCCCTTTATAAATTCCTCCTTTTATAAATGGAGATAATAATGCCTGGCTTATAAGGTTGTTGTGAGGCTCCAAGCAAAGATTGTTGTGAGGCTCCAAGCAAAATGGTTATAAAGTGAAAAGCACTGTATGAATAGAATTCGTTTGCTAGTATGTTAAAATATCAGCTCTCTCAGAGAAGACTTTCTTAGACGATGCATTCTCCATAGCAGGTAACAGTGTGCCCTCAAAGTTGTAAGATGCTGATGTGGATGTGTTGATCATCACTTTGATTGTGGTTTTCAATTAAAAAAAGAATTCTTTTTTAATTCTTTTAAATTTAATTTAAAGAATTAAAAGAATTCTTTTTTTAATTGAGGTATAATTGACATACTATATTAGTTTCAGGTGTACCATATAATGATTCAATTTTCATATATTCTTTGACATGATTACCACAATAAGTCTAGTTATCATCTGTCACCATACACAGTTACAAGATTTCGTTTTTCTTGTGATGAGAACTTTTTAAGATTTACTCTCTTAGCAACTTTCAAATATGCAATACGATATTAACTATAGTCTCCATGATGTACATGACATCTCCAGGACTCATGTATTTCATAACTGGAGGTTTATACCTTTTCACCCCGTTCACCCATTTTGCCCACCCCCACCCCCCTGCTCTCCTCCGGCAACCACCAGTCTGTTCTCTGTATCTATGAACTTGGCTTGTTTGTTTGGTTTGGTTTGGTTTTTAGATTCCACATATAAGTGAAATCATATGATATTGGTCTTTCTCTGTCTGACTTATTTCACTTGGCATAATGCCCTCAACGTCCATCCATGTTATTAAAAATGGCAAGATTCCATTCTTTTTTATGGCTGAATAATATCTCATTGTATATATATACCACATCTTCTTGATCCAGTTACCCATTGATGGGCACTTAGGTTGTTTCCATATCTTGGGTATTGTATATAATGCTGCAATGAACATGGGGGTACATATCTTTTCAAATTAGTGTCTTTGTTTTCTTCAGAGAAATATCTAGAAGTGGAATTGCTAGATTGTATGGTAGTTCTATTTTTAATTTTTTGAGGAACCTCCATACTGTTTTTCACAGCAGCTGCACCAGTTTACATTTCCACCAGCAATGCACAAGACCTTCCTTTTCTCCACATCCTCGCCAACACTTGTTATTTCTTGTCTTTTTTTCCTACTTTCTGGTGAGGAAGATTGGCTCTGAGCTAACATCTGTTGCCAATCTTCCTCTTTTTTTTTTTCTCCCCAAAGCCTCAGTACATAGTATATCCTACCTGTAAGTCATTCTAGTTCTTCCATGTGGGACGCTGCCACAGCATGGCTTGAAGAGCGGTGTGTAGGTCTGTGCCAAGGATCTGAACTGGCAAACCCCAGACTGCTGACACAGAGTGCACAAATTTAACCACTCGGCCACACGGCCAGCCCCTCTTGTCTTTCTGATAATAGCCATTCTAACAGGTGTGAGGTGATATCTCATTGTGGTTTTGATTTGCATTCCCTGATGATTAGTGATGCTGAGCATCTTTTCAGGTGCCTGTTGGCCAGCTGTATGTCTTCTTTGGAAAATTGTCTATTCAGGTCTTCTGCTCATTTTTTAATAGAATTGTTTGTTTGTTTGCCATTTATTGTATGATTTCTTTATATATTTTGAATGTTAACCCCTTATTGATATATGATTTGCAAATATATTCTCCCATTCACTAGGTTGCCTTTTCATGTTGTTGATGATTTTCTTTGCTGTGCAGAAGCTTTTTAGTTTGACATAGTCCCACTTGTTTATTTTTGCTTTTGTTGACTTTGGTTTTGGAGTCAGAGCCAAAATCATTGCCAAGACTTATATCAAGGAGCTTAATGCCTGTGTTTTTTTATAGGAGTTTTATGGTTTCAGGTCTTACATTGAAGTCTTTCATCCATTTTGAGGTAATTTTCGTTTATTGGTGTAAGATAGGAGTCTAGTTTCATTCTTTTGCATGCAGCTGTCCAATTTTCCCAACACCATTTATTGAAGAGACTATCCTCTCGCCATTGTATATTCTTGCTGCTTTTTTCACAGATTAATTGACCATATGTGCATGAGTTTATTTCTGGGCTCTCTGGTCTGTTCCTTTGATTTGTGTGTCTATTTTTATGCCAATACCATACTGTTTTGATTACTATAGCTTTGTAACATAGTTTGAAATCAGGGAGCAAGATGTCTTTAACTTGGTTCTTCTTTCTTAAGATTGCTTTGGCCATTTGGGATCTTTTGTGGTTCCATACAAATTTTAGGATTGTTTGTTCTATTTCTGTGAAAAATGCCATTAGAATTTTGATAGGGATTGTATTGAATCTGTATATTGCTTTGGGTAGTATAGATGTTTTAATAATATTAATTCTTCCACTCCATGAGCATGGAATATATTTCCATTTATTTGTGTTTTCTTCAATTTCTTTCATCAATGTCCTGTAGTTTTCAGTGTACAGGTCTTTCACCTTCTTGGTTAAATTTATTCCTAGGTATTTTATTCTTTTTCATGCAATTGTAAATGGTATTGTTTTCTTAATTTCTCTTTCTGATAGTTCATTGTTAGTGTATAGAAATGCAGCAGATTGTTGTATATTGATACTATATCCTGCAACTTTACTGAACTTATTTATTAGTTCTAAGAGTTTTTTGGTGGAATCTTTATGGTTTTCTATATATAAAATTATGTCACCTCTAAATAGTGACAGTTTTACTTCTTCCTTTCCAGTTTGGATGTCTTTTATTTCTTTTTCTTGCCATATTGCTCTGGCTGGGACTTCCAATACTATGTTGAATAAGAGTGGTGAGAGTGGGCCTTCTTACCTCATTCCTGATTTTAGAGGAAAATCTTTCAGCTTTTTGCTGTTGAGTATGACGTTAGCTGTGGGCTTAAAAAAAGAGTTCTTAAATGCATTCTTATTTACCTTCACACCATAAATTGACGTAGCAGGAAGAATAGTTTAATGATGATGATAAAGCAAAGACAGCCAACATTTATCGAGTACCTAAATTTGTCCTAGGTGTTATCTCACTGAATTCTCACCATCTCTCTGTGAGAAAGATATGAGAAAACTGAGATACAGAAATGTTAAGTAACTTCCATAGGACACAGGTTTTCATCAAGAGCTAGGATTGAAACAGAGGTTTATCTGTCCCCAAAGACCAAGGTTTTCACTATATCATACTGAAGATGAAGTTTCTTTAAGATTTTTGTGCTTAAAAGTCTGCAAGTATGTTGTTCATGTATCATTATATTAAAATGTCCAACTTAATAGTCAACATTTCCACAATAAATATTATGGTGATAGACCATTATAGTATAAAACTAAGAATCACAAAAGTACACAGTGACCTTAAATCACAAGACCTTAAAATCAGCAAGTCGGCAACCAATCCCTTGCTTTTCCAGCTTCTGCTTGAATACCTCCTACAATGTGGAACTCAGTCTCTGGTGGCAAACAATTTTCTCTTCGAACACTTAGAAAGTATTACCACTAGGCTATCCCTCAGGCATCTCAAGCTTAAGATACTCAAAACTTAATTCGTAAAGTAGTTTTATAATTTTGTTTATAGTTAATTGGGGAGCTGAACTTACCAGAGGAAAGTGAGCACTAAGGAAGGGAATATTATCCCATCAATAATTAACTACAGATTACATTTTAAGCATCCATTCACTTTTTCATTACTAAGGCCAAAGAAAAAGGTCAGCAAAAATTGTTACCCTATCTCCTTGGGATTTTCCAAGATCATCTTGTCAGGGTTTATTGCTCCCTTTGCTTCCGAGGACAATTGTATCAGTCAGGGTTCCCAGCAAGAAGTTGATGGTACATTCAAATGGAACGTGAGGCGTGTTAATGAAGGCACATTTACAAAGGAATGGGCAGGGTTCAGGGAAATCAACAGAGCATTGTGAAGCATCCCAAGGCTGGCAACAGTGGAGAACCATTAGTGCCTGTGGACCTGAAAGGGTGACTGGGAAGGTCCCAGAACCTGGGAAAGTAGCCATCACAGATGACCCTCCCCGCAGAAGAACTGTGGCCTGAGGTGGAGGTATGCAGCCAATTGCAAGTTCAAAAGGGGAATGAGCACCCTGATCTCACTGTTCTCCCACTCCCAGACTTCCTGCCGCTGGCTCAGAGTTCCCGCAATTGGAAGACAGAAGACGAGGGAGCTTACTAACACAGTCCAGGAATGAACATCCGCCTCCTTTGGGACACAGAGCAAGGCATAGAAAAGTAGAGAGTGGATCTGGAGAGCCAGATGGAGAATTCCAGCACCTCAACATTCCATGCAACCCCATATGTTCCCTGAGCCTTGTTTTTCCTTTTACTCCTCTCTTACCACTTATCTCCACCATCTTCTCTCATTTCCATCTACTAAATTAGCAAGAGGAGGGACAGCTAGTTTCAAAGTAGCCTGAGGTCATGGAAGGAAATGACTGTCCCAAAGCTCTACTAGATTTTGCCATGAAAAGAGATTAGCATTTGTCTCTTAGATTGCCACAAATTAATTCTAAAAGAAATTGTGTGACCTTTCTTCCATATTTTTGTTTGTGTCAAAATTAGAAGACCAAATCTGCTAAAAATATATATATAAATACACACACACTTAGAGGCAACTTAGTGTGTGCATACATCAAACAAACTTTTTTCTTTTTCTCTGATTTCTCTCTGAGACTTTATCTAATTGTTCTTTGTTAAAGCCTTTATTAAGCCTTAAACACTGGTAATGTAAGTCCTAAACTATGAATTACTAGTCTAATTGCTTTCTCCCCATCCCAAATATGTTTAAAGCTTTGCCTTTGGGAATTATGCCTTAACTAAAGTTTTCTGAGACTAAAGTTTTCTCAGCAAGGGGTCTCAGAACCAGATCTTCCAATGGGAGCTGGTTATGTCCTTAAAGATGAGAGGTCTGATGAATACAATTCATTTCAAATAAGTCAGGGCTATTGGGAGAAAAAAGGGAAATCTTTCATTTTATTGCAGAACCCTTGAGATAAAATTTTACAAAATTTGCTAACAGGGAAATTTTTGCATTTGTATTACTTGGATGTTGGTGTGATAGTCTCTTCATAGGTGTTTTGAGCCTGAGATAGTTTTTTTCAGACTCAAATAAATCACATATTAGTCTACCCTACTGTACACATACAACAGGTTTGACGTGGCACACCAATCAAGACCAAGACACCTTGGTGATAAAGATGACAGATTCTTATGCAGCATGAGCAGAATAAGGGGAACATTTTGTCTTAACAGGTAGCTGAGACATCAGCAAGTTCACCAATGAGGGCTTCAGAGTTCCATAATTCTTTAATATGTGTGTATTTTTCCCCTTAATGTTAGTAGTGTGGCAGGTGCATTGAGAAATAACCCTTTTTAATCCACGTACTCATTTATTGAAGTATTTATTAAGCCCCTTCTTTAAGGCAAGTAGGCAATAGGGTTGGGACATGAAATAGGGAGTAAGACAGGATCCCTCTCTCTCTCTCTCTCTCTCTTTTTTTTTAAGATTGGCACTTGAGCTAACATCTGTTGCCAATCTTTTTTTTTCCCTTCTTCTTCCCAAAGCCCCCCAGTACATAGTTGCATATTCTAGTTGTAGGTTCTTCCAGTTCTGCCATGTGGGATGTCACCTCAGCATGGCCTGACAAGCAGTGCTAGGTCTGCGCCCAGGATCCGAACTCTCAAAACCCTGGGCCACCTAAGCGGAGCATGTGAACCCAACAACACAGCCATGGGGCCGGCCCCTGATCCCTCTCCTTAAAGATCTTGTGGTTTAGATGGGTGACCATATTACATCAAAATGGGGGGAAATTCTGATAGCCAAATATTATCATAGACTGTTCCTATGACATCTTTTCATTTGGTTCATTTGTTCTTTGTTCATTTGTTTCACAGCCCTTAAACAGGCAAGGATCTGTGAGACAGTAACGAGAAGATGTTGGGGTTGTATATGTGCCTCGGGCTCAACAAATCATGACTATTGCGATTATCAATTGATCTTCTCAGAAGTAGTCTTACAACCATTCCATTCCCCTCGTCTCATGACACAATGTGGTCAAGACACTCGTTAGTTCTCCTTTGAGCAGCTGCAACAGCCTCCTAATCAGTTTCCTTGTTTATGCTCAAGAGTATCTTCTCTTCATTCCCGCTAAATCCATTCTCTAGCACCCCTGTAATGGTCTTTGTAAAACATGGATTTAGTAGTCATTTCCCTTCTTAAATGTTTCCCGGTTCCCCATGTTTGCCAAGATAAGGTCCAGACTCACCAATGAGCTCCATGGTGATCTGATTTCTGCAAATTTCCCAACACCTTCCAATGGTTCCTGCATCTACACCCTTCCATGGATTCTGCCATAGTGGCGTACTCTGGTGTGCCTCATCCAGCTTCTGCTTTGTGCTTTACTACCTCCATGCCTTTGTGCATGGTGTCAGTCTTCTCCTTTCCCTTCCTCATTCCACCCCTGTTCTATAGGTCTAGCCCCATGTCTGTCCATCTCTGTCTTCACCTCACAAGCTCCATCATCTATTCCCTGGAAACTGCAATAGCTTCCGAACTAGTCTCCACTCCATTTCCACTCTTGCCCCTCTCCAGCCCGTTGTTGACTGCCAGGATGAAGGTAACCATCTCCCATTCCTTCTCTACCCTCTTCCTATCACCCTTAAGATAAAGAACAAAATCTTTACCAAGGCTTATATAGGAGGCCCTACTAGGCCCTGCTTGTCTCTCCAGCTTCATCTCTCCTTTATGCAGCTTGCTTCAACCACAACAACCTCTCTCATGCCCCTGAATGCCTTTGAATGTCAGGTTTCCTCCTGCCATAGGCTTTGCACATGCTGGTCCCTCTTCTTAGACAGTTTGCTCACCTTCTATACATTCCACAGATCTAAGCTCAAGAATTACTGTCAGAAGGAAGCCTTCTCTGATCTCTGGTCTAGGTTATGTTTCTTTATTCTGTACTCTCACACAAGAGTGTTCCTTTTCTTCGCACCTACCTCAGTCTGCAGGGCGTTGTAATTAATGTCTGTCTCTGTCCCAATAGCAAGTTTCATGAGAGATGGACAGCATCTGTTTTTGTCCATCATCAAATTCCTAGCCTAGCACAATATCAGGCACAAAAGGGACACTCAAAATAATTTTAATCAGTCAATCAGTCCTTCATTTGGAAAGCCCTACCATCATTTCCACTATCATCACAGGTGAGGTTGGTCCCCTGGAAGCCTGTACAGTTTAGAGCACATAGCTTCAATCTGTATTATTTTACTTGTCAGTACCTTAGGACCTCAGAGTCCAGAGAGAGAAGCAATATTTTAATCAACCCTACATCCACTATGCCTGACACATAGGCAGTAAACAATACATTCATTGATAAGGTTTTTTTCATTGAAGTAAAATTCATATGACATAGAGTATACCATTTTCACCATTTTAAAGTGTATAATTTAGTAGTATTTATTATATTCACAATATAATTAATATAATTGTGCGATCATCATCACTACCTAGTTTCAGAACATTTTCATCAACCTGAAAGGAAATCCCATACCCATTAATAGCAGTCACTCCCCACCCAGCCCCTGTCAACCATTAATCTGCTTTCTGTCTCCATAGATTTTTCTATACTGGACATTTCATATAAACGGAATGATACAATATGTGGCCTTTGTGTTTGGCTTCTTTCACTTAGCAAGATGTTTTCAAGCTTTATTCATGTGACAACATGTATCAGTACTTCATTTGTATAGCCGAATAATACTCCACAGTATAGCTATATCACATTTTGTTTATCCATTCATCTGTTGATAGACATTTGGGTTGCTTCCACCTTTTGGCTATTGTGAATAGTGCTGCTATGAACTTTCATGCACAAGCTTTTGTTCAAATACCTGTTTTCAATTCTTTTGGGTATAGACCTAGGAATGGAATTGCTGGGTCACGTCATAACTGTATGTTTAGCTGATTGAGGAACCACTAAACTGGTTTCCACAGAGGCTGCACCATTTTACATTCCCACCAGCAATGTACAAGCGTTCCAATTATTTCACCAATATCTCACCAATACTTGTGATTTTCTATTGTGGTTTTATTTTTTAGTTATTATTGTAGCCATTTTAGTCCGTATGAAGTGGTATCTCATTGTGGCATTGCTCTGCATTTCTCTGATGGCTGACGACGGTGAACATCTTTTCGTGTGCTTGTTGGCCATTTATACATCTTCTTTGGAGAAATGTCTATTCAATTCCTTTGCCCAGTTTTTGACTGGGTTTTTTATCTTTTTGCTGATGAGTTGTAAGTGTTCTTTATATATTCTAGATACTAGACCCTTATCGGATATATGATTTGCAAATATTTTCTCTCATTCTGCAGGCTGTCTTTTCACTTTCTTGACAGTGTCCTTTGAAGTACAAAGTTTTACATTTTGATGAAGTGCAACCCATCTATTTCTTGCTTTTGTTGCTTGTGCTTTTGGTGTCATATCTAAGGAACCATTGCTAAATCCAAGGTCAGAAAAATTTAGCCATGTCTTCTTTCCATAAGGTTCTTTTGAGTTCTGAAATTCTACAACTCCAAATATCTTTGAGCACCTATTAGATAAAAAGAACTGCTGCGATTTCAGGGGAAACGAGATATTGCAGACCCAATTACTAGAATGGACTTTACTTGAAGGAATCATTTTTGTGTTAGAATTAGGTCTCAAGATTGCAGCTTCAGAAGTGCCAAGATGGAATTTAGTTGTAAGTAGACTGAGAGATTTAGAATAGAGGTCTTTAAATACATATTCCAAGGTAACTTAAAGGTCCTCTAACTAAAATAGTTAAAACAAAATTGCAAAATACATAAAGGCAGATAATATGCTCTGAGAAAAGCTGGAAAAAATCTGACAAATGCCAAGCAGCACTTGAACTAAAGAACACAATGTTGTCTGTGTGGAGGGGAAATGTTAACAAATGCCACATACAATTGTAAACGGAATATTGGAAGAGCCATCCTAGATAATAAGAAAAGGAAAAACTTAATTTCTAGTTGAACTATATGAAATATAAGATGAAGACTTGCCCTATACTTAGTAAATGCTCAGTAAAGAGTTTGTTGGATGCGAAATGAAGTTCCTGGAAGAACGAACGAATACCTTGCACAAAGTAAGAGCTCAATAATGTGTTTGTTAAATGAAAAATAAAACTCCTAGAAGAAAAGGGAATTTGATATGACCAACATATATGTTTCTCTATTGAGAAATGACATTTCAAAATAGATCATTGATCAGGAAGAAGTAAGCAACCACATTTCAGAGAGTAGCATCTCTGAAAAGAAACAAAAAGAAAAAGAAGGATGTTAACCTACTTACAAGCCAAAAGCACAATATAGGAGGAAAAACTATTTAATGAAAGACAATTATTCATATTACAGAGATATAGCCATTTACTACAGGTGGAGGAAAACCCAGCAAACACGTGATAATAGTCTAGTATCATTCTTATTTAAATATGTCAACCTAGAGTAAACATACCCTTGTCTCTCCCCTCCTGTCTTCTCCTTTCCTCTCCTCTCTACACCTTTTCTATCTCCCTTTTGTATTCTAAGGAATCTTTTAGCAATAATAAGAAAGGCCAAGAAGACAAAGATTGTAAACAAAGATACAGATATGGGAATGGCATTGTTCATAAGCAACAGGGCTAAGAGTAGTTCATACACACTACAGTTCTCAGTTTTACTGAATTCATGCAGGAAGGGCAAATAGAAACCCCTTAAAATGTTCTATATCGTGGTTGTTTTGGTGGTTTCAATACTGTATAGATTTGTCAAAACTCACTGAATTTTACACTTAAGTGTAAACTATCCCTTAATAAAGCTGAGAAAAAGGAAACAGAAAGTGTTAGCCATAAGCAGGTTAACTGTAGCTCAGGGAGAAGTGGCCTACTGACCTCCAGCTGGAGAGAGATGTTTACCAAACCTAGAGGGTCCTGCAAGATGGCTTTCACTGTGGGAAAAGTGGAGAGAGAGCCCTATTAACAAGCGTGTCGCATAATTAAAGCAGATTCTGCGGTCTCTGGTCTGGTCCTGGAAACAAAGTTCTGCATCTTCTCACAAAAATGAGAGCAGTAGCAACAACTGGAATTCAAAGGATTTTGAAAACTGTGAACATGAGATCAAGGTGGTGTGTGCCAGAAATTTGATATTCTAATCTTTTTGTTTAATAACATACATGCTTTTAATGAAGATTGCTAATAAAAGATGGTAGGCAATACCACCTCACACCCATTAGGATGACTGCTATTAAAAAACACAAAACATAGCAAGTGCTGGCAAGGATGTGGAGTAATTGGAACACTTGCACACTGTTAGTGGAAATGTAAAATGGTGCACAAAGGAAAACCTACTGTTATGGAAAACAGTACGGTGGTTCCTCAAAAAGTTAAAAATAGAATTACCATATGATCCAGCAACTTCACTTCTGGGATATACCCAGAAGAATTGAAAGCAGGGACTGATTTTTTTTTTTTTTTAAAGATTGGCACCTGAGCTAACATCTGTTGCCAATCTCCTTTTTTCTTATTCTTCTTCTTCTCCCCAAAGCCCCCAGTACATAGTTGTATATTCTAGTTGTGAGTGCCTCTGGTTGTGCTATGTGGGATGCTGCCTCAACATGTCTTGATGAGTGCTGCCATGTCCACGCCCAGGGTCTGAACCCGTGAAACCCTGGGCCGCCAAAGCAGAGCACACAAACTTAACCACTTGGCCACAGGGCCGGCCCCTGAAACAGATTTTTGCACACTCATGTTCACAGCAGAATTATTTACAATAGCCAAAAAATGGAAGCAACCCAAGCGTTCCTCAACAGATGAATGGATAAACAAAATGTGGTATGTACACACAATGGAATATTATTCAGCTTTGAAAAGTTGTTAAATGCTGCAACATGATGAAGCTTGAGGGTAGAATGCTAGGTGAAATAAGCCATTCACAAAAAGAAATATTGTATGATTCCCCTTATATGAGTGGTCAAATTCTTAAAGACAGAAAGTAGAAGGGGGTTGCCAAGGCCTGGGGGTTAGAGGGAGAAGGGGTAGGCAAAAGTTTGGGAGAATCTTCCATTTTCTCAAAATAGGAAGACTTCAAGGAAGAATTCACATGGGATTGCAGCCTCAGTGTTTCACTGTCCCTTGTGTTCCCTCAACAGCAAAAGGAGGCTCTTCATAATCTGAAGATTGCCTAACAGTTGAGGACGACTTTAGGCGGGTCATTCAGGAAAGAAGTAACAAATTAATAGCAACAGGAGGAGAGGAAGAATGGAAAAGATCACTGACAAGGGAATAAAATTCGCAAAAGTAACACTAGAAACCATTTCATGAGTGGGAAAAGTGAATGAGGAATTCAGAATTTGTAAAAGAGATGGGTGACAAAACAGCTGAGCAAGAAAGAGCAAGACATTCTAGAGAAAAATGCTGGGGTCTGGGGGTTCCATCTGATGAACAGAACTATTGGATGGTCCATTTTTGGTTTAAAGATCAAAAAACTCCATATTTTCTGTAGGTAGCAAATATTTATTGCCTGAGAGTTCATTCTGATGAAACATCCAGCAAATTACAATATTTGTAAGCTATTTTATAAGTGAAAGTCATAGAAATACCTATAGAAATCAAAAAGCAGAAAGTCATACTGTTCAGAGTCACATATTCTGGGATTCTTTTTAATAAAAAATTCTTATTTATTTTGTGTCAGGAAGAACACTAGAGAATAAAATTATTTTGAAAAGAGGCTAGGTGAAGCACAATTCATGTTCCCCCCAAAAAATGGACAATAAGTGATTGTATCTGAATAAACTTTCATGTCTGGTTGTTTGAGTAAGTACTTAAGCCTTTCTTAAAATGATTATTCAGGGAAAAATTTTCAGTTGGGATTATCCTTACTTTTTATAACTTCTTTTCTTTCCTGGTATGTGGCTTTTAGCCAGTCCTCTGATTCTTAGAATGTTCCAAGAAAAAAAAAGATGAATTAAGAAAAAGGAAGGAAAATTCAAGTAAGTCAATGGGCTACTTGGCAGTAGTGAATGCGAGATGCGATTAGGAAGAGGCGGAAATGAACTAAAATCAAGGCAACTGATTTTTTCAATAGTACTTGCTATTTCTATCTTCCATTTCCATAGAAGAAGGCAAACTAAAATGGTATAATAAAAACAGCTAATATTCATCCAACTAAGCATATGCTGTGCCAGGGCCAGTTCTAAGTGCTTTGCACATATTAACTCAATCTCACAATAACCCTGTAAGGAAGGGACCCTGTAAGAGTCCATTGTTAAAGTTTCAGGAATTTTGTGAGCCTGTTGGTAGCTTGAAATCAGTCATCGTGGGAGTATTTATTTATACCATGGAAACTGACGTTAGCTACAAATCAGGGCTTTTAGGAAGAGAACCAGTTGTTAAACATTTTCTGGAATACCACTGCTATTGTCCTTCTTTCATAGATGGGGAAACTGGGACACAGAAAAGTGAGATACGTTTTCCATGATCATGCAACTAGTAGTTGGTAGAGTTAAAATTGTATGCTAAGCAGGACCACTTAAGAGTCCAAGCTTTTAGCCATCATACCATACTGCTTGTGATGTGACTAGAATGCATTGGCTGGATTTACAAGGTCTACAGCTCACTTTGGACTTCTCTACTATCTACTGTTTAAGCTGTCTGAGTCTCAAGACATTTTATCAAAGAGATGTTACAATCTAAGAATGTTTCACATTTATCTTTGCCATATCATCAATGAAACAGATTATGTGAAAAAGCAAAATAATCCTTGGTTATCTCCTTCCTTCCTTCTAAACTTTGATTGTCTTTGCTATGGGAGTAGACTGTATGTAACTCTCTTAGGACTTTTGGCAGCCTTTAAGGAGGACTATAGTGAATTTTCTTCCTAATGCTCCTGCACTGCTTTCCTCATTATCGTAGAAAGCAGAACAGCTGTGCTGACAGTGGGTCTCATCATCATCATTAATAAATATTTATTGAGCATGCCCTTTGTGCTGAGCTCTGAGGACACAGAGAGGTAGAAGATACAGGCTTAGAGTTTGTCCAACAAGTGGCTCAGGTAACAAATAGAAATTGTTAAAAGAAAGAAGAGAATAATCACTGTGGGTGGGGCAGCTGGGGAAGCCTTTCTGGGGGAGGAAATAGCACCTGAGCAAAAGAAAGAGTCAAAGGGAAGGTGGGCAGGATGGCAGGCAGAGTGGTTTGAAGGAAGGCACTGGGGCAATTATCGTTTTAGTGTGTGGAATAATAAGGGGTATAATTTAGCCTAAGGAAAGGTTCTATAATAGGAGATGAGGCTGGAAAGAATGGACTGAGGAGGGCCTTTGAACTTGACGAAGGAGCCTGGACTTTTCATTTGTTCAACAATAAGGAATCACCCAAGGTTCTTGAGCACACAGAAGATGTGTAAGGCAGTGCTGTGAACAAGAGTAAAGTTAGCCAGGTGTGTAGAACGAACTGGAGGAGAAAGTTGCTGGAAACAGAGATAACAGTAAAACAATAATCTATTATAAAAGCTTTCTCAACATGGAAAGTTCTTATGAAATAATTAGAATTGTAAGCAAGATACAGTTAGAATTGTAGACTGTGATTACAATGCTACAAAAACACATGCGATGGGAAAGACTAGGAAGCACTACAACTAAATTATCACAGTGATTGGATCAGGTTGGTAGAATTATGGGTGAGTTTTTTTAATCAAATTTTTGGTAATGTGGTCATAGTTTGTTATTACAAAAAAATGCATGTAAATAATAAAAAATTATTGACAGAAAAAGAGATGCTTGAAGGGGATACTAATTTTAGATAAAATGATGAATTATGTTTTAGACATAGTAAGGTAAAGGAAAACCATTCAAATATGGATGGCTTTGAGGCAGCTGGAGATAGAGGAGTGAAATTTTGGAGAGCTGTCAACATTTGACAGTCTGTTTTGTGAGCTGTAGGAGTGGCTGAGAATGTGGAAAGACAGTTCAAAGCAAGAAGCGCTGAGCAGAAAGGCCTGAACCTTGGGAGTTTGCCCAAGAAAGTGCAGAAGAGGAGAAAGAAGTGAAGTCCATGAACAGGACTGAACATAATTTACCTGAAAAGAAATAGGAACATTAAGACCTATTAAGAAAAACAGACAATAGCAAGTTAGCAGTTTACAAAGTAACTGACCACTTCTGAGAATTAGAAAAAAATAAGGACTGACAAAAGCCACTGTTTCTATCTTCTTGGACTGATGGAGCTGAAACAAATAATAGTAGCTTCATTTATTGAGTGTTTTCCTCTGTGTTAGCACCGTAATATGTACTTTATATCTATTGTCTTTTGTAACTTTCATAACAAAGCCTTGTGTTGGGTACCGTTATTATATTTATCCCCATTTTACAGATGAGGAAACTGAGATAGAGCTTAAGATGGAAGAAACTTTAGAGATTACTTGACACAAATCTTTGCATTTTATGAGTGAAGTTAAAAGGGCTCACAAATCAAGGTCACATGATTTGTCCAAGGCAGAACCTCATCTGAAGAAGAGGAACTTGAGTTGGAGGGAGGTTTGTACCCACATTCCTCCTGGCTGATGGCCAACCCACCTCCTGGTGTTGCTGAGCCTTGCCATCATTTGTTATGGATTTTCAAAATTGATATTGAAAGGACTTCAGTAGTACTTCCTCATACCAACTTTCCACAATTTCTCAATATATAAATTGTCTAATTGTGCAGATTTGGATGCTTACGTCACTCAACGTTACTTGGCTGCTCCAAGTAGCTTTCTTATTTCATTATTAGCAGCATTGTATCAGATGCCATATAGGGCAATGCTTTGAAAGCATGGGAATGAATCCATCACTAAAGTGGGAATTTGTTCCTGGAGTCGGGGCAGGGTGGATGTTGTTCCTGAGAGAGGAAAAGCTGGGGTCATTCAGTTCAATGAATGTTATACATTGATGATTCGATCCTAAAAAAGAAGGAGTTTAGGTTATAAATTGCCTGATTTTTCTCTTTCAATGTTTATTTTAATAGATACAGTCTTAGATGGAAACAGTTTCTACATAGTTTTGCCCAGTTTTCAAAAATACCTTAAATACACAAATTAGCAAAGGTCAGATACTATACCCCTGACCATGACTAGCAATTGACAAATCTATCATGAATCCACTAAAACCTTGGGTCCTGGAAGCATTACTACAAAATTTCAGTCTAAACTCTCACCAAGGTAGGAAATTTTATAGACTTTGCTGTTAGCGTAATATGTGACCTGATACACAAAAATATAATCATGAACTAAAATCTTCTTGTTATTAGTTTGAATTAGGAAAATGTGTTTATTTTACTAGATTTCCAAAAGTCTAAAGCTGTTGCATATGCAATTTTAGATATATTTCTATGTTATTAATTGGTTTTAAGTATTGGTTAAATTTTACATTTAATATCTCATGACAATTTAGGGGGATATGATCACACATACTAACTCTTGTTTGTGTGCTACCAGTATCTTTATAAAAATGACCTACAAAGAATGATTCTATTATAAAATTGTAACTATTATTGCTATATTATGATGTCCACGCAGGAAAAAAATAAAAGAAATTGACAAATATTTATAATATCTGGCTCTTTGCTGATTATTTGTAGAAAAATAAGAACTGGGGTTGATTTGTTTCACTGTCATCCATCACTACTTACTTGATATCCACATACCAAAAAAGATAGTCCAAGTATGGGAGCCTGGGGGAAATTTTCATTTTTACTGAGATTTGTATGATATAATCCATAAACTACTGCTCATGAGACGCATGTTTTAATAACCTGACCTAAAAGCAGGATATTTAGGTGGGGGCAAAAAGTTCCTGAAATGTGTATTTCCTATTGGTCCAAAGAGTCTTTTTCAATTCACTGTGAATTATGAGTCATAGTGGGGTGTGTACAACATAAAAAAGGAATAGAATAGAAAATATTAACTTCAGAGGGCATTGTTCTTGGTAAAGGTAAGTATGTTTTAGGAAACTTTGTTTTAGTTACTGTGTCTGTGGGTCCTCAGATCCATTCCTCACTCTTCTGCTCAGCTCCGTAGTGCAAACTTTGCCAGCTGCACTTTCCCACCTTCTGGGTCAGCCCATGTGAGGCACTGGCTAGAGACAGGGCAGCTGGAGGACAGAGGGAAGGCAAAGACAGGGTATTCTCTCGTTCTTTTTCTGCATCTCTAGCAACAGCTGTATCTCCATCATAGCTCTAACTGACAACTATGATGGTTACAGGTATCACAAGGAATCCCTGGTCTCTGGGCTGTCTTAATTCTGCCTCATTCCTTGGTTCCCCAGCTTAGGGGTGACGGTGACTTCCTACTGTTCCTACTTTCAATTCCTTATTTGACTTCTCAGCAATTCCATCCCCCATGTAACCAGTTTCCTGAATTAAATTCCTCTGTTTTCCTGGTTAGACCCTGACTGATACAATTCACTATGTACCTAAGTATGTGTATATTGAGTCATGATATATAATACATTTCATACTGTGAGTAGTTGTTAAACAGTTTGAAAGCCACAGTCTATGAAAATAAATTTGATAGCATGCAGTGGATAGTGCTGGGCCCATTTCTTCAGTTGGGCATTGATGGATATTACTGAACTAAAGAACTTGAACCTGAAGACTTTTTCTTCTTTTAAACAGGAAAGAGGGGCCAGCCCAATGGTGCAGGGGTTAAGTTCGTGCACTCTGCCTCGGTGGCCCAGGGTTCACAGGTTCAGATCCCAGGTGGGGACATACATACCCTTCATCAAGCCACGCTGTGGATGCATCCCACATACAAATTAGAGGAAGATTGGCACAGATGTTAGCTCAGGGACAATCTTCCTCAAGCAAAAAGAGGAAGATTGACAACAGATGTTAGCTCAACCACGTGTTCTAGTATTTTATGCTTAGTTTGTGCGCAGAACAAGAGGTTCTGAGATTGGTATGTATTTTTTAAACCAGGGACTACTATAAGAAGTTATAGGGTTACCATTCGAAGGAAGACATTGATATATAGTCTGTGACAGCTCAAAGACCAGGAATATTAGCATTTGTACGTTGTTTGAAAGAATAAATAGTCACTTATCTAGATCATTAAATTACGCTTTCATGATTTATTTTCCTCAATTGATAAGTAGTTGTGTATTATGTT
The DNA here is from genome assembly GCF_021613505.1 of Equus quagga. Classification (NCBI taxonomy): domain Eukaryota; kingdom Metazoa; phylum Chordata; class Mammalia; order Perissodactyla; family Equidae; genus Equus; species Equus quagga. Next base: position 104,748,004 of record NC_060272.1, read on the forward strand.
AGCATTAGAAATAACCACTTAGCATTCTGATCCTAAGTTCTTAGGAAAATAGTAAACATGGATGGGGCCATGGGACCTGTGGAGTATCAGGTAATGGTGGTTACAGTCATTAATGCCAGTGAATAAATCACATCACAAAATTGAGGTGTCCCATAAAGACAAATGCCCCCAATAGGTGAATACGTTTTTTAAGTAGTTTGATAAAATATAGGTAAAGTGTGAGGTGTCAACCTCTTCAAGATTCAGACATACTCCCAAAGCCTAAGTCATAAGTATTAGAGAAACAAAAAACATTGTACGCTATAATGTTCTTTCATCTTATCAACAAATCCCTTATTTTCTCCCACACTTAAGGAAAGTTGATTACCAAAAGGCCCCAAATAGTCTTCAAACAGTAAAATTCCAACAGATATCACAGTGTCTCTGGTAAGATAAGCAACTGAATATGCACAATTCCAGACCAAATGTGAGCTTTTCCTTTATGCACACCATTCATTGAAGTCAGTGACTGTTCAGCTGAGTTTATCTGAAGGGGAGATAGAAGCTTCCTGCCCAGCATTGAACCTTGCCCCATGCAGAATCCAGATGCTCGAAACCCTTTCTTGAAACTTCGTATACTTGTTTTATATATTCATCTCTTTCTGGCTGGCAACACCACTGAAAACTAACATAAAACCATATTGTTGTGGAATGTATTTTATCCCTACCTGTGGAGAGACTGACTTTTTTTTTCCCCCAAAGCAGATTATTTATCTCAATTTCTTTAAAGAGCCACCTAAGGTAATTTTAGTGGCTTTTTCTGTTTTTACATGTTCCTGGCTTATTTTCTACTCTTCTCTTGAATTTACATAGACCTTCAAGCATAGAAAAATGACTGAAACAAGACAACAGCAGATTTCGCTTTTGTGTACTGAACTTGAAGTAAGAATCTGGTGGGTGACGTCATGCCAATCAAGCTGGGTGGCACACAAATAAAGGCAATGAACGGTAAGTGAAAAGATAAGTCCAGACAGAGCTGAAGGTGGTCTGAAAATAAAATACCGCAATCAAATCTAATAAAACAGCATGGGAGATGGATACAGCACATTCTGCTGCTGTGGCATTTGGTTGAGGGGCTTGAAGAGGAGCTCCGGTGTCACAGTGGTAGAGAAGCATATTATCATTCAGAGAAACACAGTACAAATCAAAGGGTAGCAGGTACAACGGCCTGACAAACTAAAGTTAATAATTTAGGACAATAAAAAGTTTTAGACTCTGAATTCGTGTTCTGATAACTAATGAACAACTGTCCAAAGAGGTGTTAAAGCCTCAAAGACATGTTGATAATAACTTATAAAATCCTTTCGTGTCTATTCGACAATATAGAATGGAGTATTATTGAGGAAATCCTTGAGAAGGAAATCATCCTCAGAAAGTCTATTTCCGGAGACAAATGACGCCTTCCTTCAGGCAGTTAGAATGCATTTGACTTATCCACAGAAGTATTGAGTTCTATAGGGTTTTTCTAACGGTAGACATGTCTGGACCTATAAAATGTGCACACTTAGTTTTATAAAAGTCATGGAGACAATTGATTTCTTATCAGAAAAGTATCCTGTGTCATTAATGCTGCTGATACCTCTATGTCACTAATTCTTACCCCCTCTGAGGAAGATCCTCTTGAGAATCTGATGAAATGTATGGACTCTCTGCAGAAAGTTCATATGAACATGATCATGGAACTTTGAACACAGTTTCAAGGGATTCCCAAACGCTCCAAAGATCATTTATATTCACCTACCCCCCAGCCCCCACCCCATAATGGGTTAAGAATCCTGTATTGATGACAAATTATTGGGCAGTTTTTACATGAGTAAGAAAGATCACGCTGAGTCTGGAGTTTTACCAAGCTGGGTTAAAAATTCTGACTTCATCATTTAGTCATCTCTAAGTTGTTTGAGCACATTCCCCTTGCAGTTAAAAAAAGGAGGGAAGAAACCCCAAATAGATAAAGCGTGATTTATGTATATCTGTTCATGATACATGTATTCAATGTTAACATATCAAGTGCATTATAAAACATACACAAAATAGAAACAAAAAAGAACGAGATGAGGATGATAGAAAAATTTTAAATATCTTGCTAATCGTGATGATATCATACTATTAATAGCTCAAGGCAAAATATATGCTTAGGTCAGAATTCATCATTAATGACAGCTAATATAAATCCAAATTTCAAGTATTCTTGGATAATTGTGAATGTTTTGACCTATTTCTTGTCAGATCTAATTAGACCGTCATTGTTTTCACTTCTCAATATGGCTGGCAAAGAATTCTGAGCAGTTAAAGGGGTAGATTTGAAGATGTGGTCTTAATTTTGCCCTGTGCTTGCTTTATCAGATTTATCTCAACCTTCGATTTCTTTGAAGGACTCTTTTTAAGCCACTTGCTTCCCAAATAAGAGGGTTGATTGGTTAAAAGCAGGTAACATAATCTTGTGGAAGCTGTAAACTTCAGGCAACGTCAATGCCCTGAGAGTGAAAAAACCAAAGGGTGCACCACTATAACCTCTCTGCCTTCGGCTCTTCTCTTCTCGAAGTATTCCTGAGGCACAATACGTGACCAGTTTCCTTAGGAACCATGGAAAGGTTCTAGGGTCAATGAGTATAACATTTTTTTTTGGTCATTACATCATTACATTTTTTAATCATTATAGGAAAAACAAATAGAATTTCTAACATTCTTCCCATATCACAATCAATTATCTTGCTCACTCTACTTTGGAAACCCCTGCCTTAGGCAAATTACTGCCTCTTGGTTTCTTCATCTGTAAAATGGGGATAATATCACATATTTCACAGGGTTAAATGGATCAAATAGCATATAGAAAGGTCTCTGCACGAACACTGGCATATGATTTAAAGAAGAAATAAAAGCAAGCTTCTATTATAATTATTACTACTCTATTACACAATTGCCATGTACACTCATGTTTCTCCTAGGCTAATTAAAAAAAAGGAACGAAAGAAAATCCCCCCTCAATGCTCTTTATATGACTGCAAGACCTGTAGCTTCTTACCTCCCACCTTCCCCTTCCCCTAAAAAACAAAACAAAATGAAACAAAACAAAAGGAAAACCAAAAACATATCAGCCTTTTCAGCTTGGAAAATAACATAAAGATTCTAAACATTTAGTAATCTTGTTCATTAACATGATGATTAATAAAAGAAGACATGCTAAATTCTCTCTTGCAGATAATTTTAATATATGTCTCTCATCCTTTCATTCAACAAAGTTGTTTTTTTTTTTAAGCAACATACAATATGCTAGGCATCCAGCTAATTGCTCAGATTTCAGAGATAAATTGAACTTGCTCAACACCCTCCAGGCACCAGCTATCTAGTGGAGGATACCGAAGAAATAATCGCATCAAAGTGATAAGTGCTGTAATGGAGGTACACACCGGTTGCTATGGGAGCAGAGTCGGACAAGTGGCTCCCTCTGCCTGGGGAAGGCAAGGAGGGCCAGTGGAAGGACGCTGGGCTATAGTTGAGTCCTGGAGGATGTGAATCGGGAACGTGCACTTCAGTTGGAGGAAAGTATATCCAACATGGCCCCTTAGGAACCAGAAGGTAGACCAGGATTCTGGAACTCAGGCATTGCAGGGAGGTCAACAAGGGTGGCAGAGGTCTGTCCATACACAGCCTTGGATGACATGCTAAGAAGACTGAAATTTATCAGATAATGGATGGGGAATAGACACAGACTAAAGCTGGAGAGTGATAGGATCACAAAGAGAATTGAGGTGGTATATTGGAGGGATGATTGTGGGAAAACAGAATCTATTGAGACTGCTGTTTGGAAAAAAGGAGAGAGAGGAGTGTTTATTTCTGTAATAAATTTACTGGCTAGTTCTAAACCCTCCACTAAATTAAATGTCGGCTGATTCACTTTGTCAAAGTTTTGTTTCCATTATTGTAGATGAAGTACTCATTTCCTAAATGGTCTTACTTGCTCCCATTTGAAGCCAGGCAACATTTCAGCCAGCATGAACAGTCTGCCTGGTGGAGGTAGAAGCTTCCTAACTTTGCCCATGGAATTTTTCTTTATGGGGGTGTTATAACAAGGTATCAATTTTCAAACCCAATATCTACTCTATTCAGAACATGATCCACAGCAGACTTACATAACAAGTGACTGTAGCCATACAGACATGAAAAAGTGACTCCTATCCCTTGATGCCAAACTAGAAAGAGAAAAGCAGCTTCAGAGAACACATTATGACTCATCAAAGTCCAAAAGGAAAACCTTCATGTGAATCCAGCATCCTGTGCAGCCTCCCGGAGTCCTTTTAGCCTCCAACCATATTTGCTTTTGTGTGATTTTCTGCAAAACAAAAGAACCCCATCGTTTTCCTCCTTAACATCAATTGTTAAATTTAGCTTTACCTCAGAGATGAAGCTCATGCTATATGTTCTACAAACTTCTTTTCATACTGAGTGAATGGTGCTGCCTTTTCCTTTCCCCTGAGCGTAGGCCTTATTTTATAAAATTCCTACTTGCTGTAATGCAAGGTACAGACAAGAGGATCTTCAAAGGACAGACCTGAAGGCAGAAGGTGGTGCTTTCTTAGAAAAACGTGAAAGGAAAAGGAGATGCGATATCTATATTTAATCTCTGTTCCTAGTGATAGATTTTACTTTTCAATTCCCATAGTTGTGTGCATATAATGCACGGATACCAACCCTTCCAAGTACTGCATCAAAATTTTATATGAGCTGAAGAATACACACATGTAACAAAGGGAGTGTTTTCTTCTTTATTTTCCCTCTGACAAAATGCCAGAAGGAATGCCCATTCTCTTCCTCCAGAGTTTTACTAAGATGATTCTTCTCTTTTTGAAATTTGGCACGACAGATGAAAGTGGAATCTTAAAGGGATAAAAAGGGCACTTATTCACAAGGGAATAAAGGTGAAGTCATCAGTTTCTGCAAATTGGCACGTGAGGTTGGCATGTCAAGGAAACAAATTGGGTCCCCCGCCCATTGAAACCTAATATTACCTAATGTAATAAGCATTGCCATTAGATTAAAGCCCTTTTATAGGGAACTAAGTTATCTGGCTATGTTAATAGGTGCATTTTATTAGGCAGTTAGAAGTTATATTTTTACTACATTGCTAATTTTGTTTAAGATTTCTTGCTGTATATTTCCCAGTTAATAGTTATACTGGCATATCCTCAGGCAGAAAAACAAGTTCTCACAACAGATTCTTCAGGGCTATATTCTATTTCTCTTAGATGTGTTATCTTTTGTTGTCTTGAGGTTCACTTCGGGATAGACAGAAAATTAGGAAGCTAAGGTTGACAGGCAAGGAACAAGGCCTTAGAAAACTACAGGGTGAGTGATCACTGATACTCCTGGCCACCTGACAACCGTGCCCTTGCAGCCCTTCCTCCAGCAGTGGACCAGCATGGTGAACAATTCTTGTTACTTAACGACCACACAAGGCATTTGGTTTCCTTCATTGCTTCTTGTCTTCAACTTATCCAGTGCATAGTTGTTTGTTTTTTGGGTTTTTTGTGTGTGAGGAAGATGGTCCCTGAGCTAACATCTGTGCCAATCTTCCTCTATTTTGTATGTGGGATGCTGCCACAGCACAGCTTGATGAGCGGTGTATATAGGTCCCAGCGGGGGAGCCGAACCTGGAACCCAGGGCTGTGGAAGCAGAGCTACCACCTTCACCACTACACCACCGGCTGGCCCCCTAGCTCATAGTTTTAAGTATCCTAGAACCACTTTTCGGACCTGGCTGCTCAAATAGAGTCAATTTTGCAACAGTAAAATGGTCTTAAAATAGGATTTTACTCTAGGGGGGAAAAATCCTAAACTAAGTACTCACTATGCACTTCGAATGACTAATTTAGACCATTACATTACAAAATAAGGGATAAATCATATTTTTCGTAACACTACGGTACAGGAACAGTTTTAATTTTAAGAATTGAGCACCTACATTAGTCTGAGTCTAGAATAATAGGCCCCTGATTTAAAATCTCCTAACATTCTTTCACACTTCATAAAACTAAAAATAAAACTGTCTCAGCAAACACCGACCTATTCGTCGGGCCAAAGCACGGTATTTCAAGGAAAACTGGAACAAGAGGTCTCAAAACCGCAAAGTGCCAGCAGTTTACTCTTGGTAGCCTTAATTGCTCTTAAATGCGAGGTGGGAGAGAAGAGACTACGGTCTGTAGAGAATAAGAGATTTATTCCCCTTCTTAAATCAAAAGCAGATTCCACGCTTCCACTGCCCCCTAACCCGCGCGCCCCGCCCCCACGGGGTTGTTTTTCCGTATTTTTGTATGTTTTACGCGAAGATGACAGGTGAGGGAAGGTTGAAGTGCTGTGTCTGGTCCACAAGTAAATAGAGGAGTTAGGGCGGGCTTATTTATTTATCAGGCGCTCAGCCTTTCAGCTGTTTTTCCCTCATTGGCATTATGGAAGCTTACAGTCCTTTAGAAAAGAGACAGATTTGGCAAGAATGTTCTTTGTGCCGGCCTCCCTTTTTACGGAGGAGAGTTGGGGCAGATTATAATTACAGCCTTGGGTGGGGGGCGGGGGGTGAAGAAAAAGTTTCAGCCGGCACGACAATGCCCGTTTTTTTCATAGTCAACACTGTGTCACAAACAGCTTTGGTGCCACTCGGAGCCCTTCCCCGGTCCCCTCCCTTTCCCTCTGCAGGCTGGCTCTGGCAGGCGGAGGCACGGTTAAATTCCAGCACCTTCTCCACATACCCCCAAACTACTACGCGCTATTACTACAGCTGCCCTCCCTTTCGCGGCGCCTCCTCCGCTTCCCCAGACTCCCTCCGGAGCCCGGCAGCGCCCCTGAACAGGACTGCCAGCAGAGGGATAACGGACGGCCAACTCCATCAGGGCTTGGGGCTTTCTGCGTCCTGCGCAGTTTCTCTGCTCCAGGCACAAACACGGCCCGAGAGCCGGCGCCTTGCAGACACACACGGATCCACGCATACAGTAGAGCTGTCTCGATCCACATTCTTGCACACCGCCCCCTCCTCCCCCCCGAGCTCCCGGAGTCGCTGAGCGGGGCGAGTGACAAGCGCGTCCCGCCAACCCGCGCCCGGGCGGGCAGGGAGGAGCGGCGCGCGGGGCCAACTGCGGTGCGTCTTCCGGCGCCCGTGGAGGCGGCGAGGGTGGGACGCGGGGCGGAGCCCGAGTTTAGGAAGAGGAGGGGATGGCTGTCATCAATGAAGTCATATTCATAATCTAGTCCTCTCTCCCTCTGTTTCTGTACTCTCGGTGACTCAGAGAGGGAAGAGATTCAGCCAGCACACTCCTCGCGAGCAAGGTAAATATAACTTACAACTCCTTTTTCCTCTTTCCCCTCCCTCTGGCCACCGGGCTGCAGCCGCCGCACAAACCCCTCCGGCACCGCGCCGCCTTTGCTGGGGATTATTCATTATTATCCTAATTATTATTTATTGGGCATGCACGGAGACCAAAACAAACAGGCGGGCCAACCGCCACAACAAAAAAGCCCGCCTCCTCCCCGCGGGCCTCAGGTGGAATGCTCTAACGACAGCTCCCGGGCGGCGGTGGAGGAAACGGGAAAGTTTCAACCGAACCTTGCTGTTCTAATAATAACAGTAATAATTACTACTTCAAGGAGGCAAGGGGGGAAAATCCCAACAAACCACAGCCTCGACCCTGGGTAGGCAGTCAGCGATGCGCTGCCAACTCAAGGTTGCAACACACACACACATTCGGCAAGGTTGCAATTCCCCCATCCCCTTAAAAGCCGGGGGTGGGGGACTGAGGAGGAGGGGGAAGGCAGGGGGACCGGGGAGGAGGATGGAAACGCGACAGTTCATCCCGAGCAGTCCTCCCGGAAGAGTTGGAAGGGGAGCGGGAGAGGAGGGCGAGAAGCCCAGGCTGGCGGCGGGGCGCCAACGAACGCGGCTGCCACCCGCTTCCCGGGGACTTGTTTAAAGGGCTCCGGCTGCGGAGACGCGAGCGGATCGCGGCGGGAGAAGCCCGAGCTGGCGCGCCGAGGAGGCGGCAGCCACCGCCGTGGGGCCGGTGCGTGCCGGATCGGAGGTGTCACCTCCACTTTGCGCTTTCCCTCGGCCAGGGATGGGGACGCTGACCGGTAGGCAGGCCTTAAGGCAAAGGGGCTGCAGGGGAGCTGCGCCCAGAGCTCTGCGGACGTCCCTGCTCCTGGTACCTGGCGGCGGCGCGGGATCGGGCATTGAAGTTCTGGGTGTCCGGCCCGGGCCGCACGGCTAGTAGGGAGGGAGGAGGCCAAGAAGAAGGAGGTCGGAGGTGCCCGCCGGGCTCAGTTACCCTGTCCTCCCCCTCCCCGGGTTTGTTTTCTTTTGCTTTGCGTCTTCCCCTAGCTCGAGCCGCGGGAAGCGCGGGCGTAGGTCTTCTGCGATCGTCCGGGAGCCTGGGGCACGCTGGGGCCAGGGAAAGCCACCGTGGCTGCGGGCCGGGGAGGCCATGATCCGGATAATCCTCTCTGCCTGACTGTCACAAACAGGACCCGCGCGCGCCCGGGCAGCGGCGGTGGTGTTCGCCGGAGAAGGGAAGGGCTGCAGGGGGGAGGGAATGGGGGGTGGCGAGGGCGGGAGGCGGGGAGACCGGGTGGGAGCCTCCTCCCAACGATGACACGCACCCCTTCCTTCTCGCTCCCTGCTTTCGAGTTTGCTTTATTCCCATCCCAACCTGGTTTACCCCTTGCTCTGTTCTCCCCCTCCGTTGGCCGTCTTTCCTCCTCCCGTTTGCGTTGCAAAACATGGCCATGCCATCTGCAAAGGTGTCGCGATGCACTTCCCCAAATAACCGGTCCGGCGCGCCGGCCCCTAGGAGCCCTCCGGCCGCGGGGCGCACACCGATCCTGGTGCCCCGGGTGCCCCGCACCAGGCCTCGCAGCCTGGGCGCAGTTGCACCGCGCGGGGCGGGGCGCAGCAGTGCGGGCTCCAGGGGACACCCGCGCCCTGGTCCGGGCACTCGGGCCGGTTTCCGGTACACGCGGGGAAATCGCCTCCTGCCAGTGTCTGCGCGCTCGCCCCCGCCTCCGCCGCCTGGATTGCATTATTATTTTTATCCGGGTTGCCGTTTGCGGCAGATCCTGGTGAGCGCCGGGCTGGCCGGACTGCTGGGGGTGGGGGCTGGGGGTGGAGGGAAGTTGGACGCGGATCAGGCAGGAAAAAAAAAGTTTGGCAGGGCTGCTAAGTAGGGTGGGGTGGGTTGGAAGGGGGCGGCGAGCTCCTGCGGCTCGCGTCTACGCGCCCTCGGGGCCGCCGCGAGTGTGTCTGCGCGTGAGTGTGAGTGTGTGTTGTGCGCGCCGGGGCCAGTGCGTCGGGAGCAGCGGCGCCGGCAGCCGCTCCTGCCCGCGCCCTCCCCGGGAGCCCCGGGAGGACGAGGCGAGGTTTGGTGGCGGGGGCAGGCGGGGGTGGCGTGTGCGTGTGGCCGTGAGTGTGAGTGTGAGTGTGCGCGCGCGAGCGGCAGAGAATCAGGAAGTCACAGCGGCGAAGCGCACACAGACATGTTTGATCGCCGTGACATGACGCGCGCGAGGGAGGAAGCGGCGGCGGCGGCGGGGGCCGGGCCGCGGGCTCGGGCGCGGGCCTAGGGCTCCGGCGGGGAGCCCGGCTCCGGGCCGCGGGCCGCGCCGCCGCTGCAGGCTCGGCGAGCCCCGCGCCTCTTTTTGTTCGGCGTCCCCCAGGTAAGGAGCCTGCGCCGCCGCCGCCCGCTGCGTGCGGAGCTTTCCAGCTCTTTCCCTGCCGGCCCCCTCCGGGCTCCGGCTCGCCTTTCCTGCAAAGTCAGGCGGGCGGGGGACTCGGGCTCCCTGCCCCCCGATCGATCGCGTGGAAAACTTTCCAGCGGGAGGCACCGTGAGGGGGAGGAAGAAGGCCTTGCTGGCTGCTGTCGCTTGTCAGTTCTTTCTCCTTCGGGTCCAGAGACTGGAGTCGCTGCGTCTTGGGGCTGTTGCACATTCAAACTTCGGGCCTAAACGTCCCTCCAACTCTCGCAGGATTTACTCCAGCAATAACATAAATATTCAAAGTCGTCCACTTGGTCTTACCAGGCATTGGGATTTTTTAAGAGAAGGAGACAGGCTTGGGAGTCGAGGGAAGTGGGGGTGTTGTGCAGAATTCATTCCTTCTTTCCTGTCTGCACCGGTTGTTATGTAATTTAGTAGCACATGGGTGCAAAGCCCACACTGGGCTTCTCCCTTCCTTTGTTTATGTAACTTTTGGGAGAGTTTTGCAAGGTTGTCGCCTTTTCTCGCTCCTCCCTAACCTGATGGAGGTTGGTGCTTTTGAAAAAGTAAAGCGACCCGGGTCAGTATTTTCTGGAGAGGTGTCATCATTGTCTCTTGGTCATTATGTAGGCTGTGTTCCTAGGATGTGTAATGTGATAACAAGGAGCACGTTAAGGAGACACGTTTGTCTAACTACATCGAGTGGTTATTTTTACCGTCTCTGCGTTACCAATAGCAGAGTTAAATTTTAAAATTCCTTTCCAAAGGACTTTTTAATTTACACCTGGTTGTGCCATATTTGTAGGAACAGAATGCTTGTATGAACAGAAAGATTGTTGCTTGCGAGTTGAATAGAAGAAAATTCCTGTCTAACCATCTACGACTCAGAAACCCTTGAGAGCTGTACTAAAATAAAAGCCATCCCCAATGTCGTGTGTATATATAAGTATATACTGATATATGCACATTCGAATGTTTCAGTAATACCTTCCACTAGTTATTTGGGGGACCACTACCCCTGGCTTGTTTGCCAACGCTAGACTTGGTCGGCTTCCAGCCTACTTCTAGCACATTGGTGGTGTTAAGAGGTGTGGCAGGTTTGAATCCCAGTTGGTGCATTGTTATGCAAATTGAGGCACACTTTCTCTTTTAGGAATCTAATTGCCCTTTTATTCTCCTGGACTTTTTTTTTTTTTTAAGCTCCCTGACAACTCAAATGTCTGCTCTTGGAAAGGGGGTTTGGAGATGCCTATTAGGTGCAAAAAAATGTTGATTGAAAGTGGACTGAGGGAAAAAAGCAAACCTGTAGACTGAGGTCCATCTACTTTGTTGGGGGCATTCAAGAGAGATGCCATATTGGTAAAGAATGCTGTGAAATAAATTAGGATTTGGGGGTCTGAGAACCCTGAAAGAATTGGCACAGGAGAGCGAGTGCTTCCTTCGATGCGGCCCTTCTCTTGTGAGTGACATCAGTTCCATCCCAGCTTCGGGACCTCACTGCACTGTGGTATTTCACAGAAAATATTCACCACAAGAGTGTGTTCAAAGCAGCCTTAGATCTTTTCTCTTGTTCGTTTTTAAAGTGGTTTTTGAGCATTTCTCTCGTCAAGTTTCTTGAAAAGTGCTTTGACCAACACCTGAGGCTTGGAATTGACCAAAAAAAAAAAAAATTACCTCTGCTTGTATTATATTGTTAATGCTTGAATTATGTTTAAAACATTTCTGACAGTATAACTAGAAAGTAACACTTTGGCAAATAATTATTTAAAACTTTTTCTTTGATTAGGTTTAAGATAGGTCATTTTACAGACCAGTATAAAAGAACATCTGACTCTTTGCTGGGAGATAATTGTGATACCCGCCTTATATTACTGTAACATTCTGACATTTCATTTTAAGGCCTTATTATGTATTGGAGCAAGACCATAAAACAGAAAACTTTCATAAATTATAAAAGTGGTGCTATCCTCCAGTGTTTTCATGGTTTTTTTTTCCCCTTTAGAAGTCTTCCTTTGTAAACAAGGCCTTTGTTTGTCAAACTCTCCTAGGTCAGCAGGTTTTTGATGCTCCCGAGAAATAATAAATCACTATTTATGACATCTTGACACGCTGCCATGAGAACAACTGAATTGTCACAGATATAATGCTAAGGAGCGTTTCCCAGCGCTAGTACATTGAGGGTGTATTGGTAGGTCCTGATTTAACCACCAGAAGTTTTGATTCTCGCTGTTTCTGGTCAAGACAATTTTAAGGGAAGTCATGGACAATTTGTTGCTTAACATGAGTGGCCTTAGAAAGCTCTCTATAAATGAGTCACGCTTCTCTTCTGCAGTATTTCTGGTGAACTGATGAGAAAATTTCCCTAATGTCAAAAGCCACATTTGGGAGCTGCTTCTTTTTTTTCTTGTCACTTTTTTATATAAAAGAATTATCTTGTGAATTGCTCCTTTTCCTTAAATGTATTCTGTGGATTGTTTTTGACCAATAGAGGATGCTGAATTTTCTGTCATCTTTGAAAGAGTTTGTATTATGGAAATTTTGTCTCTAGTCAGTTACTAAAGTCATGGATCATTCCATAAGTAGTTGGGAATAGAAAATGCAGAAGGTGGTAAATAATTTGGTAGAGTTTTTAGGAAGGCCAGGGGTGTTTATTTTTTCTACATAGAAAATCATGACTTTATATTTACCAGGGAATATGGAAGTCTAAAATTTAGTTCTCTCAGAGTCATTGTGAAAGATAGCATATTTATTTGCCTAAGATATTTATCACCAAGTTAAATGGGACCTTGCAACCTGAGTTTGGAAAACTTTACAACTTTATTACTGTTTATTATGACTTTATTTTTTCTCGTATTAATATAGTAGTTTTCCTTGAAAATGTTCAGGTTATGTTAAAGAGAGCTTTTTAGTAATACAAGTCCTAAAGATAAAGATACTTGAGTAATTAAACTTTAGCAAAACATATAATAGAGCTGATGAAATTCAGGAGCTAAATAGCTGGGTGTTTCGAATGTTGGGTATAAACCACTCATTAATTCACTCATTTGGAAGAATGCTTTAGATATGGAATATGGGATTTTTGACTGAAACTTTGTCGTAAATGATGCCCTTCTAGACTTCTGGATTTGTAATACATTATTATGTAACTGGAGGCTACTATGAATTGTGATGTTTTATTAGAAATATAAGACTTCCAGGACATTCAGACAGTTATAATCAGGCTATATGTCTCTATGATGTAAAACCTTTAAAAATATCACAATGTTCTGTTGTAGGTTTAGATGTGGAAGCATCAGCTTAACCATCAGTCTTTTACCAACATATCATCTACTTCTATGCAAACAGTCATGTTTTAGAAACTTTTTAGAAACTGATCTAATTTAAATATGAGTTGGCCCTTTTGTAAATTGATGAATGGAATCCACAGAAGTTGAAATACATTTCAAGTTTAAAAACCATTAAATATAATTATAACTCCTCCTTCTGTTTTTTTTTTTTTTTATACTGAATTCAGAATTTGGGAGTTAAAATTACTTAAAAATAGAAAAAAATCTCTGACCAAATGGATTGGGATAAGTTGGTTTACAGGCTAACAGTAGTCCAAAGGAAATTCTCTGTCAGTTTGTATTTAGATTGTGATTTTCCTTGTTTGGGATGGCTGTATATTTCTTTACCTCCTTCATGTTGTATATTCTAGTTTTTACCATCCCCTGGGAGATGTCATTGAACTTGGAAATTGACTGTCCATGAGGAAAGCTCTCTCCCGTCTCTTCTCCCTGTGCTTTGTTGAACTGGGCATATAATAGCTTTGCAAATATTTGCAACTCTTTTGTAGTTTATTGTTGTGCTGTATCCTACATGTACTAGAATGCTATTAAGCCAAGTCCAAAATTCTGTAAAACATAAATGATCAGCAATTGAGAACTTGTGTGTTTTAAAGAATGTACCTGGGGCTGGCCTGGTGGCGCAGCAGTTAACTTCACACATTCCACTTTGGCAGCCCGGGGTTTGCCAGTTCGGATCCCGGGTGCAGACATGGCACCGCTTGGCAAGCCATGCTATGGCAGGCGTCCCACATATAAAAAGTAGAGGAAGATGGGCATGGACGTGAGCTGAGGGCAGTCTTCCTCAGCAAAAAGAGGAGGATTGGCAGCAGATGTTAGCTCAGGGCTAATCTTCCTCAAAAAAATAAAGAAAGAAAGAAAGAATGTACCTAACCATTTAAACATATGAATAGCAAATAGCAGAGGCCATGTGAAACATGGAGAGATCAGGGTAAGCTCTCTTGGGTCCTTGGGTTGATAAGGGCTTCAAGATGGGGTAGGGTTGCTGCTGGAGGAGGATGGCTGTGGGGGTGCTGATCATCATCCGAGATCAGAAGAAAGCCCTGAGATGGCAGGGACCTGTGCAGCTGAAGAACCTGTGGGAGGACCAGTGTACCCGTTTTGACCTGGTTGCCCAGGGCAAGAGGTTCCAGTTGGGGAGAATTTTCGGAAGATCAAGTTGGAGATGGTAGAAAGACTTGACTCCCAGGCTGCATGAATATTTTATACAGTGTTTTGGAGGCTTGTCTCTCAGAAGTTTTGAGCAATTCATGAACAAAAGCGATTTGAGAGTAATCTGGCAGATGGAGGATTCAAATTCAGAGTGGGAATTGAAGCCATTATAAGGATCCTCACAGTAATGCACAGTTTTGTACAATGGCTCACAAGGTGTCTTCATAGCTAATATTTTATTTGATTCATTCCAAAATTGAGCCTGTAGCTGGCTACCAGCATGCCTATTCTGTAGAGGATGAACTTGAAAGTCAAAGAAGTCAAATGAACTATGTGGTGATTTTTTTAATTGTAAATGGCCATCATCCATTTTAATTGCAGGAAGCTTAAAGGGTTCTTTCTTGAATTTGTTGCTGTTATGAAGGTGGGGCAAGGGGAACATATCAAAGCTCGTCCATCATATAACCAGGGTTTGTTCAGCATATAATGATCCAGTTTTACTGCTAAGTCAAAGTGTGCCATCTCAACCAGAAAGGTGTTTAAAGTATGTACTTTAGATTCTTCTATGTTTAATGTATAAATAAAATTATCTGAGCAGACAGAGAAGGAAGTGGCTATCATTGATTCCTTTTTTTTTTTTTGAGGAAGATTGGCCCTGAGCTAACATCTGTTGCCAATCTTCCTTTTGTTTTTTCCTCTCCCCAAAGCTGGAGTACATAGTTGTATATCCTCGTTGTAGGTCATTGTAGTTCTTCTATGTGGCTTAATGAGTGGTGTGTAGGTCCCTGCCTGGGATCAGAACCAACGAACCCCGGGCCACTGAAGCAGAGTGCACAAACTTAACCACTTGCCCCAGGCTGGCACCTTATCATTGATTCTTATCAGTGTCCCAAATGAGGTTGCCTTACAAAGGGGCCTAACAGAACCTAGGAAGGATGGGTGTACATGTAAATATACATGAAATACTACATTTCAGGGTGTCATGCTTTGAAATTAGCTTTTGTTGGTTTGGTTTGATTCTGACCAATTGCCTGGCAGTTTGGTGTTCAACTGAATTTTAGAAGTGATAACTGCCCATGATTACCTTTATGACTACCAATGGACGTGAGTCTTGGGTTAGAGAGATGCTCTGCTGTGGTGTTTTTTTGTTGAGTGGCTTCTAGTACTTTCTCTTAAAGACCCTTTTTAAAAGAATTTTTTCCTTTTGTGGAAATGTTGGCTGTCTTCACCGAGGAGATCATCGAATTTCATCACAGGTAGACTCTTCTAAGAACTGACTCATGGAATCCACAGGGTGATAATGTTAACAGCCAGGTTCCTGTGGGGGCAGTGCCTGGGGGTCACCGGGCAGTAATTAGCCGCTGCAAAGTTTGTTCTTATCTTTTGTCTTGCACAGAGCTGCCTCAGAGCCTTTGCCAGGTCTGACTCTGGGCAAGGACGATCCCAAGGCAGTTTATTTAAAGTGAGGGCAGCCGCCCACATCCTAATTTGTTTCCTTGACTGAAGGATGACGCGTTCACAGAAGCCTAACAAACAGAGCATAATTTTAATCCCACCGCTTTTTCAAACATCTTCGACGTTGAACGGTAAAACGACAGGAAAAACCACAAGAGAAATGTTTTCCATACTTTTCCAGAGTTTCGGTCCAGCAACATATCATGTTAACTTGAAGCCCAGTGTGGTTTTTATCCGTGGCACAAATCATGTTGCACACTGTTTAAAGTTGCATGTCTCAGACCAAGAAGCAAGAGCTTTGGTAATGTTTCATCACCTATCCTGACAACCTTGGCCTCTAAACCAGAAACTTTGGGTAGATTTATTTCCTTTATCTTCATTGCTGCTCTCCTTACCCACCCTCCACTCCCCTATTAGGCACAGCAGTGCTGTGTCCCAATTCTAAAGATATTGCTACTTCTGGTGGGGGAATTATCAATCCGGTTATAGAGAAAGCTACATTGCAAACAAGAAGCCCTTCAGGCTGAGAGAGATGTTCTGAATCAGCAAACAGATGTAGAAAGTACACTTACCTTAACTGTCCCCTGAGCCTTATTGTTCCCAGGTAACAGCCAGAAAAAAGACTTGAGTTATTTTTAGGGATGTGGACTGGGCCTAATTTTGATTTCTAATATTCTGCCTTTGACCTGTACCCCAAAGTCTTTCTATAAATGCTGCAGTGATAAAGATCTGCTGGAGAGCCAGCATTTCCCCACACTTCCTTATGATGTCTGGTGAAGAGTTATTTAAGAGGTGTCATCTAGCCAAGGTGGTTGTGCTTCCCCAAACTTTCTCTGTGACTAAAAAACACGTTTCTGGGAAACTTTTTTTTTTTTTTTTAACTTCAAGGCCTGGCTGAAATGCTGCCTTCCCCAGGAGGCCTCTGCTAATGCCCTTTTTTCCTTCCTCCACCCTTCAAGCTGCAAGCCGTCTCTCCTGCCCCGTGCCTGCATTGGATGCTTTAGCTGTGGCTCTCTTGTCTTGTGGGATCTTCGATTTGTTCTCTCAGTGTTGTTTATGGTTTAAGTCCTGCTTCCCTGTCAGACTTGCAGAGGCCTGGGGTACGCCTTCTGGTCATTTTTATATATCCTGCAAGCCTGTGCCCAGTGGAGATTCAGGACAGTGGGGAATAGACAAGTAAAACCAGCCTTCTGGATGTTCGATTAAATGTCATCAGCTATTTCTTCAGTTCGTGACATTGTCTCCGATTCACATTCCCTCTAGGGCTTTTCTTTACTTCTCTGTCCCCGCCTAAATTCATATATTATCCCAGCCAAATCTTAACCCTTGCAAAATCTCTCTGCCATTGCTTCATCTTTGTTTCTACACCCTGTGTGTTGTTGCTCTGGCCCAAGTGAAAACTTGCCATGCTAGGGAATGGCCTTGCCTGAGGAGTGTCGCTGCTCAGTTTTGGGCTGGGAGTGAAGAGATAAAAAGTTCTACTTATAGATGTGACTTTGGGCAAGCTATGTGGTCCCTTCCTGGCCTCATCCTTTAAATGGGGATGTGGCAAAATGTCTCCTCAGTTCAAGTCACTAAAATTACTATGAAGCACATGTGGGTGCATTTAAATATTACCGCAAGTGTGGGGGTCTTTGGTATTTCAGTTGATTGCAGTAAGAGAGTAAGGTACACGTTTTGTCATAGTTGTCACGGTTGGACCAGTGACCCTTAAAATCCCATGAACTTGAACTCCTTTTCATATGCAGATGGGTGTGCTGAAGCTTTCAGCTGAGGGGTAAGGAAGGTTGGGCTGCGGGAAGATGTCCATCCATGGTGGCAGGAGTTGTGGGAAGCTCTGAGGACTTTTATTTTTAAAAACACACACTCCCCAGTTGTAAAGACAGGAACGTCAGGGCGAAAAAAAGACAGGGTGTACTGCTGAAAAATTCTTGGCTAAGAACACAGCGGCATGGCCCTCAGGGAGTGCTGGTCTGAGGTAGAGAGAGGCGTAATGGGGGAGGAGAGGGGACTAGCGATGCCTATGTATGGGGAGGTCTCTGTGCCTTACCTCCCCCCACACACACAGATAACATTTTTTTCAGTAAAGTAGCCACATAATTGTGGAACAGGTCGTTCTTTTCTGTGACAGTGTAAAACTCCTTCCTGCCCAACATGAAAGAGAAATAGGTTTTGAGTATTATCTTGTGGACAGACCTACTATTACCTTATCAGGTTATCTGAACCCTCTTCCCTCCCCCATCCCTACCATGTCTGCTGCCACCATCGCGGCCCCATCTGCATCATTTCATTGGTACCTTGAAGAAAAGAAATAAAAGGGTTCGGATTCTTAGGGATCCCAGTAGGGTTGGTGAGGGAGAAGCTGAGTTGGCCAGTACTGGAGGTTAAGCCTTAACCACAGTAAATTAGGAATAACACTTGCCTCTGCTTCAGACTTGCACCTCTTTGTAATTTATACCCCCGAGTTGCTTTACACTGTGGAAAAGTTTAATTAGGTACTCAAGCTGTACGATAAAGTTGTCACCAGGAATGAAGAGGAAGAAGTAAGAGGCCGGGACTAGAGCTGCGTGTCTGAGAGGAGCGCCTCTTCAGTACGCTTGAGTGATGGCAGCAAGGTGCAAATCCGGGGACAGGCCAGGTCTGCCATGGAGGTTCACTGAGGAACGCCACCACACCCAGGACTGGAGGAAGTCTGCGAGATGCTCCAAGTCAGGGACAGACAGGTGGAGGGAGCCTTGAGATGCTCCTCTCTCGGGCCAGAAGAAGCCTAGAGACCCTAGAGGAACAGCACTTTGCCCAGGGCCCCAGGGTTGGTGGTGGCCCTAAGAGTAGAAGATGAGACGTCCAGGTCTCTGGACTCCCAGACAGAAGCCAGAGAGTGTCACATTCAAATTGTGTGACAGTCCAGATTCCTGCCATTCATTAGCTGTGTGGCACAGCCAAGTTTCCTCATTTGTTAAACTTTGCTATTTCTCTGAGCTACTTTCTCATTTGTTCGTCTGTTCTGTTGCGTGGACACATTCATTCAGTCCATGCATCTGAAGGTCCTCTTCTTATTAAAAAGTCCCCTATAGAGCATGTTCCTATGTTAACATTCCACTTATATGCCCATACTTTCCCATTTCCCTTCTCATATTTTTTTTCCCTTAAAGAAGTTTTTAATAGTTTCCTTTAACAAAAAACGAGGAGCATTTTTATGGGACTGTCTACAAGTAATTACAACATTCTACGAGATTCCCAGATGAAAGTGATCATATATGCAGAAAGCAGTTAGCATTATGGGATAATATATATTAAAATATAAAACGTGAAAAGTAAGACTTACCAGGCTAGCCAAGTATTTGTATCTTCATTGTTCAAACTGTAGTATGTTACCCTAGGAGCTATTGAAGCCCATTTCAAGGTAAACCATAACAGGAAGTAAGCAATTTCCTTTTATTCACTAAAAACTAAAGAGGTGCATTAGTTTGCTGAGATACATGAAAGAACATTATAACTTGTAGTACCCCTGAATTGACGTCAGCTTCCTAAATTTAAAATGCTGACTGAACATGTGTGTGTGTCTGTGTATGTGAGGGGGTGGATGCAAAACAAAATGTGACTTCCGCCTGCTTTGTTAATCACAGAGAATAAATAATAACACTGGGCTCTCTAGTGAATTGAAGGCTGTAATTCACCCTCGAGCTCCCCTGTTGTTTTAGAAACCACTTGAACTGGGTTCTCTGAGGCCCGTCTTGTATCAGCAGACCAGTTTGAGTGATCCCCTGCTTATAATCACCCCATAGTAGCCTCTCGTCCTTGCCTGTTTTAGCCTTAATCCCTTTATCAGAATGGCCTAAATTCCTGCCTACACTTTTAAGATTTCTTTGTTTGAACACACCTCAAACACTGGTTACTCCCCAATTTTTTATTTATAAAACAGTAGACTGTGTTACTAGTTTGCCCTTGAAATTTTGTCTGCAGTTCATTCAGATCTTTTTTGAGCCCTTACTACATGCTGGTTGGAGGTGCTGGAGATACAGGAGTGAAAGAGACCAAGACTCTGCCATCATGGCCCTCACATTCTAGAGATTCAGTGAGAGGGGACAGTAGGTAGCTAAGAATGGAAAGAATGTTTTCTTTTTGTATTTCCCCTCTTAACTTCTCATTTCGCTGTGGAAAGAGCCATGCTATGGGTGACTGGGCCCCTATAGTCTGATTCCATCCCTGCCACTAAGTAGTAGATAAGCAAATCACTTAGGATGTCTCATTCTGTATCTTGTGAGGTTGACAGCAGGCTGTGTGTACAGGTACTTGCCCCCAGATATTATCATAATATCTAACAATTGCTGTCACTAGTGGTATTTAGCTGTCTTGCTGGGATCATTGGTATCCATCAGAATTCAAAAAACAGCTTGTTTGCTCATTTTGGTCCATATCCAACTGCAGTGGTACCCACCCCATGAGGCACTTCTCTAGTGGGGATGCTGAGAAATCTTAGAGGATGGGTGATGGAATATTGCTTTGCCGAAATTGGAGAACCAGAATTTCCACACCAGTCTGTGGTGGGCCCCAATCCATTAGTCATGGATGACTTCCCTCAGGAGTCCTGGACCATGGAGAGGCCTAGGACAAATCCCTGGCCTTAACTGTCCAAGTGGTCTACAATTAATTAGCTGGCAGGAAGACTGCATCTTAAACTCTCCCTTCTGATCGCTTCTGGTGCAGTCGAGGTGGTGGGGCAAGTGATGCTAAGTAAGAGTAGCTGCTTATTGTGCCAGGCTCAGGGCTGGGTTTTTCACAGGTACCATTGCATTTCAGTCTCAACTAGTAATTGTATAGTGGGTCTTTGAACTTGCATTTGTCTGACTCCCATAACCTCTGCTTTTCCCATGATTGGGAATTCTCTTTCATTCTCAATTTATGAAATTATAATTTTTTTCCCCTTTTAACTATCTGCAATTCTCTGTGAGTTTTGAATGCCCATTTACTTATGAAAATGGGTCTTGATTGGATAGTTTTTTAGGGGTTTTATGTTTTAATGGCTTTAGGGGGTTAATAACTTGTAAGGTGCCCAAGCCAGTAAGTAACAGAGAGCATCTGTTGACTTCAGTAATAAATTTTAAACTTGTTTAGAATTCTGCTTATGTGTTAAATTTGAGTTTCTCCAGTGAGTCCTTTTTGTATCTTAGATGATTTATATCTTTCTGGGGAATCATTTAGAGTGTTTTTTTCTTTTAAACAAGTGGTCTTCATAAAGACTAGGGCAGATGGATATATATCACACTTACTCAAACATCTGGACTAGACAGGGCAGTTCTGTTTGATGTTTGTTACAGAAATGGCACCATCAAATACTAACAACTGTTTTATTCTAATCTTAACATCATGTTTAAAACATTCCTTTCTCTTTTCTTCTTTCCAACTCAGTATCACTCTCCTGACTGGCAGAGACAGGAGGAGTAGATGTCCACGCCCACAGACCCTGGCGCGATGCCCCACCCAGGGCCTTCGCCGGGGCCCGGACCCTCTCCTGGACCCATCCTTGGACCTAGTCCAGGACCTGGCCCCTCCCCAGGTTCCGTCCACAGCATGATGGGGCCAAGTCCTGGACCTCCGAGTGTCTCGCACCCTATGCCTACCATGGGGTCTGCCGACTTCCCACAGGAAGGCTTGCATCAAATGCATAAGGTAAGAGCGCATTCTCCCGTTCAGTCTTGTTTCCTGAGTCGTGGATGGCTGATATTCCTGATAACCCCCCTCTCTTTTGTCTACTATTGTTAACAAGAGAATCAAGCTAGGTCTCTGTCATATCTTGTATATTATTAAAAACATACCTCCTGAGGCTCTTTTCTTGTTACAGATGTCGCACCGGGCAGGAAGATCAGATCTTGGCTTTAGAAAAATCCGAGATAAAATATGCGGTTCTGACGGTTAGATCTGTGATTTGTGGGTTACAGGTATTTTGGCTCAGTGAAGAAGTTTATCAGTAAATAAATTTTGTTTTTTTTAAGTGACTTATATCATCCATGAATGAACGTGCTGAAAAGTATTCGTCCCTAAAAATGTTATTTATTTATTTATATTTTAAAGATTTTATTTTTTTTCCTTTTTCTCCCCAAAGCTCCCCGGTACATAGTTGTGTATTCTTCGTTGTGGGTTCTTCTAGTTGTGGCATGTGGGACGCTGCCTCAGCGTGGTCTGATGAGCAGTGCCATGTCCGTGCCCAGGATTCGAACTAACGAAACACTGGGCCGCCTGCAGCGGAGTGCGCGAACTTAACCACTTGGCCACGGGGCCAGCCCCATGTTGATATTTATTTTTAAAATTAGATCTCAAAGAATGAAAGGAAAATGAGTTCTTTGCTAATGGATTTTTTTTTTAAAGCCTTTATGGAAATAAAGTACTTTCTAGGGGGTCTTAAAGTGTACTTTGCCGTCTTTCTGTGAAGTGGCTTTATTCTGCTTTTGGAACAGGGCTCTGGTCTTGGAGAGCTCAGGTCCAGTTGTAATAATAATCCGCTCAGGTTATAATAATCCTCTATTGATGAGGCTCGGTGACCAGCTTGGTATGATTTTGGCATTACGCTTTCACAGGAGACGCAAAGAAAAGAGCACAGGCTTTTGAGAAAGTAAACAAGATGTTCTGCAACTGTTTGCTTTGACAGTTAGCAGTAGCCAGGGAACATCTATGAGGCCTTGCGTGTCACCCAAAGATTGTAATAAGGGACAAGTAGAGGTTTTGCGTCCCTTTTGGACACTGTCACAGGGGGATGGGGGCGGCGGGGATGCCTCTTGATATTAAGTAGACAAGCTGTGTAAGACACTGGTTTAAAACAGAAAGATTACTGTAGCAAAGAGCAAATCTTTCTTCTAATTGTGTAGGACTGTTGGTTGATTTTAAGGTAAAGCATCGGAGCCCAGAAGAGAAGATCGGATTTTTACAAATTCGTTATTTGATGATTTTCAAATCAGGAAAGTAATATATGCATGTTTTGAAAGTAAAACCATACTGAGATAAATACAGTCATGTGCTACTTAGCAACGTTTTGGTCAGCGACGGGCCGCATAGACGACGGTGGTCCCATGAGATTAGTACCATACAGCCTAGGTGTGTAGTAGGCTGTACCATCTAGGTTTGACGTTCGCACAATGATGAAATCACCTACTGACGCATTTCTTAGAACCTATCCCTGTAGTTAAGCAACACATGACTGTAAAAGAAACAGTTAATCCTGTTTTTACCCCAGGGATCAGCTTATTGTACGTGCTTTTCACATCTTTTACATTTAGGAAAAATACAAGTAAGCACGGGCATGCATATACAGGTGTGATTTTTCTAAACATTTTCTTTGACCATAATAGAATCATATTGTCATTATTAATTAGTCTGAAACTTCCTCTTTTCATTTAAAAATATATCGAGGATAGATATCCCTGTGATATCCCCGAGTTCTCTTCGTCCGTTTTTTGTTTTTTTAAAACACATTTTTACCTTGTCAGGTATCTGAGGAAATAAAGCTGGTTGTTTTCGATATCATATTTTTAGGAGACGTATTGAACATGTCCACATACTGAAGTCATTAAATTGTCTTGTGTTCATATTAAATTAATTTGGGAGCTGTATTAGAGATCTGATCTGTCACTTGTAAACCTTAGTCCAGGTGGGTTAAATAGTTTCAGAATGGTTCAAGGATGCTCACCTCCAAAATGAAAGAAAATTTGATGGAAAGACTTCACTAACCTTTATTATTATTTAAGCGTTTAAAAGTTATATGTGGGAGCGAGCGCTGGGTCAGTGTGACTTTTGTACTGGATTGTTTTCATTGATAATTATCTCTTCTGACCCCTCCTGTTTGATTTCCTCACACCTTTGTCACCCATATTCTTGTTCTTTGTGAGAGAGACGCTCATTTTTGTTTTGCGCTCATGCTGCACGTTTTGCATGTTTTGCCACCCTGCTTTTCCTTAGCCCCCAGCCCTGCAGATAACTGCCTGCATGGGGACATGGTCAAGTGCCTGGAGTTCGCACCTGCCGACCAGATGCCTTCACTTTCCTAGATTCTTTTTATAGGCAGCTTTATTCCTTGTCTCTCTTCTCCTTCTCCCTCTGCGCTTCAGCTTTTTGCTTTTCAACATTACTAGAAATAAATAAACAAGTGGCCTAAATACATCTGCTGCATTGCTCTGATTTCCTCTCTATTATTACTATTTAACAGACTCAGAGACGCTCTTTAGACCAAATGCTTCCCATTTTTCTTCTGAACATCCTCTTTATGGTAAATTTTTCCTCTTTTCAAGCGCATGCTTTTGACTCTGCAGAAATTAACTTTCCTTTCTCCAAAACTGCCAACACTCATACTTTCTTGCTTGAAGTCATTTGGTTTCTATAAACTCCTGGAAATATTCCTTTCAGGCTGTTTTGAAAATTGCTATTCCAGTTTGGGGAGGAATAGACTTTTTCTTTTTCAAACACATGCTCCATTGCCCAATTCTGGATTGGATTAACGTCAATTCAATAGTTATTTATTGCGTGTCTGTTGTGTTCTAGGCCTCACGTCCTGTTTCCAGCCCCTGTGTTCTTTACTTTTTCCAGGCTGTGCCTTTAACCTTTTTCCGTCTTCCTCCCTCTGTAGAATAGCTTCATCCATTTCACCTTCCGTCCATTTCAGCATTCACTGCTCTACCCGTCTGTTCCTCTTTTCCCAACTGCCATGGAACTTTCTGGTTTCAACTTTTCAACTTTCCATAGTTCCTTCCCCTCTGATGAAACAAAATTACTGAAAAAATAGATCATTGCAGACACTTCAAACAGTCTTCCTTCAGACTTTGGATGAACTTCAGCCTAATGCAGGTTTCAGGACTTACTTAAAAGGGTATGGATGAGTAGTTTGTATTTGTCTACCTTGTGAACAGGACTTCATTTTTATTTGCAGGTTTTGACATTACAAAAAAATTGTCAACTGTTTAAAGTCTTGACTTTGGATTTACAGATAGTTTCGATGATCCTATTGGTGTAGTCTTTTTATTTTTTTGTCCCCATCTATAAAATATATGTAGTATATAATAATATATGTCATGTAAGTGTAAAAATAGGACTATCATATGGATAGTAGATGATCGTCCACACTTCTGAAGACTTTAGGGAGGGGTCTTAAAACTCCAAATAGAAATTTTGTACCTTAAAGCGGTGTCTAATTGATGTCCTTTCAATGTTACAGCCCATTGATGCTTTGCACGACAAGGGGATTGTAGAAGATCTCCATTGTGGATCCATGAAGGGCACCGGCATGCGACCACCTCACCCGGGAATGGGCCCTCCCCAGAGTCCGATGGATCCACACAGCCAAGGTCTGTGTCTGCTATGTACCTGATTTTGGCTCCATACCTTAGTCGTTCATCTTTCCTATTGGTTATTTTAATTATGACTTCCCAAGAACACATCTAAGGAAGATTGAATCCAGCAGGTGTCTTTTCCTTCTAGAAATCTCCCCCAACCCTCACCAACACAACTTTATGATTTATATGGGCAGTTTTATTTCCAGAATCTTGTCATTTTACTAGCCACCATGTGTCCAAGCACTTTGCAAAGTGCTTTATGACCTTTATGCAGAATCTTTATCGTGATCTTGTAAGGTAAGTTATGTGACCCCAGTTTTATAGATGGGTAAGCTAAAGCTCAGAGAATTTACCTTGTTTTCCTAAGTTTACACATCCGATAAGTGACAAGGCCAGAAGGGGAATGCAAGTCTGCCTCCTAACCACAGCATTGACGTGAAGATAAGATGAGCTCCCTGTGTCCCTTGAAGTGCGCGCTCATACACTGTCTGTAAGCTGGCTTCTTCTGGCAGTGGGATCCCCTGTCACTGCTGGGGCGTGGCTGTGTTACTCTCCTAGAGCTGCTGTAACAAGTCACCACAAACGAGGTGGCTTAAAACAAGAGAAACTGATCCTCTCACAGTTCTGGAGGCCAGAAGTCTGAAGTCAAGGTGTCAGCGAGGCCACGCTCCCTCTGAAGGCTTTAGGGAAGAACCCTTGCCCCTTGCTGGCTTCTGGCGGTTGCCTGCAATCCTTGGCATTCCTTGGCTTGTAGATTTATCACTCCAGTCTCTGTCTTGATGTCCACATGACATTTTTCCTGTGTGTCTATACCAGATTCCCCTCTGCTTATAAGGACACCAGTCATTGGATTAGGGCCCACCCTAATCCCTTATGGCCTCATCTAACTTGGTTACATTTGCAAAGCCCCTGTATCCAAATAAGGTCACATTCACTGGTACTGGGGTTGAGGCTTCAACATAACCTTGTTGAGGACACAATTCAACCCACAATAATGGCCAGATCAATATATGGTATATTTCTCTTCTCCTTCATGGCTTCTTCCTTCACTATTGAAGGCATATTAAGATAACTCAAAGTCCTTTGAATACAGTGTAACCTGTTGTCAGAATCATTGTATGGTCATTTCAACATGCAAGGGGCATGGGTTATCTAGCACTAATTAATAATAATATGTGGATACTCAAATTCAAAGCTTAATGGTTTTATGTGTTACTATATACACTCCTTTGTAATTTAATGTGTGTGAGTTTTTTTCCTCCATCCATGATCAGACATCCATCCACCTGAGGGAAGATTTTTGGCTCTCAGGATTTAGAAAATGTATTCACAGTTTTGTTGTTGTTTTTAATATGAATAAGCAAGTCATGGAGGCATAGGAGTGCTTCTTCACTAGTATTTGAATGTATTTTTGAATAGCCCAGACTCTAATCTGAATTTTTATGGTAGGCAGGCGTAGGTGTTGCAGATAACTCATAGAATCTTGGCCATGTCAGAAAAGTACCCTGAATCACTGGGACTTTTTGCAGTACAGGAAGAAAAAATTTGACCCATGCAGTGTTAAGAGTAGATTAAAACAGCACTTCCAGGTTTATCATTTAAATCCTGAGAAACCAGATGTGTTCACAGAGCTAATGTAGATCTCATTTTTAATACCTGGCAGGTGTAGATGAGTTATATTCAGTGATTCTCAAAGCCAGGTGCTTGCTGTATCTGCTCCTGGCTTTGCAGTACCTCAGGTCGTGGGGCCCTAGGAAAACTCCAAAAGAGAAACTGCTTTAAAGGCATGAATTATAATTGAGAGCACTGTTACTTTTATTTCTCTTAAAATTTCTTTCATTGCTTGGTTCCCTTCTTCAACTTAAATGATGATTTTTCTCGGAATCCCCAACACTTGGCACAATGTCTACCACGTGACTGGAGAGATACTTGGTAAATTTTGTTCAATTAGGTAGCGAAGTGAACCTATGCTTTTAAAAGTCACAATTTTAAGTGGATCTTAATTTTGATATAATTTCAGTAAGTTACAATTATTTTGAAATGCAGAGGCCTGCATTCAGTAGAATCAGAATTAGCATGTAATATTTTTCTCTAAAATAGTAAAGTGCATCGTAGGCGGGGGAGTGAGTTACTTAAAAGTATATTTTTGAATAAAGTATTATTGGTATAATGCAGTCTTATTCTATATAATGACCTAAAAAGACTCTGTAATAGCATGTATCTTTAAGAAACCCCACGTGGGAAGCCATGTCTAAAGGCACAGGTAGAGAGAGAAGTGGTATTGATCAGAAGGCTGCCAGCTCTAACTACCTAGCAACTGTTAGGTTATTTTAGGGTATTGGTTGAGAAGCAAAACCATTTCCTTCAATAAATACTGAATTGTGAACCTTATGGTCCCAATGATAACATTGTTTATTTTTGGTCCATTGGATAGAAAAAGCCTTCAAAGGCAAGTATATAATATTTAAAGTGTGTGTGTGTGTGAAGAGAAAATTCATATAAAATTGGCTCTTCTAAGTTCAAGATTATTAAAAGGAGAGAGGTGATTGCTTCTCTCTGAAGCAAGGTGAAGCTGGGAAGATAATAGCCCTTGAAGACTCGGGAAGGAAAACTAACACTTTTTGACTTCTTTTGAATGAGCAAATCAAACCAGATTTCAAAAACAGCATATTCTGCATCAGCACTGTCATCCTACAGACAAGTGTGTATTCACTCTCAGGCAATTTCTTCACTTTGTTTTCTCAACTAAAGATAATTACCAAAATACGTTATGTTGTTTCATCATTTAGATTCTGTTTTTCCTGAAGTTTTATGGAATGCTAGTCATGTAGGAAAAAAAGCTCTCTTTTTAGCTGAAACATTGTCACATTTTTCATGTCATACTATGATAGAATGATTGTATTAACATCCCCTATAAATTCTAGGAAATAATTTTTCCCAACCCCAGTTTCTTCTCATCACATTTGAGGTAAAATTCTGTGGTAGTGGTTAATTCTGGAATATAATTTTTAGTCCACTCTTAGTTTCTTATCAAATTTGGAGGAAAATTATTGTGTATTAATTTTCAAGTGACCAAATTACTCTTTTCATAGTTTGAATTATTGTGTTTAATGGAACTGTCTCACCTTCATAACTTTGTCTTGCCCGTAGTTCATAGTTTAAAAGAGTGATTTGAAAAACAGTGTTATATAGTTGAGCTGAGGCTGGATTGTCTAATGTTTTGGTGCATTGTATTAGGCAGCCTATTATTTATCATTGTAGGCTATCATTGATGACCTTAGGAAGTAGGAGAGAACAGAGGACAGGAGACATTTAACCCATTTCAACCCCTGGTAGTAACCCTACTAATGTCAATAACTTTGGTAGGAAGTTTTTCCCCCTCTGGTAGATGAAGGGCTGGCCAAAAATATGTCAGGAGGGTGCTTTCCTATGAACAAACTACCATTTTGTACCAGCATGACAATTAAGGGGTGAATGTAAGCCTCATTAAGAGGGAAGGATGTTAATGATGAAGCTAAGTGTATGTCATCGATATTCTCTAAGTGTTCGTTGTTATAAATAACAACATACTGGGATTTCAATTCTGCTCGTCTTGCAGGCTGATTTCAGGAGGATTTTCTTGGCTGGGGTATTTGGCTAGCTAACCCTAATTGCCGCATGGTGCTTCCTAATGGAGTAGTCATTTGGGGAATAAGTTAGCGGTTCTTGCATTTCTCTGCAGGGTAGGATTTCTCTGAATGGAGTTGTACTTCTCACCAGTTGATAGGACAGGCCCTCCTCTTGTCTTAGGGGATCAGGCTAAATTTGTGTCCCTCTCCCAATGGCAATTTGAGGTCAAAGTAACCATGTTCTTTATTCCCTCTAGTCTTGTGAGTGGTGATGGTGAGTCCCCAGTCCAGTGTCGGTCAAATATTCTGGGGCTTCTATGATTCCACATAGATGCTCTGAGCTGTTTCAGCTCACACTTAACATAGCATCAAACATACTGCAGAGGTCTAATAAAAACCTATGTGATGACCTTTATAATGGTGACGTGAGTGCATTTATTTAATCTAATCTTTTATATTGTGTCTTAGGACACCTTCGACTTGATTAATTAGCAGTTTAAATTCAGGGCAGCCTTTCCGATGGCGGTCGGCCACTTTGTTCTCTCCTTCATCTTGGATCTCCCTCCAACAAGGCTCAGTGATATGCTTTTCTAGGAATTCTTTGGCCAGGCTGTCCGTTCATCTCCTGAAATAAATTCCGTGAAATTTTTGTACATTTTGACTTTTCTTCCCCAAGCAAAGTATTCTTTATTTCTCATTTAGATCTCTTAAATCCCAAACACACTGCTCTTGTTTTTATGTTCTATTGCAAGTGTTTCTAAAAGATTTTTGAAACTTTTAAGTCCTTAACTTATTTTTGTAAAACCAAATTAATATTAGATCATGGGAAGAGCATACGCATTGGAATCAGACAAACCTTGGTTTGAGTCTTGGAGCTGCCAAGATCTAATTGTGTGACCTTGGGTAACTCGCTTACTCCCTGAGTCTCAGTTTCCTCATCTTAAAAAATGAGGTGACAATACATATCTTCTGGGGATGTTGTGAGGGTTGAAAAAATAATATATGCTCCATGCATATCCTTTTAATTCTCCTTACCATTTCTGTGCTCTCACAAGCCTTGTATCCACTGGCCAGAACCACCATCTTGCCTTTGGTCATACCCACCCATGGCAAAGTCCTTGGAGACCAATGATCTAATCTTTAGTCATAACCAGTGACATAAGCAGTGACTGATGATCCTAAGAGTATAAACACCCCAGCTTCTTCACCCCTTCCCGGGGATGATTTGGAGGCAAATTATTTACCTTAGATCCCAGAGCTTCTGCAAGAGATTAATCTTCAGACACCCATTGCAGCAGCTGGTAATAATACACCCCTTGTTGGTTGCCTTCCCTTCCTTATATCACCTGTCCATAGCCCTGCCAGTGTCCCTACACCTTCTAAATAAATCATCTGCACCCAATCCTTCCATCAGACTCTGGTTCTGGGGAGAACTCAACTAAGATAGCATGTACAATGCCTTTCGTAGTGCCTCCAACAGTGGAGGCCGTCCATAATTGCAAATTATTCATAACGTGCATAATAATAAACCAAGTAATATTTTCTATCCCCATAAGAGACTCTTCATTCCCCCCTGCAATATAGTAGACACCTGCAGGTTTTGTTCTCTAGGTTGGAGCTACTTTTAATGTATAATACTATACCCTGGTGCCTTTCCTTGAGGTGTACAGTAGCCACTAACAATTTGCCTTCTAGGACACTCATGGCTATTGATCACTTGCAATGTGGCTAGTCCTTGAGCCAGCCCTGATGGCCTAGTAGTTAAAGTTTGGCCCTCTCACCACTTCAGTGGCCTGGGTTCATTTCCTGGGCGTGGAACCACACCACCCAGCTGTCAGTTGCCGTGCTGTGGCAGCGGCTCACACAAAAGAATGAGAAAGACTTACAGCTAGGATATACACCCATGCACTGGGGCTTTGGGGAGAGAAAAAAAAAAAGAGGAAGATTGGCAACAGATGTTAGCCCAGGGCAAATCTTTCCCTGCCAAAAAAAAAAAGAAAAGAAAAGAAATGTGGCTAGTCCAAGTTGAGATGTGCTGTAACTTATTATGAAAAAGAGAATGCAAAATATCTCTTTAATGATTTTTACATTTTGAAATGATAATATTTTGGGTCTGTTGATTTAAATGAAATACATTATTAAAATTGGTTTTGTCTGTTTCTTTTACTTTTTAATGTGACTCTTAGAAAATTTTAAATGATATTTATCATATATAAATAAATTTTAAATTATATATAATTATTAAAATATATATCCTTAAAATTTCTATTAGGCGGTGCTGATCTGGCAAATTATCAAAATATTCAGGACTGTCTCTCTGTCAGGGCCATCGGGAGCAGCCTGTGATCGCCTTTTGTGTTTTCTTCTAGGTTACATGTCGCCACACCCATCTCCATTAGGAGCCCCAGAGCACGTCTCCAGCCCTATGTCGGGAGGAGGCCCGACCCCACCGCAGATGCCACCAAGCCAGCCAGGGCCCCTCATCCCGGGTGATCCACAGGCCATGAACCAGCCCAACAGAGGGCCGTCACCTTTCAGTCCTGTCCAGCTGCATCAGCTGCGAGCTCAGATTTTAGCTTACAAAATGCTGGCCCGGGGCCAGCCCCTCCCCGAAACACTGCAGCTTGCCGTCCAGGGGAAAAGGACGTTGCCTGGCATGCAGCAGCAGCAGCCCCAGCAGCAGCCGCCGCAGCCACAACCGCAACCACAGCAGCCGCCGCAGCAGCAGGCCCTTATTAACTACAACAGACCATCTGGTAGGTTAATATGCAACCAAATGAATAATGCGATGGTCTAACTCGGATAAGGAAGCCTGCTACCTGCATACAAGCGCTGGGTTGGTAGAAAGCCAGGGCTGACTTAGCCTTTTGTTGTACCTCGCTGGCTCCCTTGTCTTGCTTCATTTAGTTGGCCAAGATTCTGGGTCTCCTCTGCCGTAGGGTCCTAGAGTGGTGCCTCTTAACCTTTGGAGACTGGTGCAAGCTGGGGACCTAGGAAGAAGGCACTGTCCCCCATGATTTCGTGTTCCCTTTCAAGGGGTTCAAGGTTTGTCGGAAGCCCATCCACACACCCCGGTTAAGAACCCGTGCACCCAGGGCATTCCATCGCCACAACACACTCCTTGAGTCGGCTCTCCTCGAGCTGTTTTATGTTTGTTGATTTATTTACTTCTACCCCTTTTTGTTGCAAAAAGCATTTGGGGAGGCTTCCAAGGAGCACACCTGCAGTCAAATAATTATCAAGCAGAAAATCAGAAACAAAGGAAAATAGAAATCCAGGTCAGGGAGGTCAGGAATGTGGGGACCACCAGAGCGCCCCTGGTTGCTGCATCTGAGCTTCCAAGATGGCTTCAGGTTCCTGGCATCAGGAAAGGAGACAGGTTGGGTACCTAATTCTCACCATTTGGAAGGAAGCTGCTCACTCATGCTTCTCAGAGTACACAGAGCCTTTATACTCTCTAGCATGAGAGTACAGAGTAGATTTCCCTTGGGGGATTATTCCTCAAATTATTGATTTTATTAGTAATATAAGAGGCACTGCACGATAGAGGCATCAGTAACATTTGTGCATCATAAATAGAGTAACAGAATCCACATGGCCTATTTCCGAGATACCCCAGCATCAAATCTGAAGCTACAACATTATGTAATGGGTCGAAATGAGATGGTCCTTCGTATGGCCTACTGGTGGTCTGGCTTGATCCCACTGATTGAATTCAGAGGTGTAAGGGGCTATAGAATGACCTTCCATGAACACTGTTTTCTCTGGCAAGGTTTTGTTAACAACTGGATAAGTAGAGTGTTTATGGTTCTATTTTAACAAGAGCTTTGAATTCCAGGGAATTTGAATTCCATAGAATTTGAATTCCAGGGGGCACTTCCTTGACATGGACGTCATTTCCTGCGAATGCTTCCCTCTCACTTGGGTAAGCCCTGACAATTAGTTTGGGATATTGGTGCTCCTCCTAGGTTTTGCGACTTAGACAACGAGAAAGAGTTCAGATTCTTATTATTTTTTAGTGTTCTACCTTCTGAGTTTGTAAGTGTTTCTTTTCTGGTAGAAGTAGCTTTAAGAGTTGCCCTACCTGAAGGGTAAACTCATCTTGTCAATTGTAAATGTAGCCTTAGGAATGGGTTTTTAAAGAGCAAGAAAGTATCGTGTCATCTCCAGGTTTCTGTGTGGTGACTATGGCGCTTTGGTAGGGAGAACATTATATGGAAGTGAACATTAGGAACTGAAAAGGTCATATGAGAAAACTGTGCAGAAAATGGTAGTTTGAACACTCAGTGTATTTAGAGGTTTTAAAACTGCAAAAGTCTAGCTCTCAGGAATGCAGCCAGAGAAGAGGAAAAATCTGTGTGTCTATGAATGTGTGTAGCTTATACTTAGTGCCTTCCATCTGACCTCATGCACCATGCTCAGTAATAAGTACCTTGCACACGTGGCATATCTAGACTATGGAGAGTTGGGATTCAGATGCTAGTAGTCTGACTCGAGAACCCATTAACCACTTCCTCGTGCTGGTGCTGGCTCCTTTAGGACAACATGGCTCCTGAACAGGGAAAGAATCTGTCACAAAACCTTTGCACCCAATGCAAGCATTTTCCTCCTGTGTGTAAAAAGGAAAAGTACCTCAGCTCCTTACTTAGAGCCTTTTTATTCATACTCTAGACACAAGGTGAACAAAATTGGTAATCTTGATGTCCCACATCTCAGTATATGAGGAGTATTAGCTCCGAGTTTCCAGGAGAGGCTGAGTGGTAACAATCAGAGAGTTGGTAGTTTAAGGAGGAGGGAGCAAACCGGTAGTTCCCAGAAGGCGATGGTGTAGACCTGTCATAAAGGCACCCTTCTTCGTACATGGCACCTTGTCCTGGGGTGTCCCCTCCACACACCTCCATGGGCAGTGGTATTTTTAAAGTGCCCCAGACTCAGCAAGAAAAGATTCCAGCATATTGTTTAAGAAGGCAGGAAGCTGAATGATCTGAGAACCTTTTCACCCAAAGTCAAAAGAATGAGATCAAGTGAGGTCGCAAAACTTAAAGGATGAAGTTTCAGTTATCTGGACACTTGTACATAATAAATACTTTGTGTCCTAATAAACACAATCCTGCACACGTTTTCTGGTTCATTTCCAGAAGAGAGGGCTCCATTTTTTTTTTTTTTACCAGTGCCTCCATCTTCCCTCACCAGGCCCCTGTCATTAGGGGGAGTTCATTTTATTACTCACTGCTCGTGTCTTTTGTATTTCTAGCAGTCAGACTTCATTAGAAATGAAAATATTTGAGTAGATAGCGTTTTGTGCCAGAGTGGGCAAGGAGGCCGTGGATAAAGGAGGAAAGAAGATAGCTCCCTCAAATAGGGCAGAGCCATTCGTGCTGCTGAGGAGGAGGTTGCATCTGACAGCATTGCTGAACTTGTCCCCACATCTCCGATTTCAGAGGGAGATGGTCACTTTACGTGACAAAGGTATCTTTTTGGATTGACATTTAGGACAAATCAAAATAAGGCAAAAAAAATTTTTTTCAGTTAATATTACCTTTATTAATTGCTATTAATTGTTTATCTCCTCCCCGTTTTTAATAAAAAAATTATGATTGTTTATAAATACCTCTACTAATATTTCAGGAAAAAATAAAAGTCTAAGTATGTCCATTTATCTGGAGGCAGCTGTGGTTCCATTTTTCTTTTGTCCCATTTCTTGGTGTTACTCATGTGTGAAGAGAATCTTTTTGGCTGGGGTGGTCTGCCTCAAACCTCCTCCAAAGTTATAATTCACCAAAAGTGACAGCGTCGTAGCCACCAGCAGAGAATTACAGTCTGACTGGAGGAATCGCTCACTGAACAAATAGCTCTTCAGTCCTTGTCTGCTGGGGGCTCCACTCATATCCGGCCTGTCAGTTTTCTTCTCATTTTGATTCATTTTTCCTTTTAGAGAGTAAAGCAAAATTAAAAATGGGAACTGAAAAAGTCTTGGTTTTTTTCAGAGTGGTGAGGGGAAAGGACCTCATGGTAGAAAGTAAAAGTTTTATTGCTGATTTTTTTTCAGCGCGTGTCCCTCTCCTGCTTCCCTCTTCTTTTTTCAGTTGTCTAAAATTTCTTAGTATGCTCAATTTATATACACTTCATTACCTTTATTTTTTCAACCTGTGGAAACCACTTCGCTCCTTATTTAATACACAGAACTCTTATTTGCATCAATGTCCTTGGGTCCCAGAGGGCCAAGTGGGAGTTCTGAATGCACAGAAGTTCTGTACATGTGAGACTGAGGTATTTTAATAAATTTTTTTGCTTGTTTCTTAAAATCAGTCATAGGGGTGCATCCAGGGAAGACCTTTCACCCCCTTAGCTCCACTGGGACGCCCCTCAAGAGTGTCAGGACGTACATCTACCTTGACTTCTAAGATGGGGACTGAAGAGAAAACAGATGGATTTTGTACCTCTGACAATTAAGCCCAAAGTGTTTACATCAGAGAGGGAGTAGGAGATAAGTTAAAGAATGTAGTTTGTCTTCCGTTTGAGGATGTCGGCAAGAGGTCTTATCATTGAGCAGACCACAGTGTCTGGTGCGGAGATGGTTTCTGTGGATAGAGAGCACCTCCCGTCAGGCAGCTCAGCTCCACAGGCCGCCTGAGGGACAGGCCGCAAACCTAATGAATAGCTAGTTGCATTCGGGCCATGTCTAATTGCGGCAAGCTGCCTTCAGTTCCCTCGCCTCTGTAAATAGAAGTTTTTATATAATCTGATGGAGGGAGGAGAAAATAGAGCCGCTCGCTAAATGAACTTGTGGTGTTTCGTTAGGAAAGGACTTTGCTTGGAAGCAACTCTGATCACACAGATTAGCAGGAAGCACATGGCAAGCTGATTTATCTGAGTGTTTGTGCTGAGTTGTATTAAACTGTAGAAACATTTTGAAGTTTGCTATAGAAAAGAGTACTCCCAAAGTTGCCAGCTAATCCAGTACGAAATTTCCTAAAAAGCCTTTCTTTTGGCCTGGAGTTTTTCTGTAAAGCTGAGTAATTAAATTGGACTTCTTTACCTTCCTGTCCTTGGTGGCAGCAAAAATGACAAGAGGACACTGTCCCCTTTAATCCTCACCACCACCCTGTGAAGTGGGTCCTGTTATTATCCCCATTCTGCTGATGAGGACACTGAGACACAGAGGGTTAGGTACCTTGCCCAGGCTCTCAGGACCAGTAGTTGATGGAGCTGAGGTGAAACTCATCAGTGCTTCTGGAAAGATACAGGATGCTTTAAATGCACCTGTTTGGTTCACAGCAAGTTGAAGTACTTTTTAAATTGGAGATTTTAATATTTAAGTCCTTGTTTGGGTCTCTCTCTGTTTCTCAATTTTAAGAGTCAATCAACCAGGTAAGAATGTCTTTAAATGGATGGATTAAAGGAGGCTAGCCATGTATGTATCAGATCCAGTTTGGAGTCGTAGGCTAAAAATGACTAGATTCGGAGCCAGGGATATCAGACATGCTCTGGATACCTTCCTTTGATTAAATGTGGTTTTAAAATTAGTGACTTAAATATACCTCAAGGGCTCATCACAGGCTTCTGCATAGGTATTTATAGGCCATAATGCTAGAGAAGAAAGCGCCTGGAATAAGTGAAATTTGTAACATAAGTGCACTGTTGTGGCTTTTGTTGATGAATTATTTAAACTTTGAAAGGAAAAAAACTTTGAAAACTGAATTTAAAGTTATTATTATGATATTATCAATACGACCTGAATTTTCCTTATTAAAAGTAGTAGTTCTTTTAGAGGGCTTACATGTATTAAATTCATTATTTAGTATGTTTATACCAACTCTTCAAATATATTTAATTCTGCCAGTTTCTTGAGCTTATTAAGGAGATTCATAGAATCACAGAAATTTAAAATAAGGTTAGAAATCTCTGTCTCCCCTTTTTTGTCTGGATCAAACCAAAAGCAACCCAAATGAAAAATCTACCCTGTTGTAAAGACCTCTAGGGAACAAATATTCTAAAACATCCCTCTATAACTCATTCCAATGCTTAACAACCCTGAGATTTAATGTTTAGAAATTGGTTTCTTATATACGGATGAAAGAAACTCTAACTGTAAAATACTATGAAAAGCTATGCATTGTGTAAAAGACCTCTCATTCCAAAAAAATCAGAGCGTACTCGGCTGAAAAGAATCTCTTTTTGATGATAGTACATCCACATGCCTAAAATGAAAAATAGAAAGCAATGCATTTTTCCCTCAAGAATTTTTCATCAACCCCTAGAACGAGTGCTACAGATTATCTCACAAAGTCTTTTCCAGCTAGATGACTTTTGGAAAGTTTTACGTAATTTCAGAAGGAGGGGGAAAATGAACAACAGTAACACCGTACACACACGCACGCACGCACGCACTGTAGTTTCCTGAGCAACTTGTTCTAATTCTTCACATTCCTCCTGTCAAAATGTTTGCTTATAGCTATCCTTGCATTGTCGTTTAAGCCCATTTCTAAATGGTGTCTGCTGGAAATTGAATAAATGTGTCTAATTTTTCATAATGTATGTCTTTGTATGGTTAATTATTAAGTCGCTGTTATTTTTGTTACCATTTAATAATTTTAATTTTCCTTGGAAAAGATATAGAACATACTTGGAAGAATGCCTGTGGGAGATTTTAACATCTGCTTACTGTGACTTTTTTTTTTTAATTTACTAACTCATCTGGTAGCATCACTAATCTTTTTTATAATTTTGAAGTAAGTAAAAATTCACCTAGGAGGAGAGATGAAACACTTATTATTTTAGGTCCATACCCAGCAATCAATTTAAACTCCTGAAGTTTAATGTGGAAAATTGCTTTAATTTATTAAGTGCATTTTGATAAGCTTGATGATTGCATATCCCTTTATTCTGATAACGAGAAGAATGCTCTTTCGAATCTTAATATTTGCTCGTTTTTAGTAGGTGCAATAAGCAGATTTTTTTCCCCTACTCTGAATGTTTTTAGAAATATTTTCTAGTATGTCGTAAAAAAAAATTTACGTTCCTGAGATGCACTGATGAAGCCTGAAATATGCTTTATAGGTCATTAAAGAAAAATGTGTGCCCCTTGCAGTTTGCATCAGAGGCCAGGCAAGCTGCTGGCTGCGTTTGTACAGCGTGGGTTCCGACGGCGGGCTGTTCTGGAGTGCAATGCCGGTCTTTCTGAAGGGGCTCGCGGTGCAGTTTGCAAAATAAGATTTTAGGACCACACCCAAATTACATCTGACTGTTAGGTGACTCTCCCTTACTTTTTTGAACTCTGAGTGCTCCTGGTATTCTTTTTAAAAACCCACTGTAGACCTACCTGAAAAGCTGGCCGTCTATTCCTTCCTCAATTTATTCCTTCAAGAGTCATTTTTGGACCGTTTTCGCCAATGTTCATCAGTGAATGCCATTTCCCTATGGGGACAGATGCCGGGTTCTTTTTCTTTTTCTTTCCCTCCTCTCCCTCCTTCTTTCCTTCCCTCCTTTTTTCTTCTAAGACATCTCCTCTTCCCCCTCTCGGGGCCCCCCGGGGGGCAGCGGGCAGGCCCTCTGTGGCCTCAAGGCGTCGTCCCGCCCGAGCTGCCCATGTCGCTCTTGTCCCGCAGGCCCGGGGCTGGAGCTGAGCGGCCCGAGCACCCCGCAGAAGCTGCCGGTGCCCGCGCCCAGCGGCCGGCCCTCGCCCGCGCCCCCCGCCG